>NC_084736.1:43034947-43268235 GCF_033978785.1 Entelurus aequoreus
TAATGTTCTTAGAATCCTGAGAAAATGTTTTTGAAGCAATAAAAAATTGTTTCAAGCATAACTCCTAAACCAAACATGCAATATGTCTAATGATGCCTGAATTAATGTATCTTTGTGAGTTTTACTAGTAAGGTTTGCAAACACAAAAATTAGTTTTTGTCTCAATGTGACAGTAATGTTCTTATTAGGAGGGTTTATATGCCAGCGCTGGATTTGGCATTTGGTTTCATTCTGCATGTGCTAACTGTTTGTGTGTCTTGTTGTGCATCTTTTTATGCAACCAAGCACACTAAGAAGACTTGCAAACAACAACAAAATAGCATTTTAAATGAAAGAAATGTGTATTTTAGACAGAAAAGTGCAAATATGTTCATCTGGTTACAAATAGATTTTTTGGTTGCAAAATTGTTTTTGGAGGGGGTGGGGGGGGGGGGGATGTATACATAATTTTTTAAAATCTTTATTAAATTTTTTTTTTTTTTTTTACTGACATATCACTATAACTGCTGCATCCTGGAGTCACGCCAACAACACCAACACCGTGAATAACTACCATCCACTACTCATTTAAATCCTTCGGTCTCATGCTTCGGTTGTGTCCAAAGACTTCTTCCCAGTGTTTGTCAACAATAACAGAAACATGTTTTTGTTATTATG
Organism: Entelurus aequoreus; assembly: GCF_033978785.1. Lineage (NCBI taxonomy): Eukaryota > Metazoa > Chordata > Actinopteri > Syngnathiformes > Syngnathidae > Entelurus > Entelurus aequoreus. The sequence continues at coordinate 43,035,605 of NC_084736.1, forward strand.
TGTTACAAACAAATCCGTCAGTCGTCATTAATCTTAGACTTTGACGTTTTACTGAGAGAAAAAGGTCATTCACATATGTTTACACTTTGACCATCAGGAATGGTAAAATGCTCAAGTTACATTGTCATGAAGGCAAACAGATGATTTCTATTTCTGGGGCAAATTGTTTTAAAAGCCTATCAAAATGGACCGATACTGTTGGACCTTGGATTCTGATGTCCTCAATGTGTCTTGTATCGGCATTTGTGACTTTGATGTTAAATCCAAGTCAAACACACACATTTCCCTAACACACACACACACACACACACACACACACACACACACACACACACACACACACACACACACACACACACACACACACACACACACACACACACACACACACACACACACACACACACACACACACACACACACACACACACACACACGCACGCACACTCATACATAAACTTGTTATCTTAAGTTCAAAACAGAGCCCGGGTGTCTCTCTTCTTCCGTGAAGAGGCTTAGCCAACCCTTGGAAAATGCTTTTATGATAAGAGCTAATTGTACCGGCGTGATTGATATCGAGCTGTTTAAGACCTAATCACACTAATCACACTTTTGCCAGGAAGAACAAATGCATGGCTTCCGATGAAGAGAATATCAAGGAGTGCCTCCATTGTCCTGATCATCTGTTAATAGCAACACATTTTAGGGGTGTGACGATACGACAGGATGGCACGATATTTGGCCACACTCCTAATGAGTGAAAGTCTCAATAAAATAAAATATTTTGTCCGTAGTTCATTCATATTTAATCTCTATTAATCGCAGATAGATCAACGTTTTTAATCTTTATTAAGTGTATATTGGACAGATCATTTCAATGTTTAGTCACATCAATAATTTGTTTGCTATATGTACATTTTGTTACGTGCGGGGGAGGGGGGTGCGGCTTGCTGCAAGGTTCGTTCCCCCGGGATGCAGACGGACAGGGGGGGGGGGGGGGGTTGGTGTCTCTTGTTTGCGTGTTGGCGTTTGGGCTTGCTGGCGGGCTGGCGCTGGCTGATCTCTGTGATCCTGTTGGCGTGTGGTTGCCGGTCGCGTTTTTTTTTGATCGCTTTGATTTCATTGGGTGGTGCTGGCTGTCTGGGGGTGTTGTGGCTGCTGTTTCTGCTGCCGTTTGTTTGTGGTGTGGGCGCCCGTGGCTGCTGGGTCTGGTGCAGGGGGGTGGCTGATGTTGTGACTGGTGGCAGCGCGCGCGCGTGGTGGTTGTCGGGGCTGACAAACTGTGTATATGTAGATATGTATGTATATATATGTGTATGTGTATGTGTATGTATGTGTATGTGTGTGTATGTGTACATGTGTATGTGTATGTTTATGTATATAGATATGTATGTATATTTCTGGGGGTACGTTCTGGGCCTGCCTGTCGGGTGGGGGTCGGCGCCTCAGGCTACTGCATCCGGACTGCGTGTCTGGAGCTCCTGGGTCCCACCATCCATCCCTTCCGGGTGCCCGTCTTGGTTGGGGCCTGCTGGGTCTGGTCCCTGCATGTAATGTGGTAGTTTGGTGCTGCAGGGTATTCCGAGGTGCTGTGAGTCGGCCAGTTGTTGGGGTAGCTACCTTGTGTGTCAGCATGTGTGTGATCTTCTTTTAATTATTTGTTATTTTTTTAATTTTATTTTTTTAAATAGATTTAATTATTTATTTATTCTTATTTTTTAATGTATTTTATTATTATTATTATTATTATTATTATTATTATTATTATTAATGTATTTATTTATTTATTTAATTTATTTATTTTCCCTTACCTCAGGGGGGGAGTCGGCAGGGGCGGTTGCTGGTTGTTCCATCTCCATCATTGGGGTCCCTGCGGGTGGGGTGGGTGGTTCCCGTGGCCCCGTGCTGGGTGGTCCTGTGGCGGCCGGCTTGGGTGGGGTGGCCGTGGGCTGGCCTCGCCGGGCTCTCCGGGGGTGGGGGGGGGGCTCATGGGGGCCCGGTTGGCGGTGGGGCGGGGGCGGTCTTCCCATCCGGTTGCGGGGGGTCTCCGGGCCCCTCGGGCGGGGCGTCCCGCCTTTCTGTCCGTGTGGGGTGTGGTCTCTCGCTGGCTTGGGGTCTGGCTGCCCCCTGCTTTTCTCGTGACTTGTCCTCTGCCGGGTGCGTCTGTCTGCGGCCTGCTGCTGGCCCTTGTGGGTGGCGCGGTGGTCCAGGCTCTGGGGTTCCTATCGCTGTCCGGCTTGGCTGCGTGGGGGCTGTGGTCCCTGGTTCCCTGGGCACCGCACCTACTGTTTATGGGATGGGCTCTCGGGGAGGCTGGGGCCGTACTCTGGCTCCCGCACACACTGGGAGTCAAATGTATTGTACATGCAAATTCACATATACTCACATACATACATACACACATACATAGGTACCTACGCTCCCACATACATATACAAACACAGTACATATTTACACACTCAAAGTTCGTACATCCACACGCACACTCATTATACAAACATACTGTATACACATACTGTACATATACATTCACTGTAAAACATACATATACACATACTGTACATACAGTGGGGCAAAAAAGTATTTAGTCAGCCACCCATTGACAATCAATGGGTGGCTGACTAAATACTTTTTTGCCCCACTGTATACACTCACTGTACAAACACACACATACACATACTGTACATATACATTCACTGTACAAACACACACATACATATACTGTACATATACATTCACTGTACAAACACACATATATACATACTGTACATATACATTCACTGTACAAACACACATACTGTATACACATTCTGTACATATAAATTCACTGTACAAACACACACATACACATTCTATACATATACATTCACTGTGCAAACACACATATACACATACATTCACTGTACAAGCACACATATACACATACTGTACATATACAAGTACATATGCACACATACGCTCATGCACATAATCATGTTTCATCAAACATATATTAACGTTGTTGCCCTAGGGTAAACTGGGTACAACACATGGCACACTGACAAAGCTTAACCTATTTTTACTATAACAATCTACAAGGTTAATGTAGGTTGCTTCTCTTTCTTCCCCTCCATTTTTCTGCATTCTTTCGTATCTCAAGTTATCATTACGTATTTGTATTGTTGCATTTGACCAATTGTATTGTTGATAATAAAGGTAAAGTGTCGGTATTGTTTATTATCAATAGCACTATTTCTATTGGTATTCATATTGCCCCATTTTTAGTGTAATAATGCTCATTGTCATTTCTGTATTATTTTTTATTTTCGCTAACTGCTTATTTGCTATTACTTTTACCATCATATTTTTACATGTCGTATTTACTGATGTTGCTCTGTTGTTGTTGTTGTTGTTGTGTTTGCTGTTGTTGTTTTTGTCTCTCTGTCTAATCCCCCTCTTGTCCCCACAATTCCCCCCTCTGTCTTCCTTTTTTTCTCTTTCTATCCCCTCCTGCTCCGGCCCGGCTGCACCAAATTATAATATAAATACATTTAATAAATTCAAAATACAAATAAGGCAACAAGAGAAGTATCCTACACTTCTCTTTTGTAAAGCAAATCTGAACAGCCGATATGGGCATCTACATCAACTATATGATTTGCCTGAGAAGCTGGGCAGGACATAAAAAAAAAAAAAAACTCAACACAAAATGGACACAAACACTCTTTTACATTATCTCTCACACATACTTACCACTTCTGACACAGGCTCAATTTAAAAACAGATCTGCAAAGTTAAATATTCTCAATGAAACTTTTAAGGTTTGGGGCGTCCATGCTAACCTGTACTTGCTAGCGTCATTTAATGAACAGGCCTCAGCCTGCAGTCTGCACCTATCTCTTATGTGTGACTGTCATCTGCTGGTCACACTTATCATGACACCATGTACCAAATAAAATTGTTTCGAGGTGGGTAAGCACAACCAGAGTTAATCTGTACATTAGGCGCACCGGGTCATAAGGCGCATTGTCGATTTTTGAGAAAATGAAACGATTCAAAGTGCACCATGTAGTCCACAAAAATCAGCTTTAGGCCTCCGGCCAAATTTTTTAAGCCAATGCAGCCCCCCAGTCAAAACGTTTGGACACACTGCACTTGAGTCAATTTTGAAATGTTTTGGTTGGCAGCCGCAAATTAATTTTTTTTTGCTGGATCGGACTCACTTGCAAAAACTGGTGAGTTTTTGTGGGTGTTAAGAACCTCAAAAATTGGATATAAAAATAATGCATGGAGCAATGACAGTGCTGCTCGGGCCCTAAATATTGCAAACAGTTGATTTGTTGAACGCTGCATGCAAAACGTTTTTTACACTAATGTGGTTCGCTTTACTCGCTCCTGTAGTGACAAGCTATCAGCAGGCAAACGCATCGCTCCTCTGATTGGTGACAAAGTGCCTTTAAAAAACCTTCTGTGACAAAAAAAAACGGATTTGTTGACAACCCAGCTCGAGACTTCATCAAGTGGAGCAACCGCAATCCTTTCCAAATTTGATCCCTGCCAGGCACGAGACATTGATACAACGTTGATTATACGTACATGTCCTTAAAAACTGACTTTGAAACAGCGTTGCAAAATAGTTGTATATGTAGATTGAGACTACGTTGATGTCCAACGTTGGATCCACGTTGTTGGTTGGGAAATGACCAAATTTCAACGGTCTAATCAACGTCACAACCTGACATTGATTAAACGTCGTCAAAAAGCATGTTGTTTCAACATTGTATTTGTGTTGTAGAATATTGTTTGGGAAATGACCAAATTTCAATGGTCAAGTCAACGTCACAACCTGACAAAGCATGTTGTTTCAACGTTGTATTTGTGTTGTAGAATATTAGTTAGGAAATGACTAAGTTTCAATGGTCAAATGGACGTTAGAACCCAACATTGATTAAACATTGTAATAAAGCATGTTAGTTCAATGTTGTATTTTTGCTGTGGAATTTTAGTTGGGAAATGACCCAAATCCAATGGTCAATTCAATGTCACAACCTGACATTGAATAAACGTTGTCAAAAAGCATGTTGTTTCAACATTGTATTTGTGTTGTGGAATTTTAGTTGGGAAACGACCAAATTTCAATGGTCAAATCAACGTCACAACCCAACATTGATTAAACGTCGTCAAAAAAGCACAATGTTTCAACGTTTTATTTGTGTTGTAGAATATTGGTTGGGAAATAACCAAATTTCAACAGTCAAATCAACGTCACAACCTGACATTGATTAAACGTAGTCAAAAAGCATGTTGTTTCAATGGTGTATTTGTGTTGTAGAATATTGGTTGGGAAATGACCAAAATGTAATGGTCAAAACAACGTCAGAACCCGAAATTGATTAAACGTCGTCAAAAAAGCACATTGTTTCAACGTTCTATTTGTGTTGTAGAATATTGGTTGGGAAATTACCAAATATCAATGGTCAAAACAACGTCAGAACCCGACATTGAATAAACGTCGTCAAAAAGCATGTTGTTTCAACGTCATGTTTGAGTTGCTCAACGTCAGGACCTAACTGAACAAGTTGTCAACGTTGTTTTAATGTCTGGCCAGGCATTTTTCCACCCCGAAGTCACCGCAGGTACCCGACGAGTGGAAAAGTATGTTACTTTACCCCACTTTTGTCACCAGAGAGACAGAAGGCCTCCATCTTGATCCCTCACGTCTGAATTTCGAGCCAAAAGTGTATCGTTCCGGTGAGGAAGGGAGCGCTATTATCCCGCCGTCTGTGCGTGAGACCCCCTGCTGACTGATGCGCTGCTACTTGATCTTCATTCCCGCTGCCACAGAAAGTGTTTGTGTGCAGAAGAAGGACCAGATTGTTGCACACGGATCAGAGGTCCGCCTTGTGCTGGACTGATGAGAGTCTTTGCCGGGTGTTGTCGACCCGGGCCCAGACTGCACGGCTCCAAGCGTGGAGGCAGCCGGGGTGCACGTCCAGGAAATTACTGCTGTTATGTCAAACGTGCCCTCGGTTTTTGTTTTCTCCCTTTGATGATTGATACAGTATGTAATGGAGTGAAGGCTTAGCGGCCCCATTTGGATCTTGAAGGACCCACTGAGTCCAGATGATCAACATTTCACCAACAATGTGGATTGTTGGTGAAATCTGATCATGTGCAAGAACAGATACATTTATTTGTTTTATTTTTCAAATAATTTTTATTAGCGCTTTTCATGGATACTCACCTTCATTATACCATAAATTCCAGACTTTAAGCCACTACTTTTTTCTTATGTTTTGACCGGTGCGGCTAATCTATGGATTTTTCTTTGCGAACGGCCATAATGCAAATAGTTTTCATTAAACACGTGCAAAGACACTTCCATGGTGTGTTATTGTTTGTGCTGTGGCGCCACCTTTTGGACGAGTTTGCTCTCTGCAGGTGCTGCTCTGTGAATGTGAATTCCTGCCATTTAAAGCTTTGAACCTGATGTAGAAGTGCCGTCTCGTTTTCCAATCGTCCATAGCGTTTCTACTCGTGTGGATTCTTCGTTCATGGCTCTGTCATGTCTGTGTTCATGTTTTTGTTTGGCCATGTGCTGTTTTGTTTTTTGGACACTTCCTTAGTTCCTGGTTTCACTTCCTGGTTTTGTTTGTCACCATAGCAACCATTAGTTTCACCTGTTCCACGTTTGGACTCACACACACCTGTCTCACGTTTTCACAGTCATGTCATGCACCTGTTCACAGTTAGTCACGCACCTGTTTTCACTTTTCATGTCACTATATAGGCTTTTCTGTTTCTGTTGTTCGTCCTGGCGACATCACTCATTCATGCCATGTTCACAGTTCCTTGTCACGTAAGTTTTTGTTTGTTTAATGTTCATAGTTCTCCGCCATTGTGCGCGCCTTTTGTTTTCTAGTCAAGTTTTTTACCTCCGCTGTGAGCGCCTTTTGTTTGTACCCTTTTGTTTGTACTTTTTTTGAGTTAGAATTAAAAATGTATTTAAATTCACGTCTTGCACGCGCCAATTTTTCATTGCCTTCTGGGAGAACAAACCACGCCATAGACCCAGTCTTGACAGTATGTCGCCAGCTTAAAAGTTCTCCCGCAAGAAAATTGGGCGTTTTGGACGAGGCAGCGTGGGAGGTCCTCCACGCCATGGAGAAGGAAACGCTGCGCTACTCCTCCGTGGAGTACAGAGACTCCATTTGGTCCGAGGATGGCGCTGCGTCACCGCAGTCCCGGAAGCGCCGCTCCCGACGAAGGACGTCAGGGAGGGCTTCCACAAGCAGTGGAAAGGACGCATCGTTCCCGCAAGCTCCTCCCCCTCCGGGCGGAAACGAGCTGCAGCCAGCCCGGCTTCCCCAGGACGACGTCACGCCGCTGCCAGTGGGTGACGTCATGGATTTTTTTCCCCTGAACTCTTTTTCTTGTCAGCCACATCCAACCAAAGACTCTAAATCCATGATTAAATATTACCAAGACATGTTTTTAGAAATCAGATCCTGTCAATCACAGTCACCCAATTTTCATGCCCCGCCCCCCAGGACTCATGCCACGCCCAAGTCAGAAATTTTTTTTTCACCCACAAGATCCCAGGTACAAGAAAGACATTTTGGACAATTTAGAGGGGAGGATTCTGCCCTCCTCCTGAACCCCCTCCGCCCACCCCAAAAGACGGTTCCAGACCGCGGGGAGCGCGTCTGGGATCCGCTCCTTGAGGGGGGGGCTAGGGCTGGGAATTGTTCAGGTGGGGTGGGTCAGCATCGCCATGCCAAGCCACAGCCTCCAGCTCGGCCACCACCACCACCTGTCTTTCGTCACGCCAAGCCACAGCCTCCAGCACGACCCCCACCACCTGTCTTTCGACCTGCCAAGCCACAGCCACCAGCACGACCCCCACCACCAGTCTTTCGTCACGCCAAGCCACAGCCTCCAGCACGACCCCCACCACCTGTCTTTCGACCTGCCAAGCCACAGCCACCAGCACGACCACCACCACCAGTTTTTCGTCCATGCCAAGATCCACCTGCTCCACGCCCAGCTCCACGCCAAGCGCCACCAGTACCTGCTCCACGCCAAGCGCCACCAATACCTGCTCCACGCCAAGCGCCACCAGTACCTGCTCCACGCCAAGCGCCGCCAGTACCTGCTCCACGCCAAGCGCCGCCTGTCGCAGCTTCACCACGCCGCCAAGTGCCGCCCGTGGCTGCCCCACGCCGCCAAGTGCCGCCCGTGGCTGCCCCACGCCGCCAAGTGCCGCCCGTGGCTTCCCCACGCCGCCAAGTGCCGCCCGTGGATGCCCCACGCCGCCAAGTGCCGCCCGTGGCTGCCCCACGCCGCCAAGTGCCGCCCGTGGCTGCCCCACGCCAAGACCAAAGCCAAGACCAAGACCCGCCAAGTGACCAAGACCAAGACCCGCCAAGTGACCAAGACCAAGACCCGCCAAGTGACCAAGACCAAGAACCGCCAAGTGACCAAGAACCGCCAAGTGACCAAGAACCGCCAAGTGACCAAGACCAAGACCCGCCAAGTGACCAAGACCCGCCAAGTGACCAAGACCAAGACCCGCCAAGTGACCAAGACCAAGACCCGCCAAGTGACCAAGACCCGCCAAGTGACCAAGACCAAGACCCGCCAAGTGACCAAGACCAAGACCCGCCAAGTGACCAAGACCAAGACCAAGTCCAAGCACCGCCACGCCAAGACCAACCACGCCAAGTCCAAGACCAACCACGCCAAGTCCAAGACCAAGACCCACGCTGCCAAGACCATGACCCACGCTGCCAAGACCAAGACCGCCAAGGCCAAGACAAAGACCCCCCACGCCAAGCTTCGCCGCCTGACGCACCAAGCCAAGCTTCGCCGCCTGACGCACCAAGCCAAGCTTCGCCGCCTGACGCACCAAGCCAAGCTTCGCCGCCTGACGCACCACGCCAAGCTTCGCCGCCTGACGCACCACGCCAAGCTTCGCCGCCTGACGCACCACGCCAAGCTTCGCCGCCTGCCACGACAACGCGCCCACCTCCTCGTCGGCCAAGGATGTGGCCATTCCATGGGCGTCCGCCACGCCAGGTGCGCCGACCTCCTCGTCTGCCACGAATGTGGCCATTCCCAGGTCGCCCACCTCGTCAGGTTCAGCGGCGGTCTACCCGCCGCCGCCACCTGACTCTGCCCCGGTGGATTCGGGGACACCTGGTCTGGCGACCCACCGCCATGTCCCCCTCCCCCCCTCCCATGACTCTTGATCCTGTTTTTTGTTTTTGGACATCTGGGATCTGTCCGTAAGGGGGGGGTTCTGTCATGTCTGTGTTCATGTTTTTGTTTGGCCATGTGCTGTTTTGTTTTTTGGACACTTCCTTAGTTCCTGGTTTCACTTCCTGGTTTTGTTTGTCACCATAGCAACCATTAGTTTCACCTGTTCCACGTTTGGACTCACACACACCTGTCTCACGTTTTCACAGTCATGTCATGCACCTGTTCACAGTTAGTCACGCACCTGTTTTCACTTTTCATGTCACTATATAGGCTTTTCTGTTTCTGTTGTTCGTCCTGGCGACATCACTCATTCATGCCATGTTCACAGTTCCTTGTCACGTAAGTTTTTGTTTGTTTAATGTTCATAGTTCTCCGCCATTGTGCGCGCCTTTTGTTTTCTAGTCAAGTTTTTTACCTCCGCTGTGAGCGCCTTTTGTTTGTACCCTTTTGTTTGTACTTTGTAGTTTATAGTTATAATTAAACTATGTCTTTACCTGCACGCCACGTCCGTTCCATTTCTTTTGCACCACGGGAGAGCAAACCACGCCAGAGACAAAGTCTTGACAGGCTCCAAGCAACGTTTGTAACTTTTACAATATAACTAAAACAATTCTTACTTACTAAACCGTCCCATGTGTGATGTCTGTAGGAGTGTTTTCATGCATATTTGTATGTGTTATCGTCATGTAATGAAGCTAGCATCGTCAACATGAGCTAATATTCTAACACGTTTACAACTGTCTGTTAGTATTATTAACTTACAATGTTATATTCTTTTTGTATTGTTTCAGTTTCACAAATTCCTCAGTAAATTCACCTGAACATCACTGTGGAGATATTGAGTCTGTTTAGCTGATTGGAGGGCGGGCTTCCGCAGGTAGTGGGTCCATGACGATGACTTCTGTTTTGTTTGATCAGCCGTTTTACTGCCATTACAAGGTATGTAAATAAACATTTACTAAAAAATTTGTATATATATATATATACTCAACGGTACCAGTTTTCTGTACTTTTGCACAGGTTAATAAATATTGATTTTGATTTTCAATATTTTATATGATAAAATCTCATTTTTATAGCAACATTTCCAAAATGAGCTAATTATGATAACTTAAGTATTTTTTTGTATCTTGTTTTACTATCACCCTTCAGAGTCATTTGCAAATATAACATTAAGTTGCAATTGCATGTGCAAGTCCAAGACGTGAGATGGCAGTAGTGTATAGTTGATGGTGTTTTTTGCTGCCCCCTAAAAAGTGTTAATACTGTAAGTACAGTACTTACTACACACCAGCTGTTTTATTGTAACGTGCATCTTAGTTGTAGTTTCCATTAACACGTTTGGAGGTGTTGAAATTGCCATGTAAAATGGCTAATGCTAATCAGTAGCATGTCAATAGCAAAGCCAATGTATATTAGCATCAAGCTAGCACATTTTTGGAAAAGTGGAGCCTGACTTTGCTTACTTTGGAGCGTTTTTTTTTTGAGTTAATTATTTTGTTGGCATTGAAAATTGCAACATTGCCTAGAGGTAGTTCGGCTGAGTCCGCGCTCAGTGCTGCTGGAGTGATCGCCAAGTGCCAAAGTGCCAAAAAATAATCGGATTCGATTGTTAATGCTAACATTCACTCATTCACTCACAATTGCCTTTGAAAAACACACAGCAAGCAGCTGTATGAGATTTAGCGCTACATTGGATAGCATGTGCGCCATGTTGGAAATCATGTCTGTGAAGGCGGGACGTGGTCTCTGACAAAAAGTCGAGTTGTGAGATCTCTCCCTGCCCCGAGCATGGTGGAGAAGCAAGCCACCGCACATCCGCACCTGCATTCCTGTCAGCTGAGAGGACGGCCAGAGGCTGAACGGTGTTGGGTAACAAGAAGGAGGCCGCAGACCTTTGGCCACATCGGACTCAAGTGGAGAGACGGATGAGTGCATTCTTTTAATGACCATATTTGGACAAACTTCCTGTTTACCTTTCTCCACCATGTCAACAGTTTTCACTATAGTGGTTATTACAGATATTCATGCAGAATGACCAAAGTACCAAAACAAACTACTGCGGACTAGGAATGTTCCGGTCAGGGTTTTATGCTACCCATGCCGATACTGATCATCCATGAGTGAGATCAGACGATATCGATACCGATCACAAGTATTACTGTAGATGTTGTTTGTATGCTACAGTTTAACAATATCAACACAATATTTCAACTAGTTCCTTATTCTCTTTTATGAAATACAAAGTCAATAGAACACAATAACTAAACAAAAACTACTATCGACTTCTCCTTTAAATCTTTGGATTTTTGCAACACTTCCTGAACTCATTTCTTGGTGTTGTTTCAAGCTAGCATGTTCGCTCCTGGTTTGCTCGCCATGTTTAACGTGGTTAGCCTCATCCTCCAGTGATAACGCCACTTGATATACTAAGACATGCCGTTTACCTACTGTAACAGGGGTGATTTTTGTTAGCTTAGTGGAGCGGCTCCACACTGTGTATGGAGACATATAATTAGCTGTTAGCTTGTCAGTCGGGGGACTAAAAATAAATAAAGTTGGCGGTCATGTGTTTCTTCAGGAAAATCGCTTCATACTGATCGGTGAAGCGAATGTTTTGAGAATGTGGATGATAAATATCCTTATTAGACGCTTTAAAGTGTTAAATGCTCATCATCTTCTCCGGTTTCAGTTTCCGACTTTTCGAGGAAGACTAAACACCCTCCTCCAGGGCGTTTTGTTCTAAAAGTAGCATTTGATTGACTTTTTATGGTCTTCATACACACTTTTAGCATGTGTCACTTCAATCCGAATGACCTGGTTGGTCGTTACCTCTTTTGGGATTCGGCCAATATGACCAAAAATAAGTGAACGTGTTTTAAATTTTTTATTTTTTTTATTTTTTTTACCCTAATTGAATGATTATTAACAACATGTAATTTAAACAAAAACACTGTTTGGTTGAAGAGTGCTGGAAAGAGTGGTTCTGTAGGCCTGACAGTGGTGAATAATCTTATTATTAATGAATCAATTCACTCGGTGATCAGCAGCACTGAGAGCAGACTCAGTCAAACTACCTCTGGGTAAATGTTGCCATTTCCAATAACAACAAAGAAATTGACTCAGAAAACGCTCCAAAGTAAGTCAAGTAAGGCTCCACTTTTTGGAAAAATGTGCTAGTTTGATGCTTATAAACTTTCCCTTTGCTAGCGACATGCTACAAAATAGCATTAGCAATTTTACAAGGTGATTTCAACACCTCCAAATGTGTTAATGAAAACTACAACCAAGATGCACGTTACAATGAATCAGCTGGTGCGTAATAACTACAATACTTACAGTATTAACACTTTTTAGGGTGCAACAAAAATTTAACTGTTAGCCAACACGCTATAAAGTATACACTACTGCCATCTAATGTTTTGGACTTGCAATTGCAACTTAATGTCTTACTTGCATAATAAAACAAGATAAGACAGCTGGACAGCAGTTATCATAATCAGCTTGTTTTTAAATGTTGCAATAAAAAAACATTTTATTATGAAAAACCATATTTTTTAACACACACACAAATGAGTACTGGTATCGATTCCCAAGTATCGAGAATTGGTACCGTATATCTGTTCAAACGTGAACTCTTCCCATCCCTAGTCACCAGTAGCATGGCAGATCATATGAGCATCACCCGGCCACTACAACGCATCAACAATGTGGAAATACTTCATTACATTCTGGGCAATTCTTTTAAATTACAACTGGGCTGAAACCACAGGCTTATTAAGCTGTTCTGCCAAAACTTGGTCGACTTGACAGTCGCAGCTACGACCGTTAGCCGTGTTGTTGGCATTCTGTGTTATTAGCATTCGGCTCGCCAATGTCATGTGAAGCTGACGATGTTGAAGATGAAGCGCATAAACAGTTCATACTCCCTGCTCAACTTGAAAGTAAACATGACCCTTGAAGTTACTGGTAACTTTGAACTTTGCACTAAAATGGTTCACAAAATCCACGTTTCAGATATTGCTACACTTTTGTGACGCGATTTTTGGTTTGGTGTACATTGTTGTTCATTTAAACGCCCCATAATATATCCCCCCTTAGCTGAAGTCCTTATATTGACATTAGTGGGTAGGGGTGTGACTCTTACAACAACTCATGTTTCGAGTCCGATTCTTGGGGTGACAATTCAATTCAGAATCGATTCTCGATTCAAACTGATTCAGCACAACAACGAATAATCGACTAAATGAATTAGAAAAAAAGCTTTGATTTGTTTTCTGTGGCTTCGATTTAATTGTTTAATGAGTGTAACTAATAAGAATGTGGCAAATCCAGACGGCATGGAGTGTCTGGAACGTATATGAAAGCGGTGGTGTTTTTAATCTGTTGTTTTTTTTAAAAATCAATGCAATCCATGTTAAAAGTGCAATTTCAATGTTAATGATGCGCATTTGTTAGAAGAAAAAATTAAAGTTATGGCAAGCCGAAAAATACGCATTGAGGCTTTGAAGTGTGTTTTGTCAGATTAGTTGATTAAACCAATAAACTGCTGCTCATTTATGATAATTATGCACAGTGTTTGGAAAATTATTTTTTAAAATATATTATTTATAGTTACTTGTTACTTTACCAAAAAGGTAATTGTATTGCTGATGGAAGTACTCTTCAATAAATGTAATTAAATAGTAGGAAAGTATTTGAAAGAATATTTACTTCTTTTTTTTGTCTTTTTTTATTATTATTTTTTTTTTCAAAATGTATGAATTTTTTATTGTATTTTAAATTATTATTTATATTTACAATTATTTAAAATTATATTTTTAATACATTTTTATTTTTAAACTTCAAATACATGGTATATGCAGTTAAGAGACATTTCATGAGAGCAGAGTGTCTGTGTGTGTGTGTGCCTTTAAAAGGTGGTGCCTTTTGCCAAGTGACGTGTGAGTCAGCCAGCATTTTAGCTCAGCTGTGTTCATTGGCTCAGCAGCGGCAGGTTGCGGGCAGCTCAGTTGAATCTTTTCGCTGGATTTTGTTAGCGCTAGTTCATAAAAACATTGCATATGCTTCAATGGCTGTAGTCCACAAAAGGGCTATTGTCGGATTGCAAGCTCGTTACTTCAATCATTGATTTGTTGTTAAAGGTGCCATATGTAATAATGTGGCCAGATATGGTACTGCAATCATGGTCAAAATTCTGCAGTCCTCCCTTTCTCCCTGACTGAGGTTGCCAGATCCACAGCCGAATCCAGCTGGATGGACTGGGCTACTGCAAGGAACTTCAAACTTCAACTGCCTCTTACTAGGGTTTCAGGTGCTGGGACCATAATAGCTGAACAGATAAACGTTTTGTCAATAACAAATCTCTAACCAACACATTTTATACGGAAATGAGGCTATTTTCAGGAAGAAGTACGTCAATATCACAACAAATGGCAATCATATGGTTATTGTCAATAATATTAGAAAACAAAGACTAAAACCAACTGCAACCAACGCTAGCAATCGTTATACTGGTGAAAATAAGTAAAGCATGCTTAGCAGCCTAATGTACGTCCAAAACTAAAGAGGATCCATTTTACCAAGGTATGCCTATAGGCTACACCAATGAGGAATTATTTTATCATGTGATTTGTCTGTCTCCATACCTTTCACTTTGCCATGTTTGAACACATTTCCTCAGCATATCAGCATATTGAGAAGGAAATAGGCACTGACACTACCCATATCCACATAGGGCAAAATATATTTAGGACAAATAAAACCTGTCAGTTGGATGACACATGGACATACAGGCTAACGGGCATATATTTCCCCCGTTAGCCTGTATGTCCATGTGTCATTGACCGGGCTAGCATGCTAAGCATTACACTAGGAGCTAAGCACCATCCCACTAAGCATTGGTTGCAGGAACATACTAGCTTTGTTAGACAAGATCATAGACTGTATTGGACAATATAGTTTACATAACAAATGTCCATTTCCATTTATTACAAGTAATAAGAAAACGTAAATGCCTGACTTACCTATTAAGGAGGTAATTAGCAAGTTTGGAGTCAGATGAAAAGATCTTCTCCGCCTTCAATGGTCTCCATCTTTCAAAGGCATCCCCGATACAAATACTGGTTTTGTTCCTGGCTTTGTCATGAAAAAGTTGATTATGGTCACTTTTAGATGTACTAAGGTCTGACATGTTTAGTAACTTTACCAGTGGCAGTAGCCAGACCAAGATGGCGGTGCGTAACTGACAACCTGGAAGTGACACACTCACAGACTTTCTAATTGGTCAAACGGTCGAGGGGGGGACATCGAAATGAAAACAATGACAATATTTCGGGGCTGTAAATGTAATTTTGAAATGAGCATATCCCAGCTGAACTACTGTTATCAGTTATACAAGAACATGATTTATTCATGCCTTTTGGCATATCAGAGCCATTTAATAATTCCTTGACATTAAATTATTACAAAAGGCTCCTTTAGCTATTCCCTCATAGTAGTAGTGTGCGTGTGTATCTGTGTGTGTGTGTCTTACACATTGTTTTCTGTGTGATGTTGCCTCCTACTATTTGATATCAAGTTCATTTTAATGTGGTGCTGGTTGTTACTTTCATTTGTAAAAAGTTACTTACTGCATTCAATTTGTTGGGCTTCTGACACTGTCTTGTTGACATAAAACCACATCAAAAGTAGCATGCCGTGTTACATCAAACCTATCGGTAACAGCGTTGTAACGCACATAAAAATACAGTAATTCGCTGATTATACGTGCAGCGATTATACAAACCTTAAAACCAGTGAAGTTGGCACGTTTTCAACTTATATTCAATTGAGTAGACTGCAAAGACAAGATATTTAATGTTCAAACTGGTAAACATTATTTTTGCAAATATTAACTCAGTTGGAATTTGATGCCTGCAAAATGTTTCAAAAAAGCTGGCACAAGTGGCAAAAAAGACTGAGAAAGCTCATCAAACACTTATTTGGAACATCCCACAGGTGAACAGGCTAATTGGGAACAGGTGGGTGCCATGATTGGGTATAAAAGCAGCTTCCTTGAAATGCTCAGTCATTCACAGAAAAAGATGGGGCGAGGGTCACCACTTTGTGAACAAATGCGTGAGCAAATTGTCCAACAGTTTAAGAACAACATTTCTCAACCAGCTATTGCAAGGAATGCAGGGATTTCACCATCTACGGTCTGTAATATCATCAAAAGATTCAGAGAATCTGCAGAAATCACTGCACGTAAGCGATGATATTACGGACCTTCGATCCCTCAGGCGGTACTGCATCAAAAAGCGACATCAGTGTGTAAAGGATATCACCACATGGGGTCCGGAACACTTCAGAAAACCATTGTCACTAACTACAGTTGGACGCTACATCTGTAAGTGCAAGTTTAAGCTCAACCATGCAAAGCGAAAGCCATTTATCAACAACACCCAGAAACGCCGCCGGCTTCACTGGGTCCGAGCTCATCTAAGATGGACTGAATCAAAGTGGAAAAGTGTTCTGTGGTCTGATGAGTCCACATTGTTTTTGGAAACTGTGGACGTTGTGTCCTTCGGACCAAAGAGGAAAAGAACCTTCCGGATTGTTATAGGTGCAAAGTTGAAAAGCCAGTATGGGGGTGTATTAGTGCCCAAGGCTTACACATCTGTGAAGGCACCATTAATGCTGAAAGGTACATACAGGTTTTGGAGCAACATATGTTGCCATCCAAGCAACGTTATCATGGACGCCCCTGCTTATTTCAGCAAGACAATGCCAAGCCACGTGTTACAACAGCGTGGCTTCGTAGTAAAAGAGTGTGGGTACTAGACTGGCCTGCCTGTAGTCCAGACCTTTCTCCCATTGAAAATGTGTGGTGTATTATGAAGCCTAAAATACCACAACGGAGACCCCGGACTGTTGAACAATTTAAGCTGTACATCAGTCCTTTGAGACACTTGTGATTTAGGGCTATATAAATAAACATTGATTGATTGATTGAATGGGAAATAATTCCACCTGAAAAGCTTCAAAAATGTGTCTCCTCAGTTCCCAAACGTTTACTGAGTGTTGTTAAAAGGAAAGGCCATGTAACACAGTGGTAAAAATACCCCTGTGACAACTTTTTTGCAATGTGTTGCTGCCATTAAATTCTAAGTTTCTCAGTGTGAACATTAAATATCTTGTCTTTGCAGTCTATTCAATTGAATATAAGTTGAAAAAGATTTGCAAATCATTGTATTCTGTTTTTATTTACCATTTACACAACGTGCCAACTTCACTGCTTTTGGGTTTTGTACATAGGTGGTGTTTCCAGATTGACACTGCTGCCTGTTTCCTTCCAATAAAAGAGTTCTGGTCCTCGCGCCCGCTGCCTTGTTAGGAGTGGAACAGACTGGGTAGGTTGCAACGAGGGAGTCGACTTGTTTACTTTCCGTCAGCTGTTCCCGTGATTCAAACGCGCCGTCGTAAAAGCCAGTGAAAACCTTTCCCCCCGTGAGAGTTTATAGAAGAATCTGCCCGTGTAAGCTGATTACACTCTCGCAAATAAACATTTCATCTTCGCTCTGACCCGGTGAGTCCTGAGTGTGTTCTGCAGCGTCGGCAACCCGCTGGGAAGAGGCCATCAATTTTAGCGATAGAGTTGTAACCTCGTGACGGGAAGCGACTTCTTCTGTTCCTACCCGACACTGCTGAATTAGCCCGGCGCCCTGATTCATTACCTGCGCTTGACCCGGGGTGTCGGTTGCGATGAATCTGTCCAAAGCCATCTGGGGCCCCGGCAGAGTTATGGCCTGGCTGTTATCGGCTGAAAACACACCCTGCCGGGGGAATGTGGCGCTCCAGCGTCAGCGTTTTAACTTAGACAAACTTTATTGATCCACATGGGAAAATGATCATGTTTTTTTGTTTTGTTTTAGACTTAGCAACTTAGTTTATGGAGGAATGCATACTGAAAATGCATCATCATCATCATCATCATCCTCATCATCATCATCATCGTACCTAATCAAATTATTCTTACCGATAATAGTAACTTGTCATTGCCAGGTGATTGATGCTCTATTACACAGGTGTCAAACTCAAGGCCCCGGGGCCAGATCTGGCCCGCAACAGCATTTTATCTGGCCCGCAAACACCTGGAAATGATGTGTCAATAAAGTACTTATATTTCCTCACTAAATGTCATTAATTTTTTTATCATTTTGACGGAAAAATATATGTACTGCTTGAAATTGCATACCTTTTAAACTTTAATAGTATCCAATATTGCAACAAATATTACAGTCTATTATCATACTTTCCAAACATATTTTTTTTGTCTAAATAAAAATAAATACAAATACTTAATGTGTTTTCCGGACCATAGGGCGCACCGGATTAAAAGGCACACTGGCGATTAAGGGTTTATTTTTGATATTTTTTCATATGTAAGGCGCATTTATAGGGCGCATTAAAGGAGTCATATTATAATTTTTTTTTTTCTAAATGTAAAAGACTTCCTTGTGGTCTACATAACATGTAATGGTGGTTCTTCGGTCAAAATGTTGCATAGATGATGTTTTACAGATCATCTTCAAGCCGCTTTCTTGCTTTGGTTCAGGAAGCGCCGTTTTGTGGGCGGTCTTATTTACGTGGCTCACCTTCGACAGCGTCTTCTCCTCGTCATCTTTGTTGTAGCGGTGTAGCGTGAAAGAACGGGAGTGGAAGGAGTGTCAAAAAATGGAGCTAACTGTTTTCATGACATTCAGACTTTACTTCAATCAATAACAGAGCAGCATCTCCTCATCCGTGGCTCACTAGTGCAACAACAACGCCGGAAATGTGTCCCGTGAAAAACCGTCCGACCGGAACTCTCTAATAACTAAAGTTCCTTGGGTGAATAATGTAAACTCACTATACCGGTAGTTTTTAGCGCTTTCATGGCGATTTTACTGACAGATATAAGTAAGAACTTTACACTACTTTATATTAGAAATGGCAACAGCGGAGGATGAATGTCCCATAACAAGAAGCTGGAGAAAAAGAAGAAGCTTATCGACTACGGCGTCACCACGGACTACAAAGGCAGACTCGCGCAATTTTTCAGGACTTATGCAGATCCCAAATACAGATCAGCAGGTACCAGAAGGTAAGAAAAGTTGCTTTTGCATAATATTGCGAAACAAAACGGCAGATAATATGTCTTACCTTATACACACACCATAATAATACTCCTATATTGAAGCACAGTACAATCCATCAAGCGGTGCGGCTTCATAGCTTACCAAAGTCGTACTAAAACGTTTTGATAGATTTTTGAGCGCCGTGTGTAATGTTCTATATTTCCAATGGAACATTTAAAATGTTGGTGTTGTTTACTTGAGTCATATTGTCATCATAGTGCAGTCTACTCGTATCTCTTATGTTTGACTGCCATCTACTGGTCACACCTATCATGACACCATGTACCAAATAAAATTGCTTTGAGGTCGGTAAGCTCAACCAGAATTAATTTGTACATTAGGCGCACCGGGTTATAAGGCGCACTGTCGAGTTTTGAGAAAAAAAAGATCTTAAGTGCGCCTTATAGTCCGAAAAATACGGTAACTTTACAGCAAACTACCCATCAAATGAATACAAATGACAATAAATGTTACATTGTTCTTTACAGCACATTACTACTGATTTTTTGCGTTAAAGGTCTGTTGACTGAGCTGCCAGTTTTTGACTGTAACATCTAGGGTTGTTGTTTTTAACGGTGTATGAGTGTAAATGGAAAGACGGTACATTTGTTTTTACGGTAGAAAAACTGGCAGCTAAGTTGCCAGAATAATAATAAAAAAAGAACTTGTACTGTTTTTCCATTAACAATATCATGTTCTAAAAACCAACGTCAATTTAACACAAACATTCTGGACACTAAGCTGCCAGATTTTTTGTACAAAAAACAACCCAAAAAACAGTGGTGCTGTTTTTACATTTACCGTAAAATGTTGTAAAAAAAACAAAAAAAAACACTATTTTACAAAGGTAAAGTTTTTACTGTAAAATGGACAGTCTACTTAAAAAAAAAAAAAAAATTAATAATGAAATCCAGAGGCAAATTCCTACATTATTTACTGTTACAAGCGGCCCTCTGGCAGCCATAACTGCCATGTGTCCCTCAATGTAAACCAGTTTGACATCCCTGCCCTATTTCAACGCGACATGTGGATTGGTCACAGTCATTCGCCCGGAGTCAAAAGTTCACGGAGGATTGATGCGTCTCTGATGTTATGTCAGACATGTGCTTTTTATTTAGTCACCAGGCATTCTTATCAGCGCTGCTGGGAATGGGCCCCCGCAAAATGTCTGCCGGGGACATTGGCAACTAGTGGCTGACTTTGAAAGGCCGGGCTTACTTCCCATATCTCATCTTGATTGTGTTCAAGGAAGGCTCACATTTGGTTCGGGTTGAGGAATGTTTGAAGAACCCCGTGAACTTTTCTCTTAATTCATTTCCACATAATGTTTTATTATTGACTTTTTTTCCATTTTGTTATTTGCTATTTTATTTATTGCTATTACTATCCTCTCAAAGTTATGTCCCAGCAGGCACGAGACATTGATACAGCATTGACTATACGTACATGTCCTTTAAAACTGACTTTGAAACTAAGTTGAATAATAGTTGTATTTGTAAATTCAGACAAAGTTGATGTCTAACGTTGGATCGACGTTGTTGGTTCGGAAATTACCACATTTCAATGGTCAAATCAATGTCACAACCTGACATTGATTAAAGGTTGTCAAAAAGCATGTTGTTTCAACATGGTATTTATGTTGTAGAATATTGGTTGGGAAATGACCAAATTTCAAAGGTCAAATCAACGTTAGAACCCAACAGTGATTAAAAGTTGTCAAAAGCATGTTATTTCAACGTCATATTTGAGTTGCTCAACGTCAGGACCTAATTCAACCAGTGACGTGCGGTGAGGTTCATGGCTAGTGAGGCACTGACTTCATCAGATTTACAAACATATAAACCCTAAAGAGTATCTTATTCACCATTTGATTGGCAGCAGTTAACGGGTTATGTTTAAAAGCTCATACCAGCATTCTTCCCTGCTTGGCACTCAGCATCAAGGGTTGGAATTGGGGGTTAAATCACCAAAAATGATTCCCGGGCACGGCGCCGCTGCTGCCCACTGCTCCCCTCACCTCCCAAGGGGTGAGCAAGGGGATTGGTCAAATGCAGAGGACACATTTCACCACACCTAGTGTGTGTGACAATCATTGGTACTTTAACTTAACTTTAACTTTACACAAACAAACTGTAGCACACAAAAAAGCACATTTAATTAAAATAAACTTTATTATGGTATTACCTTTACTTATAAATGAAGTCCATGCACAGCTCCTTTTGAACAAAAGCATTGATAACTTGTTTATAGAAGTCTTCTTTATCTTTCTTCAGTTTTAAAAGTCTCTCTGTCTCGATGGAGATGATCCTTTAATTATTACCTCCTGCTTCGATTGAAAGTCCAGTTTATAAAACTTTTTTATTTTAGATATGTAATCCTCCATGTTAATAGTCCAGGCAAGAGGAAAAAATAAACGATCGCTGTTAACTGTTGCTGCTTGTTGTCACTTCTTCTGCAGCCGAGTAGTCGCAAGAAAGATCTCTGGGATCACTACCGCCCTCTACCACCAGGAGGCGGAATTACTGCGAGCCTCACAGTGCGTCTTTTGCAGCCGTTTTATGATTGCTCAGCACAAGAAATACGTTACACACATACAGTTGTTGACAAAATACACTGTACATTATATACCTCAGCTAACTAAACTATGGAAATGTATAATATAATTCATATAGCAATACGGTCTCACTGCACAGCAGGTCAGCAGTTAGCCGAGTCATTGCGCAATCCATGGTGAGGCTCAACTGGCTGGTGACTCACCGCAAGTCTCTTCTCAGTATTTGAACGGCAAATGTGAAAATTCAGCGATTTTGAATAAAAATAATCTAAAACTGGTGAAGTTAAATGGAAAATAACTTTATATTATAATCACTGGATACATATAACAATCTAATTTTATTTTTTTCTTTTTACATTTTTTTATTTCCATGATGGCACGTGAGGCCCCGCCTCACCTGCCTCCCCTGACTGCACGTCACTGATGTGTATATATATGTATATATATATATGTATATGTATATATATATATATGTATATATATGTATATGTATATATATATGTATATATATGTATATGTACTGTATATATATATATATATATATATATATATATATATATATATATATATATATATATATATATTTATTTATTACTGCAATCAGCAGTGAGTGGTCTGACAAGAACGAGGCAGCGGAACAATGTTATAAAAGTCCTACTTTACTTTAGTCAAATGCCAGTTGGTTAACTGGAACTGGCATCAATGGAACAGTCAGATATTTAAACAAGATATAACAAATTGACAACAGTTATCACAATCACCTCATTTTTGAATGTTGCAACAAAAAAATTGACTTTCTTATCCAAAATTACTGTAAATTCCGCTACTTTTTTTCCTATGCTTTAAACCCTGCGACTTATAAAACGGTGTTGCTAATGGATTTTTCTTAGCTAACGGCCATAATGTTTTGTGTTCAATAGTTTTCACTAAACGAAAGCAGACACTCTGAAAAAGTGTGTTGTTGTTTGTGCAATGGCGCTATCTTTTGGACGTGTTTGCTCACTGCAGGTTTCGCGGGTTCAAAATGTACTTCCTGTTTTAATGCCTTAAACCGGAAGTAAAGCCGTCCATAGCGTCTCTGCTCTAAATTATTTTTCATTCATCACTCCAAGCAACATTTGTACGTTCTACAATATAACTAAAACAATTAATACTTACCAAAACTTCCCATGTGTGATGTCTGTAGGAGTCCTTTCATGCATATTTATATGGTATCGTAATGTGATGAAGATAGCATTGTTAGCTTTAGCTAATATGCTAACACGTTTACGGGTGTCTGTGTTAGTATTTTTAACTTACAATGGCATTCTTTTTGTATTATTTCAGTTTCGTAAATTCACCAAAATGTCACCGTGGAGTTATTGACTCTGTTTAGCTGATTGGAGAGCTAGCTTCCGCAGCTAGCGGGTCCATGACGGTGACTTCTGTTTTGTTTGATCAATCGTTTTACTGCCTGTTACAGACACTGTTTGGAAACAATTAAGGTATGTAAATAAACATTTGCATAATCTTTCTGTGTGAATAACTCATTTTACTATGTATATATCTGCGGCTTATAGTCCGGTGCGGCTAATATATTGGAAATTATTGTTTTCTACATAATAACTAATACAATTCAAACTTACCAAACCGTCCCATGTGTGATGTCTGTAGGAGTGCTTTCATGCATATTTATACATTGTAGCTATCGTAATGTGATGAAGTTAGCATTAGCTAATATGCTATCATATTTACGAGTGTCCGTGTTAAGTATTATTAACTTATAATGGCTTTTTAAAAATGTTTATACAATTTCAGCTTCGTAAATTCACCGAAACGTCACCGTAGAATTATTGAGTCTGTTTAGCTGATTGACAATGACTTCTGTTTTGTTTGATCAGTCGTTTTACTGCCTTTTACAGACATTGTTTGGAAACAATTAAGGTATGTAAATAAACATTTACAGAATCTTTCTGTGTAAATAACTAATTTCACAACGTATATGTCTGTGGCTTATAGTCCGGTGTAGCTAATATTATGCGGAATTTTTATATAACTAAAACAATTCACACTTACCAAACCGTCCCTCGTGTGATGTCTTTAGGAGTGTTTCCATGCATATTTATACACGGTATCTATCGTAATGTAATGAAGTTAGCATCATTAGCATTAGCTAATGTGCTTAAATATTACTACTGTCTGTTTTAGTATTTTTAACTTACAATGGCATTCTTTTGTATTGTTTCAGTTTCGTAAATTCACCAAAATGTCACCGTGGAGTTATTGAGTCTGTTTAGCTGATTGGAGAGCTAGCTTGCACAGCTAGCGTGTCCATGACGATGACTTCTGTTTTGTTTGATCAACCGTTTTACTGCCTGTTACAGACACTGTTTGGAAACAATTAAGGTAAGTAAATAAACATTTACAGAATTTTTCAGTGGGGAAAAACTAATTTCACAACGTATATATCCATCCATCCATACATTTTCTACCGCTTATCCCTTTCATCTGCGGCTCATAGTCCGGTGTGGCTAATATATGGGAAATTATTTTTTTTCTACATAACTAATACAATTCAAATTTACCAAACCGTCCCATGTGTGATGTCTGTAGGAGTGCATTCATGCATATTTATACATTGTAGCTATCGTAATGTGATGAAGTTAGCATCGTTAGCATTAGCAAATATGCTAACATATTTACGAGTGTCTGTGTTAGTATTATTAACTTACAATGGCTTTTATTTTATTTTTATTGTTTTATTTCAGCTTCATAAATTCACCGAGTTATTGATCCTGTTTAACTGATTAGAAAGTTAGCTTCCGCAGCTAGCCGGTCCAAGACAATGACTTCTGTTTTGTTTGATCAACCATTTTATTGCCTTTTACAAACACTGTTTGGAAACAATTAAGGTATGTAAATAAACATTTACAGAATCTTTCTGAGTAAATAACTAATTTCACTACGTATATATCTGCGGCTTATAGTCCGGTGCGGCTAATATTATGCAGGATTTTTATTTAACTAAAACAATTCACACTTACCAAACCGTCCCTCATGTGATGTCTGTAGAGTGTTTCCATGCATATTTATACATGGTATCTATCGTAATGTAATGAAGTTAGCGTCGTTAGCATTAGCTAATGTGCTAACATATTACTAGTGTCTGTTTTAGTATGATTACCTTACACATTTTTTTTGTTGTATTGTTATAGTTTCGTAAATTCACCGAAACGTCACCGTGGAGTTATTGAGTCTGTTTAGCGGATTGGAAAGTTAGCTTACGCAGCTAGTGGGTCCGTGACGATGACTTCTGTTTTGTTTGATCAGCCGTTTTACTGCCTGTTACAGACACGGTTTGGAAACAATTAAGATATGTAAATAAACATTTATAACGTATATATCTGCGGGTTATAGTCCGGTGCGGCTAATATATGGAAACATATTTTTTTCTTCCAGGATTTAGTGGGTGCGACTTATTGTATGGAAAATACGATGATATTTATCAACACACACAATAAAGTACTGTTGAGCTCCAGTATCAATTGTGGTGACTTAATTTCATTATGAACAAAAGAGGGCACGAGCAGGAGGGTTGGGCCTGAGCAGACGAGTGGTCTTTATGCTATGGAAGAAGTGAACAGCTGCAAGTAGAACAGTCCTTTGCCTTTCTTAGACATGTGGACAGAGTGTGTGAGTGTGTGTGTGTGTGTGTGTGTGTGTGTGTGTGTGTGTGTGTGTGTGTGTGTGTGTGTGTGTGCGTGTGTTTGTGTGTGTGTGTGTGTGTGTGTGTGTGTGTGTGTGTGTGTGTGTGTGTGTGTGTGTGTGTGTGTGTGTGTGTGTGTGTGTGTGTGTGTGTGTGAAGGCACTTACAGATGGGATGGAGGAAGGGAGAAGCCAAAAAAAAAAGACAGCCTACCCACATCTGTTTATTTAGAAAAGCAAGCATTGTGTCATTGAGTTATTCTAACAACCTCCTTCAGGGCCAATGTTAGTCCCTCAATGACGGCTTTTTAAATACACAGTTTACACTCCTATGAAGTGGCCTCATAACTGCGCTCGCAGCCTGGCGGAACGTGCCAAATGGGGGAGCATACTTGGGTTTCACATTTCCTCGCGCACTACTTGACGTCTCTATAGCCCACTGCCATGCCAAAGGTTGGTTGGAGGGGGGTGTTGTGGGGGGGTCGTTCAGGCCCATTTGTTTAGGACCCGTGTGCTCCTTCTCGGCCTGATCTCTTGATGCTTTCGGGCCTGGAGCTGGGCCAGGAGAACCTGCGGGATTCGCTGGGTTGAATTCCTTTCAAGTGGATATACGGCGGCATCATGGAGGGAGCAGGCTTTGTTGAGTGCACACTTTGCCACTCAGATTTTTTATTTTTTACCTTTAGGGCTTCCCTCAAGTTTGGTCCCGGGTACCCAAAAAGGTTTCAGTCATACATTTTTTTGAAGTAAGTCAGGTATTATTCTTTTTAATTATTATTCAACACTTGAGTCTCTAGATCAACTTCAGGTCTATCCGTCAATATAAACTAAAAACAAATGTTTTATGCTCTCTTTGTCAGAAAAACAAACAAGCAAAAAAACACAAATGTTTTTAGGTCAAAAAACAAACTATGCAAATCCCACCCGCCCAAAAAAAGATATTCGTAGTGAAATATTTTAAATTTGATAGGAAGTAATTGTAGCTTTATTTTTATGGCAGAAAACTGGCAGCTCAGTTCCAGAATTTGAAAAATTATGTAAATTCCATCTACAGTAAAATGTAAAACAAAACAACACTATTTTACAGTAAAATTCTGGTGACCTAGTTGCCAGTTTTTTATTGTGAAAAAAACAGACACTGTTTTTCCATTTACAGTAAAATGTAAAAAAAACAGACATTGTTTTTTCATTTACAGTAAAATGTTGTAAAAAAAAAAACCTGTATATTTTACAGTAACATTCTGGTGACTAACCTGCCAGCTTTATACTGTAAAAAAAACAGACACTGTTTTTCCATTTACAGTAAAATGTAAAAAAAACAGACATTGTTTTTCCATTTACAGTAAAATGTAAAAAAAAACACTATTTTACAGTAAAATTCTGGTGACTGAGCTGCCAGATTTTTTTTGTAAAAAAAAACCCAGTGGTACTCTTTTCCCTTTACAGTAAAATGTTGTAAAAAAAATATTGTATATTTTACAGTGAAATTCATGTAAGTAATGTAAATTTTTTTATTTTAATTCATTCAGGTTTTTTTGTTTTTTTTAATCCCACTAACATTCTTGGGGACCCAAAAGGACCCCAGTAATAAGCGTTCAAAATAAGTCATGCATTTTTTTTTCTTTACTTTCAACACTTAAGTCTATAGATCAACTTTAGATGTATCTGTCGATATGAAGTAGAAAAAATGTTTTAGGCCCTTTTTGTCAAAAAACAAAACAAGAAAACAACAACACTTTTTTATGCCAAAAAACAAAATATGCAATTTCCCTCACCCCGCGCCCCAAACAATTATTCATAGTGAAATATTTTAAATTTGATGTGAAGTAATTGGAGCTTTAAATAGGTCAATAAATCATAACATTACTTTAATTCATTCAGTTTTTTATTTATTTATATCCCACTAACATTCTTGGGGATCCAAAAGGACCCCACAAATAAAAGTGCTCAAAATAAGTCATACATTTTTGTATCTTTTTTTACTTTCAACACTTAAGTCTCTAGATCAATTTCAGGTCTATCTGTCGATATAAAGTAAAACAAAAATAGTTTTATGCCCTTTTTGTCACAAAAAAAAACATTTAAAAACTAAATATGCAAACCCCCCTCCCCCCCAAATTTTTTTTATAGTGAAATATTTTTAATTTGATAAGAAGTAATTGGAGCTTTAAATAGGTCAATAATTCATAACAACATTAATTTTACTTCATTCTTGGGGACCGAAAAGGACCTCACTAATAAAAGTGTTCAATATAAGTCATGCATTTTTTTAATATTTTTTTTTTTACTTTCAACACTTTAGTCTCTCTTTTTGTCAAAAAAAATGTATTTGAAATAAAATGTTTTTTTAATGCCAAAAAACAAAATATGCAAATCCCCCACGAGGAAAAAATATTCTAAATAAAATATTTGTAATTTGATAAAACGTAATTGCAGCTTTAAATAGGTCAATAATTTATAACAACATTAATTTTAATTCATTCAGTTTTTTTTAAATTTATATCCCACTATCATTCTTGGGGACCCAAAGGACCCCACTAATAAAAGTGTTCAAAATAAGTCATACATTTTATTTTATTTTTCACTTTCAAAACTTAAGTCTCTCGATCAACTTCAGATCCATCTGTCGATATAAAGTAAAACAAAAATTGTTTTATTCCCTTTTTCTTACAAAAAAAATAATAAAAAATTCAAAAAACTAAATATGCAAATCCCCCTCGCCCCCCAAAAAATATTCATAGTGAAATATTTGAAATTTCATAGGAAGTAATTGGAGGTCAATCGGTCAATAGGTAGATAATTCATAACAACATTAATTTTAATTAATTCAGGGTTTTATTTATTTAAATCCCACTAACATTCTTCGGGACCCAAAAGGACCCAAATAACAAAAGTGTTCAAAATAAGTCATGCATTTTTTTTTTTAACGTTCAACACTTAAGTCTCTAGATCAACTTTAGATCCATCCATCGATTATAATGTTCTATTATTTTTTTGTGTTTTATATATATGTTGATATGTCAATAATTCATAACAACGATTTTGATTCATTATTACTTTTTGAGTAAAGACAGTTTGGTTTTATTAATCCCACTAACATTCTTGGGGACCCAAAAGGACCCCACTAATAAAAGTGTTCAAAATAAGTCACATATTTTTTATTTTTTTACATTTTGAACACTTAAGTCCCTAGATCAACTTCAGATCAATTCTATAATTTGTTTATGTTCTTCTTTTAAATGTTTATGACAGTTACATGTTTTATATATACAGCAAACACAACATATAAAATATAAAATATTTCAAGTGGAATATTTGATGTGAAGTAATTGGAGCCTTGAATATGTCAATAACTAATAACAACAATGATTCGTTATTTAAAGGGAAAAAAACAGCCTGCATGGCAGCTTAGTGTAATTAAAGTCAACATTGCAACTTGTTCTCGTTACATTCCACCTGTTTGCTCTTTTATTCCACTTGTTTATGTATTTTTTTTTTTAAACAGCATTTTTAGAATGAATTAGCCGAGGGCCCCAAATGGCCCACTGGCTGCACTTTGGACACCCCTGGTTGAGTGTTTTGCACTTTAAAAGCATTCTGTCAGTTTTGCATTCAGCCTCTCTTGGTGTCAGAGGTCAACAGTTGCTCCAGGCTAATGGCGGCAACAGCTGGTCGGGTGACCCTCAACCCCCCCCCCCCCCCCAAGGCACAGAAACAGACTGCAGGGGTAAAATAGAAGTTACCTGGATATTATTCCACACCTGGCATACTGACAGTGGAAAGAAATCCCTCTGCCAAAACAGTTTTTGTCTTCAGCCTGGACGTAGAGCCAGACGTTTCTCCAGATCCTTCCACAGATTGGAATGCAGACGAGGCGTTTCTACAAAATGTCTTCCAGTGGAGCCGACTTGCTGGATTATGGGCAGATTTAATGTGATATTTGCTTCAAAGGGCTGCAATCCAACATTTGTTTTGGCTTGCTGGTTTTCAGTCAAATACTGAAGGCTGGGTCTTTCAAAGACCAGTAGCACCTCAACTTAAAGTTCTTGGCTCAGAATCAGCACTGCCTGTTTAAATTAGTTTGAATCTATTTGTAACAGCCACTGTTGTTGTTGTTTATCTTTATGTAACCCACCTTGTTCGGTCCCTGCCTTTTCTGTTTGGGACGGAACTCAAACCTGGGTCGTCCGCATGAGAGGCGAACGTGCTGACTACCGGGCAAAAAGCCCATGCTATCAACCCGATTGCCAGGGAGTGAGCTTTACTAACGTACACACTGAGTATTTGAGTGACAAACCAGAGGTCAGAGTTGACAGCAAGCTGTGTCTGTGCACCATTGGTAGCTTCTCCATATTTTCATGGATAAATGTAAATGTTGGTCATTTGAAGGTTTGGCGTCTTTGGCTGGATCCTGCTTGGAGTTCTGCGGTCAAACAAACTGTTCTGAGGTTGGGCTGAGGTCAGAAAACGGAAGCAAATATACGGTAGCACTCCTCCATGCGTCATCAGCCGGATTTGTATAAACTACCTTAGACCTGGGCAAATTAAGACCGGGGGGCCGCATGTGGCCCGTTAAGCCCTTCAATCTGGCCCGCCCGACATTCCCAAATACATTTTTGAGATCTTTAAGATGGAAACTGTAGCTGCCATTATGATGTGCAGTGATGTTTTCTAATGACCGTAAGTCTTGAACTATACAAAGTATTTTAATGGTTGGAATCTGCGCTTTTGCATGATAAACTAGTTATTATGATAATCTAATTAGTTACTATGGTAATCTAATTAGTTAATATGGTCATCTAAGTCACAGCAGCTCAGACGAGGCACCAAGCAGTGTGGGTGGGGAGCGTTTCCACAGAGTGTTTCCAGAGCGGCCAGCCTGAAATGCGGGTGTCAGGGACAGATTTTTACAACAAAGTGCTAAAGCTTAGTGATATATCAGATACATCAGATTGTAGGTGGGGTTTTTTTACCCTTCGCATTCGTATTTCGCTGTGTTTGTTGCATTTTTGTTTTGCTTGATTGTAAAACATGTCGATCGAGAGGAGGTGTGACGTTCATATGTTGTCAATATTCAGCGTTTTATCCTTCATAGTTAATATTGTAAATCCCACATTCTTTATTTTCATGTACATTCTGGGTTTCTGGGTGTCTCAATAAAAAAATTAAAATGTAATTCCGTTTTTTAAGGTGGTCTGTCATAACGTTTTTAGCAATCAGACATTATTGTGAGGTTTTGTATTAATGTTACTAAAAATCAGATATACCGGCCCCCAGACACATTTTTTTTTTCTCTAAATTTGGCCCCCGAGTCAAAATAATTGCCCAGGCCTGAACTACCTGAACTTTGAAATGCGGTGAAAACACAGGCCACACACTTGTACATGAAATAAAGGTTCCAGGAACTTAAAGTCCTAAAGTTTTGGTGGAAACAATGAAGCTGGAAGCAACAAGCAATGGTGTTGAGAAAGCGATAATTCCTGGTTGTGTTGGGCAACAGCAGACCGGACGAGGAGGCGACAAACCACAATGTCACCGCATGCCAGAACAGTTTCAGGCGTGGACCAACTGTGGGTGGAGGAGCAAACCTCAGCTAGTTTGGCGACAAGTTTGTAAAAACTGAAGGGCTGCTAATGGTTTCCAAAGTTATTTCGATCTCAAGCTATTTTAAGACCGGATGTTTTGTGATTCTTTCCTCAGATCTAGCTGGATCTTTTGGATGGGTGTGTCATGTGACCTTTGATCATTGACCATGGTGTTATCATGGCAGTGGAAACACTTCCAATGACCATCTTGACACTTGTCATTTGGGCTCCAGATGGGAGGAGTGGCTTTGGTAGAGACTTCCAGCTCCACGCTCTAACTGTGTCACTGGCACTGAAAATACAGTACAGTATAAACCCTTTGAACAACAGTGTTGCCTTGTACGGTATGCCGGTACTAGTGTAGTATTATGGTACTAATGAATCAAAAACGGTACTATACTTTGTTTGAAAAGTACCGGTTCCCCTTTTTTTCTTTTCTCCTTTTTACAGGCATGACAGCGCATCGTCACATCATGAAATTGCTGGTTTTATGAGCAGAGGAGCATTTTTGGCAGCGCACACACACGCAGTACTTACAAGCAGACACAGTGTGTAGATAGAAAACAGAAAACGGACGCATTTTGGCCTAAAAACTAAAGATAAAGGTGAAGTTATAACACTGAAACGCCCTCAAGAAGAGGTGCTTTAAGACGTGGCTAGCTAGCTAGCAGCTAACATCCATCCGCAGCATACTTGCCAACCCTCCCGTTTTTAGCGGGAGAATCTCGATATTCAGCGCCTCTCCCGACAACCTCCCGACAGAGATTTTCTCCCGACAAACTCCCGGTATTCAGCCGGAGCTGGAGGCCACCCCCCCCCCCCCCCCCCCCCCCCCAAAAAAAAGTCTGACGCAGCTGCGATTGGACCTGACCAGCCTCCGGGTACAAGTACTGGAGTACCAATTGCTTGCCAGGGAAGATCTTCCCCAGGAAGCAAGGATTGACCGGTTTTGGGCCATGCTAGGGAGAGATGGAAGATTCCACACTCTCGTGCATTTGATGAAAGCACTTTTGTGCGTGCCACACAGCAATGCATCATCAGAGAGGGTGTTCAGCGTGGTTAGAAAACTAGTGACAGAGAATAGAAAGAGGATGGACAATTCAATCCTTAACAAAGCATTGTACTTTCAAGTACAACAATGAATAGATGAGTGTTGTGTGTGTGTGTACATGTGTAAATAAATGAACACTAAAATTCAAGTATTTATTTTATTTATATATATAATAAAAAAAAAATATATATATATAGCTAGAATTCACTGAAAGTCAAGTATTTATATATATATATATATATATTTATATATATATATATATATATATTATATATATATATATATATATATATATATATATATATATATATATATATGTATATATATATATATATATATATATATATATATATATATATATATATATATATATATATATATATATATATATATATGAAATACTTGAGTTGGTGAATTCTAGCTGTAAATATACTCTCCTCTTAACCACGCCCCTAACCACGCCCCCTGACCAAGGGCCCCCCCCACCTCCCGATATTGGAGGTCTCAAGGTTGGCAAGTATGATCCGCAGTCGGCAGTGTTTTAGCTACTTCTAAATCACTAATCCTGGCCTCCATGGCGACAAATAAAGTACGTTTCTTACAAGTATCACCCCTGCAGGACGAGGAATAGCTAAATATGCTTCACTACACACCCTAGGAGTCACAATGTAAACAGCAAGCTAGCAGCCCTGAATGTAAACAAATGCCATGGGTGGATCTACACTTGACATCCACTGCAATGATACCAAGTACAATAGCGTATCTAGTCGATACTATTATCATTACATCGATATTTTTTATCATCACAAAATCTTTTTTCCTTTAAGAAAAAATTCATATTATGTTTATAAAGTCAGGAAATACGTCACTTGACACATGAGGACTTTGAATATGACCAATGTATGATCCTGTAACTACTTTGTATCGGATTGATACCTACATTTGTGGTATCATCCAAAGCTAACGTAAAGTATCCAAACAACAGAAGAATAAGTGATTATTACATTTTAACAGAAGTGTAGATAGAACATGTTGAAACAGAAAATAAGCAGATATTAACAGTAAATGACCAAGTGGATTAATAATCCATTTTTAAAGTTTGTCCCTCATAATTTTGACAAAACAATAGAATGATAAATGACACAATATGTTACTGCATACGTCAGCAGACTAGTTAGGAGCCTTTGTTTGTTTACTTACTACTAAAAGACAAGACAACTTGTCTTTTAGTAGTAAGCAAGAAGTTGTCTTGTTCACTATTTTATTTAAGGACTAAATTACAATAATAAACATATGTTTAATGTACCCTTATATTTTTGTTAAAATAAAACCAATAATGCCATTTTTGTGGTCTCTTTTATTTAGAAAAGTATCGAAAAGTATCCAAATAAATTTTGGTACCGGTACCAAAATATTGGTATTGGGACAACCCTACAACAGTGGTACAAGCACACTGGACCATGCCAGGTGGGATACAATGTGGTCATCTACGACTACGGGCGGGAACTGTTCACATTTGGACCGGTACGGTACCAATTCCTGGTACCTGGGAATCAATACCGTACTTTTGTGTGTGTTAATAAAAAAAATGTTTTTGATAACAAAATCTCATTTTTATTGCAACATTTAAAAATGAGCTGATTATGATAACTGCACTGCAAATTAATCGCCACTTGCCAAGGTTTGAAATTGTATTTCTAGTTTTGTGAGCTATTTGCTTATTTTTAGACATTAACTTGACATCACAATCTTAATTTTAGCATGAATAATTAAAGTGTGTCTATTCTGGTTTAAAAATGTTAAGATTGAGAAAATGATTATTCAAAATAATTATTCAAATAAGATATTTTCCTGGTTTAAAGATTCTGCAACATTCCAAGGATGCTTAATATAAGAACTATAAGTTGAATAATGCTTGTTTTCAGAGTAAAATACCTATTGTATCTTAAAATTCATGCTAATTTCTATATGAACAAATCTTAATTTGGGATTTCTTAAATCCCCACACAAGAACTTCCAGTTTTGGTTGATTTTGCCACCGCCAGAAGAAGACCACATTTCCCATGAGGACTAGCACATATAGTTAGTCGGTCAGTATGACTGATCTTTCCACAGTCGGAACCTACATATTTTACTTAAACTTTATAGTTGCAGTTTGCAGTCACCGCATTGTTTTTTTCTTTATACAGTACTTTTACATCGGTTGCGGGGCTGGTCGTGTCAGTGTGGAACTGCCAACTATCAATTGCTAACATTAGCATTAGCATTTTGATATGAGCATCGAAAATGACTTACTAATCCAGCAGGAACAGAGCCAAGGCAGCATCGGTCTGAAGTCCCTTGTCTTTGAGCTCACGCCAGCGAGTGAAAGTCGGGGCAATGTTGATCCTTGACTGTCCTAGCCTCCCTTTTTCTTTTTTTTGTGTCCTCAAACAAAAATGTTCCTTTTTTTTGTTTTTGTTTTGTAGCTTTGGCCATCATAGCAGTAATTGTACGTAGGCGTTCGCATCGACTTCCGCCTTTGAAATGAATTGGGAAAGGTGGAGTGGCGTGTGCCGTAAAGCAAGTCAGCACATTTGTAGTTTTGTGTGTGGCAGGGTTCCTGCTACCCTCCTCAAAGTCACTAAGTGCCAGTAAAAGTGATACAGACCCACTCAGGTCATGACATAGTAGTTGTAAGTCGGAATTAACTAACTGTATGGAGAAATAATTTCACTAGTTTTTAAAAATGGTTTTCCTAAAATCTAGTCTTCTTATTTTATATTTTGTCAGGTTCAAACACAGATGACATCTATTAGACAAGACTCAATTTAGCTCATGAGGAGAGCGCGTAGACCTTTACCCTTGTACAGTGTCGTCCCACGCTCTGACGAGGGAGTTCCATGCATCCTCTTTTATTTGGGCCTTTTCTGGTTACATAGCATTACATTACATTACGCAGCTGCTCCTAAGGGGAGGTGGTCATAAACAGCTGTTGCACTCAGTCATAAACAGTTCAAAGAAAAGGTGCCTGGAGCGGTGTCAGGTCCTGCTTCCTCTCCGCTTTGTAGATCTCGGGTCAGGACAAGATCCTCCCATGACTGACAATAGATCAAATAAACCCAGCGCACACAGTGGAGTTTTACAAGCCTTTTGCTTGATAAGATGAAAGACAGCTTTTTTCTTCTCGCAGGGGACCTGAACTCAATGTCACACAGAAGTTGTGTGATAACTTCTATACAATTATTCTGACATATTTTTCAGCTCTTTTTTGCAGCATGCTGTCCACTTTTTATATCTTGCTTGATATAGAACATTTCTGAGTCTCAACCACAGTTGCAAGTCCAAATCGTTAAATCGCAGTAGTCTATACTTTATGGTGCATTGGCTCATCAGTTCAGTTTTTGTCGTTTAGTCGTGTGTTGTGTCCTAAAAAAGTGTCAATACTGTAAGTATTGTACTTATCACACACCAGCTGTTTGATTGTGACATGCATCTTAGTAGTAGTTTGCATTAAAACATTTGGAGGTGTTGAAATAAAATCGCTAATGCTGATGAGTAGCATTTCAATAGCAAAGCCAATGTATATCAAGCTAGTGCATTTTTGGAAAAATGGAGCCTCACATTACATTGGAGCTTTTTTTTTTTTTGTCAGTTTCTTTGTTGGCATGGAAAGTGCAACAGTACCTTGAGCTTAAGTGTGACGAGTCGGAAACCGGGCGTGACGTCACGTGCAACCCAGGTACCGTAACATGGTACCAAAACCCAAAATCAGTGAAGTTGGCACGTTGTGTAAATAGTAAATAAAAACAGAAAATAATGATTTGCAAATCCTTTTCAACCTATATTTAATTGAATGGAATGCACTAATACACCCCCATACCATCACAGATACTGGCTTTTAAACTTTGCACCTATAACAGTTCGGATGTTTCTTTTCCTCTTTGGTCCGGAGGACACGACGTCTACAGTTTCCAAAAACAATTTGTAATGTGGACTCGTCAAACCACAGAACACTTTTCCACTTTGCATCATTCCATCTTAGATGAGCTCGGGCCCAGCAAAGCCAGCGGGTTTCCTGGGTGTTGTTGATAAATGGCTTTGGCTTTGCATAGTAGAGTTTTAACTTGTACTTACAGATGTAGCGACCAACTGTAGTTACTGACAGTGGTTTTCTGAAGTTTTCCTGAGCCCATGTGGTGATATCCTTTACACACCGATGTCGCTTTTTGATGCAGTACCGCCTGAGGGATCGAAGGTCCGTAATATCATCGCTTACTTGCAGTGATTTCTCCAGATTCTCTGAACCTTTTGATGATATTATGGACCGTAGATGGTGAAATCCCTAAATTCCTTACAATAGCTGGTTGACAAATGTTGTTCTTAAACTGTTAGACAATTAGCTCACACATTTGTTGACAAAGTGGTGACCCTCGCCCCATCCTTGTTTGTGAATGACTGAGCATTTCATGGACGCTGCTTTTATACCCAATCATGGCACACACCTGTTCCCAATTAGCCTGTTCACCTGTGGGATGTTCCAAATAAGTGTTTGATGAGCATTTCTCAACTTTCTCAGTCTTTTTTGCCACTTGTGCCAGCTTTTTTTGCAGGCATCAAATTCCAAATGAGCTAATATTTGCACACAAATAAAGTTTTCCAATTCGAACGTTAAATGTCTTGTATTTGCAGTCTATTCAATTGAAAATAAGTTGAAAAGGATTTGCAAATCATTGTATTCTGTTTTTATTTACCATTTACACAATGTGCCAACTTCACTGCTTTTGGG
Source organism: Entelurus aequoreus (assembly GCF_033978785.1). Taxonomy (NCBI): domain Eukaryota; kingdom Metazoa; phylum Chordata; class Actinopteri; order Syngnathiformes; family Syngnathidae; genus Entelurus; species Entelurus aequoreus. Next base: position 43,072,647 of record NC_084736.1, read on the forward strand.
TTTTGTAGTTATGAATCCGCAGTCTGATTCTTTTGCGCAGATTCATAGATTAATCTGTGCTTTTGGTGTGTTGTTTATGGACAGCTTAAAATATGATTGCAAAACACTGCTCAGCGGAGTGTGTTAATAAGAGTTAGCAGGGCTGGTGCCTGTTTGACATGATGGATGACTTTAATCAGACTGATTAAGAACACCCCCCCACATACCCCCCCCCCCCCCCCCCCCCCCCCCCCCCCATAACACTTCGTTTAACACTAAACTCATTTAGTAGGATTTTGAGGAAGGGATACCTTAGAATTTTAGGCTGAGAGTCACTATGTTCGTCATGTTACCGCTCCCATCGCAGCCTCCGTCACTGAACGCACCGCGACTTCTAATCTCTTATGTGTCGCTCTGGACTTCCAAGTCGAAACAGATCGGCAGAAATCTCCCGAAGGAGGACGGTACACACAGGGGCGAATTACCAGGCAGATCAGAGGAAGGAAATGAATGCTTAATCTCGCTTGGTTCTGCTCCAAAGAACTCATCGCTCGCCATTATCACGGCTTGGAAATCCCTGAGAGGAAGTCATTTTAATGGATGGTTCCTGCAAAGTCATTTCCTGTATCCTTGATATTTTCACGTGGTTTTTGTTTCATACAAGCCATAGTTGTCATAATCCTGATGGCCTCAGTTGGGGCAAGAATACTGACTTTGCTTTTAAAGGCAGCACATCTGGTTTGTTCATACAGATGTTGGCAAGGCCCAAAGTGTCGGAAGATTCCATGGTCTCAGTCCCCTCCTTTTAAAGGGTTAGTCTGAAAGATTTGTAGCCAGCGAGAAGAACCACGTGTCCACCGCACAGAAGCCTTTAGTATCATTAAATCCATTTTAAAGGGTGACAAAATATCCCAAATGTACCGTCGCATATTGCAGCGCCCTTTAGCCACTAAGTCTGGGGTCTGCAACCTGCGGCTTTTTAGCGCCGCCCTAGTGGCTCCCTGGAGCTTTTTAAAAAATGTATGAGAATAGAAAAATATGGGGGAAAAATTATGTTTTTGTTTGAATATGGTTTCTGTAGGAGGACAAACATGACACAAACCTCCCTAATTGTTAGAAAATGCACTGTTGATATTAAACATGATTATCTGATGAGAGTATTTGGCGAGCGCTGTTTTGTCCTACTAATTTTGGCAGTCCTTGAACTCACCGTCGTATGTTTACATGTACCACTTTCTTCAACGATGCCACAGAAATACGGGTTTTATGCCACTCCTTCTTGGTCTCATTTTGTCCACCAAACGTTTTATGCTGTGTGTGAATGCACAAAGTTGTTGTTATTGACTTGTTGGAATGCTTATCAGGCATATTTGGGCGGTATAGCTCGGTTGGTAGAGCAGCCGTGCCAGCAACTTGAGGGTTGCAGGTTCGATCCCCGCTTCCGCCATCCTAGTCACTGCCGTTGTGTCCTAGGGCAAGACACTTTACCCACCTGCTCCCAGTGCCACCCACAATGTTATAAAAGTAACTTAGATATTGGGTTTCACTATGTAAAGCGCTCTGAGTCACTTGAGAAGAAGCGCTATATAAATGTAATTCACTTCACTTCACTTCACTATTTGGTCACTGCATGACTGCAAGCTAATCGATGCTAACATGCTATTTAGGCAAGCTTTATGAACATATCGCATCATTATGCCTCACTTGTAGTTATATTTGAGCTCATTTCATTTCCCTTACATGTCTCATTACACATTATCTGTATGTATTTCTGATAGTTGTTTGTGTGCCATGTTGATCCAGACCACAGCAAATGTTACCCAGCTTGCAAAGATTGTAATAAATCCATTAAAAGAAGACAGCTTGCAGTTTCCTTTAACATTTCCAGGAGTTATCTCACCCTCTGAGAAGTTGTATTAATGTTTTTTTAATGTTGTAAAAATGGGTAGAATAAATATTACATTTCAACATTGCTATCAAAGAAGATTTGTGTCAGTCTGCAACACATAGTCATTTTGATATTAGTCTGATATAGCTAATATATATATATACACTTACATCATGTGTTGTCTTCATTATAACACTCACATAAGACTTTTAAAGTCATTTTAATAGTAGGCTAATATATCTAATATAGACACTTACATCAAGTGTTGTCTTCATTATAACACTTACTTAGACTTAGACTTCGACTTCATTTTTATTGTCATTCAAATTTGAACATTACAGTACAGATAAGAACGACATTTCGTTACATAAGCTCATGGTAGTGCAGGATAAAAAAAGCAATAAGGTGCATATAGAAATACATAAATATATATAAATAATATATAAATATATATACAGTATATAAAATAAATAAATATATATAAATATACAGTATATAAATAAATAAATAGATTACTGTACAGATAAATATATTGCACTTTTTCACATGCCTCCACGTTTATGGATGTATGTTATATTGTCTTTTTTATTCTAGCGAGTTAATCCATTTTGGGGGGAGTTGAGGGGATAATTTAACTATGATGCGTTCAAGAGTATTACGGCCTGAGGGAAGAAGCTGTTACAGAACCTGGAGGTTCTGCTTCGGAGGCTGCGGAACCTCTTTCTAGAGTCCAGCAGTGAAAACAGTCCTTGGTGGGGGTGGGAGGAGTCTTTGCAGATTTTCTGAGCCCTGGTCAGGCAGCGGCTATTTGCGATCTCCTGGATAGGAGGAAGAGGAGTCCTGATGATCTTTTCCGCCATCCTCACCACTCTCTGGAGAGACTTCCAGTCTGATGCATTGCAGGCTCCAGTCCAGACAGAGATGCTGTTGGTCAGCAGGCTCTCTATAGTGCCTCTGTAGAATGTGGTGAGAATGGGGGGAGGGAGCTGTGCTCTTTTCATCCGACGCAAAAAGTGCATGCGCTGCTGAGCTGTTTTTACAAGAGGACCAGGTCATATTGTCAGTTATCTGCACCCCCAGGAACTTGGTGCTGCTTACTATCTCCACCTCTGTGCCGTCGATGAAGAGTGGAGCGTGGCTGGACTGGTGCTTCCTGAAGTCAACGATGACCTCCTTGGTCTTGACGACATTCAGGACCAGGTTGTTGGTTCTGCACCATTCAACCAGATGTTTCACCTCTTCCCTGTAGTCCATGTCATTGTTGTCACGGATGAGGCCCACTACTGTCGTGTCGTCCACATACTGTACAATGTGGTTGGTAGTGGACCTAGCGCAGCAGTCATGAGTCATCAACGTGAACCGCAGCGGACTCAGGACGCAGCCCTGGGGGGAGCCGGTGCTCAGGGAGATGGCACTGGAGGTGTTGTTGCCCACTCTCACAGATTGGGGTCTGTCTGTGAGGAAGTCAAGCAGCCAGTTGCATAGGGGGGGTACTGAATCCAATCCACTTACATAAGACTTTTAAAGTCATTTTGATAGTAGGCTAATATAGCTAATATATACACCTACATAATGTATGGTCTTCATTATAACACTTATATAAGACATATTTTTTGGAAATTTCAATGGGACATTCTTCAAAGTGTTAGGGGTCACACTTCTGCTGCTTCTTCTGTTGCGTGCCCTGACGAGTGCACCGCGGGCCACGCCCACGGGCGCTCTCTCTCCACTGCGAGCGCATTTCCGCGCGGCTGCAAACGCTCAGCTGCAAACGCTCGGCAATCAACGCACCTGTCCGTGATGAGCGATCAGCCTTCATAAGCCAACGCAACCTGAGATCCGACGCCAGAACGTAGCTTCTCGTACCCAGTACACTCCCCAACGTCCTTTCTTGTCGTCGAGTTGTGTGTCTCATCACCTTGGAGCCCCTATGGATTCCCCCTTGCCTTCCCGGACTTCGACCTCACGCCAAACTTCTGACAACGATGCCACACTCCTGTCCTCGATCATCCGCCTGTCCTCCAACACTCGAGCCTGCCTTGCCCTAATTGGACTTCCGCCTGGATCTCAACTCGCACCATCAACACCCTCTGACAACCACGTTAGATTAGTTTCTCACTTAGTCACATTACATCTCTTTGGGTTAATTACACACCGCACTTACATACTAAGTTGTCAATAAACACGCTGACAGCTAACGACGTCATCGTCTCTCTGCCGTCACAGTACGTTTAGGCCGCGTCAGAACCAGACGGCAAAGACGTGACGCATACCCCGCTCACCACCCGAGACTCCCCTGTACCCAGTGTCGCAGTCATGCACACAGCACTCCAGCAGCACCAAGAGTGTTTTTGCGTACTGGAAAACAAGCTGGATGCTGCTTTTGCTAGCATGTTGGCTCGACAGGACTTGATCTCCCCGAGCTCTTCTGCTCCGCCGACACCCGAGCAAGCCGCCCCCGCCGCTGCAGCCCCCATGCTTCCCCCTTCATCCTGCGAGCTGAAGATCGCTAGTCCCAGATCTTTTGAAGGGGATTTTGAGCTTTGCCGTGGCTTCCTGGTCCAGTGTGACATGGTTTTTCATCATCAGCCCTCCCGCTACACTTCTGACGGGGCCAAGATAGCCTTTATTTCTTCTCTGTTGACCGGAAGGGCTCTCCAGTGGGCCACGGCAGCTGTTGACCGCAACCTTAGTCTCAGCACGAACTTTGCTGCTTTTCGCGCTGAGTTCCGGGCAGTTTCTGACCACCCAGCCGAGGGAGGCGACGCCGCCTCACGTCTTCACTCCCTCCAGCAAGGCTCTCGTTCTGTAGCAGACTACACCCTCGAGTTCCGCACCCTGGCCGCCGACAGCGGGTGGGATAACAAGGCCTTGTTGAGCGCCTACCGTCGGGGCCTCTCCGACGAAATCAAGGACGGATTGTTGCGAGACCGACCAGCCACCTACCATGACCTCACCCAGCTGGCCCTGCTTATTGACCAAAGGCTCAAGGAACGAGCAGCGGAACGAAGACTTGCTGCCCGCGAGAAAACCAGACGGCCGGCGTGGGAGACTCGGACCACTTCCTACCCCTACCGGGGCCAGAGCTCGGGATGAAGGCGCCCACTTGGCGGACCAGTCTGGATTTTTTCCCCGCACCTACCAGAGGGGTGGAACCCATGCAGTCGGGCAGGACTCGACTTGCCACGGAGGAACAGGAGAGGAGGTTCAGGCAGCGCCTCTGCCTCTACTGTGGTTGTGCGGGTCACGTGATCCAGACCTGCCCCACATGACCAAAAGATCTGGCTCACTAGTAAGGGGAGTACTTGTGAGCCACACCACCTTCCCCAGAGCAGTAGTGACCCTGGCATTCTTTTCCCCGCAACGTTGTCTTGGAAGGCTAAAAGACTGAAGGTGGGAGCATATTTGGACTCTGGAACAGATGAGAGTTTCATGGACCGTGATTTCGCCTGTCAAGCCAGGATTGAGCTTCTGCCTCTGGACAAGTCTTTACCAGCTCAGGCCTTGGATAGGCATCCCCTGGGGCCCATCACCCACCGTACAGCACTGGTCACTCTAACCCTGTCAGGCAACCACACGGAGCAAATTGGCTTGTTGATCCTCACCACCCTTGTCGCTCCTCTTGTCCTCGGCCATTCTTGGCTTCGCCAGCACGACCCCCAGATTTCCTGGATCTCAGGGAGGATCCTAGTCTGGAGCACAACATGCCATGCTAACTGCCTCAAAGCAGCAGCCCCGGTCTCGGAGAACCCCAAGCTCAAGTCTTCCCCATCTGACCTATCTGGGGTTCCCACTGTCTACCATGACCTTGCTGCTGTATTAAGTAAGGAACAGGCACTTTCACTACCCCCGCACAGACCATACGACTGTGCCATTGATCTCATACCCAACGCAGTACTCCCCTTTAGCCACCTGTATAACCTGTTCATACCCGAGAAAAAGGCCATGTCGGACTACATCACGGAATCACTTGCATCTGGTATCATCACCCCCTCCAAATCACCGGTAGCCGCTGGATTCTTCTTTGTCGGCAAGAAGGATGGGTCCCTACGTCCGTGCATCGACTACCGCAAACTCAACCTCATCTCGGTCAAGAACCGGTATCCTCTACCACTCATGAGCTCCTACTTCGAACCCCTTGCCCCTGCTACCATTTTCACCAAGCTGGATCTCCGTAATGCATACCATCTTGTCCGGATTACGAAGGGGGATGAATGGAAGATGGCCTTCAACACACACTTAGGTCACTTCGAGTACCGGGTCATGCCCTTCGGCCTGACCAACACCCCAGCTGTCTTTCAGACTCTAGTTAACGACGTGCTGAGAGACATGCTCGAGAAGTTTGTGGTCGCATACCTTGATGATATTCTGATTTTCTCTCACAACCTGCAGGACCATCAACAGTACGTCTGCCTTGTTCTCCAGCGCCTCCTCGAGAATCGTCTTTTTGTCAAGGCAGAGAAGTGCGAGTTCCATTCTTCACCAGTTAACTTCTTGGGTCACATCATCGAGAGGGGTAACATCCGAGCCGACCCCAAGAAGGTCAAGGCAGTGGTGGATTGGCCCCAAACCACCACTCGTACTGAGCTTAAGAGATTCCTAGGCTTTGCGGGTTTCTACCGTCGCTTCATACTTGACTTCAGTAAGGTAGCCGCACCCCTCCACGCGCTAACTTCTACCAATACAGCTTTCGTCTGGAACAAGGAGGCAGAGAGCGCATTCTTGAGCCTCAAGAGGAGATTCAGTTCCGCTCCCATCCTGGTACACCCTGACCATGACAAGCCGTTCACGGTGGAAGTAGATGCATCTGATTCCGGGATTGGGGCAGTATTGTCCCAAAGAGCTAATGAGAATGATGTGTTGCACCCTTGTGTGTTCTTTTCCAGACTTCTAACCCCAGCTGAGAGGAACTATGATGCAGGGAACCGAGAACTGTTGGCCGTCCACGAACCTTTGGTTGAATGGAGACACTGGCTGGAGGGGCCCAAGCATCCGTTCCTGGTCCTGACCGACCACCGCAACCTTATTCACATCCGTTCCGCAAAGAGACTTAATGACCGGCAAGCACGCTGGTCACAGTTCTTCGGCCGATTCAATTACACTTTCACCTACAAACCCGGTTCACGCAATGGCAAGGCTGACGCTCTTTCGCAGATCTTCTCCGAGGAACCCACCACTAGACCAACTGCAGAGACCACCCCTCCCCCGAACCGCATCTTCGGGATGGTAACTTGGGAAATCGAGGGCCTGGTCAGGACGGCCCCACGGTCCGACCCTGGTCCCGGAAACGGACCCCCTAATAGACTTTTTGTCCCGCAACCCTTAAGGAGCAAGGTACTCGACTGGGCACATTCAAGTATGTTTACAAGTCATCCCGGAATCCACAGATCGCTATCATTCATTCGACGCCGCTTCTGGTGGCCTTCCATGGAGGCGGATATTCGCGAGTTTATCGCCGCCTGCTGCAGCTGCGCCCGGAACAAGGCAGACCAGAGGCCTCCTGCTGGACTCTTACATCCTCTTCCGATCCCGAGTTGACCTTGGTCACACATCGCTCTTGACTTCATTACTGGACTTCCCCCCTCTAAAGGTAACACCACAATCCTCACCATAATCGACAGGTTTTCCAAAGCAGCCCATTTCATACCCTTGCCCAAACTCCCATCCTCGGCCGAGACCAGAGAATTGCTCGTTCAGCATGTGGTTGGAATTCACGGGATCCCCACCGACATTGTGTCTGATCGTGGCCCCCAATTCATTTCCCGGGTCTGGCAAGCTTTCTGCAAGGGGATCGGAGCCACGGTCAGCCTGACTATTGGCTACCACCCCCAGAGCAATGGACAAGCGGAAAGGGCCTACCAGGGGGTGGAGACCATGCTGCGCTGTATGGCTGCTTAACAGCCCAACTCCTGGTGCAAGTTCATTCCATGGGTGGAGTACTCCTTTAACTCCATAACCTGCAGAGCTACTGGTATGTCCCCTTTTGAATGCTGGCACAGTTTTCAACCTCCTTTATTTCCCTCCCAGGAGATCGAAGTGGCAGTTCCTTCCACCCGAGCCCACCTGAGACGATGCCGCAAGGTGTGGAGGTCTGCCTGCGCTGCCTTATTGAAGGCATCTGAGAAGATGCGTCGTCAGGCCAACCGGCGGCGCATCCCGGCGGCGCATCCCGGCGGCGCATCCCGGCTCCCGACTATCAGCAATTGCTGCTACGGGCCAAGGACCTCCACCTCCCGATATCCTCTCAGAAGCTATCACCACGTTTCGTTGGACTTTATACGGTCAGATCCAGGGTCAATCCTGCCGCAGTTTGCCTGGACATCCCTCGTTCCATAAGATCCCACCTGGTGTTCCATGTGTCTCAGGTCAAACCAGTAACCAACAGTTTACTGTTGTCCCCCACCCCTTCCCCCCTCCGCCTAGGGTCCTCGAGGATGGGGACCAGGTGTGGACCGTCAGGGAGATCCTCAAGGTCCGACGACAGGGAAGAGAATGGGTCTACCTCGTGGACTGGGAGGGCTATGGACCTGAGGACAGATCATGGGTCCCGCTTTCTTACATTGCCGACCCCTCCCTTATTGAGGATTTTTACCGAACTCACCCTGAGGCACCCCGAAGCTCGTCGGGAGTCTCGCATAAGGGGGGGGGGGGGGGGGGGGCACACTTCCGCGCTGCTGCAAACGCTCGGCAATCAACGCACCTGTCCGTGATGAGCGATCAGCCTTCATAAGCCAGCACAACCTGAGAACCGACGCCAGAACATAGCTTCTCATACCCAGTACACTCCTCGTCGTCTTTCCTTGTCGTCAAATTGTGTGTCTCGTCACCTTCGACCCCCTGTGGATTCCCCCTTGCCTTCCCGGACATGGACCTCACACCAAACTTCTGACCACGACACCACGCTCCTGTCCTCGACCATCCGCCTCCTCCGACGCTCGAGCCTGCTTTGCCCTAATTGGACTTCCGTCTGGATCTCAACTCGCACCATTAAGGACCTCTGACAACCACGCTCAGATAAGTCTCTCACTTAGTCACATTACATCTCTTTGGTTAATTACACACTGCACTTACAAACCCTGTTTACATATGAGTTGGGAAATTGTGTTAGTTGTAAATATAAACGGAATACAATGATTTGCAAATCCTTTTCAACCCATATTCAATTGAATGCACTACAAAGACAAGATATTTGATGTTCAAACTCATAAAGTTTATTTTTTTGCAAATAATAATTAACTTAGAATTTCATGGCTGAAACACGTGCCAAAGTAGTTGGGAAAGGGCATGTTCACCACTGTGTTACATGGCCTTTCCTTTTAACAACACTCAGTAAACGTTTGGGAACTGAGGAGACACATTTTTTAAGCTTCTCAGGTGGAATTATTTCCCATTCTTGCTTGATGTACAGCTTAAGTTGTTCAACAGTCCGGGGGTCTCCGTTGTGGTATTTTAGGCTTCATAATGCGCCACACATTCTCAATGGGAGACAGGTCTGGACTACAGGCAGGCCAGTCTAGTACCCGCACTCTTTTACTATGAAGCCACGTTGATGTAACATGTGGCTTGGCATTGTCTTGCTGAAATAAGCAGGGGCGTCCATGGTAACGTTGCTTGGATGGCAACATATGTTGCTCCAAAACCTGTATGTACCTTTCAGCATTAATGGCGCCTTCACAGATGTGTAAGTTACCCATGTCTTGGGCACTAATACACCCCCATACCATCACAGATGCTGGCTTTTCAACTTTGCGCCTATAACAATCCGGATGGTTCTTTTCCTCTTTGGTCCGGAGGACACAACGTCCACAGTTTCCAAAAACAATTTGAAATGTGGACTCAACAGACCACAGAACACTTTTCCACTTTGTATCAGTCCATCATAGATGAGCTCAGGCCCAGCGAAGCCGACGGCGTTTCTGGGTGTTGTTGATAAACGTTTTTTGCCTTGCACAGGAGAGTTTTAACTTGCACTTACAGATGTAGCGACCAACTGTAGTTACTGACAGTGGGTTTCTGAAGTGTTCCTGAGCCCATGTGGTGATATTCTTTACACACTGATGTCGCTTGTTGATGCAGTACAGCCTGAGAGATCAAAGGTCACAGGCTTAGCTGCTTACGTGCAGTGATTTCTCCAGATTCTCTGAACCCTTTGATGATATTACGGACCGTAGATGGTGAAATCCCTAAATTCCTTGCAATAGCTGGTTGAGAAAGGTGTTTTCTAAACTGTTCAACAATTTGCTCAGGCATTTGTTGACAAAGTGGTGACCCTCGCCCCATCCTTGTTTGTGAATGACTGAGCATTTCATGGAATCTACTTTTATACCCAATCATGGCACCCACCTGTTCCCAATTTGCCTGTTCACCTGTGGAATGTTCCAAATAAGTGTTTGATGAGCATTCCTCAACTTTATCAGTATTTATTGCCACCTTTCCCAACTTCTTTGTCACGTGTTGCTGGCATCAAATTATAAAGTCAATGATTATTTGCAAAAAAAAAATGTTTATCAGTTTGAACATCAAATATGTTGTCTTTGTAGCATATTCAACTGAATATGGGTTGAAAAGGATTTTGAAATCATTGGATTCCGTTTATATTTACAATTTCCCAACTCATGGAAACGGGGTTTGTAGTTGCAACTTGATGTCATACTTGTAAATGAGACTCAGAAATGTGACAATAAAAGGAGACATAACAACTGGACCGCAGGCATCAGAATAATCTCATTTGTAAATGTTACATTAAAAAAGTAGATTTTGTTATGAAAAACAATAAATATATATTAACACACACAAAAGTACCGATAATTTATACCGTTGAGTTCCAGTATCGATTCCCAGGTTACAGGAGTTGGTACCGTATCAGTTCTAATATGAATGGTACCCATCCCTAGTTTTAATTCATTTGAACTAATGATATAATTGATTAATTATAATTCTACAAATAGAGATTGCTTAAAACTTCCAGGTGTCTGCAACTTGTCGACAGATCAGACATACAGTATCTGTACTATTTTCCAGGACTTTTGACAAATGTGAATGACTTGACTGAAGTCCTCACTGTCACTCTTGAAAGCACTTGAAAGATCGACAGTGTTGATGTTTACAAATCTTCTGCCCACAGGTTCCGTTCTTTGTCGCCCCACGGAGGGACTGGCCAGGTATCGGGTTCCCAAGTATCCATCATTTCGGACGAGTCGGGACCCCCGGAGGAACGCCGGCGGCGACGCGGCCGTCCGGCCGTAACTGACATTGAGTGCATTGTTTGCAGCGGGAAGCTCAGAGCCCAGGCCTAAAGGTACATTCCAGAGATCAGAAACACAAACAGTCTTTGTGCCCTCCATGCTCTCTTTCCCCCGACTCCCTCATCCACATCAAGCTAAACTGCCTCCTCCGGCTTGTGCGTCAACATGTGGGCTATCGTTTTACTCACATCCCCTACACACACACACACACACACACACACACACACACACACACACACACACACACACACACACACACACACACACACACACACACACACACACACACACACACACAGACACACACACACACACACACACACACTCGTTTGTCATGTGGATGGTGACAATGTGGGGCTCTTTGAGGGCAAGTGTGAAATCGAGAGCGTTTCTAAAACAAACACTGGTCCGATTTTATGGACCGTTTGTCAGAGGGAAACAAAAAACAAGGATAGCGTAAATGAAAGGCTAAATATGTTCATTTGAACTCCAGTCCTTGACTGTGTCAATAAGCAACTACAAACCCCAAAAGCAGTGAAGTTGGCATGTTGTGTAAATGGTAAATAAAAACAGAATACAATGATTTGCAAATCCTTTTCAACTTATATTCAATTGAATAGACTGCAAAGACAAGATATTTAATGTTCACACTGAGAAACTTTTTTTTTTGTTGCAAATAATCATTAACTTAGAATTTAATGGCAGCAACACATTGCAAAAAAGTTGTCCCAGGGGCAATTTTACGACTGTGTTACATGGTCTTTCCTTTTAACAACACTCAGTTAACGTTTGGGAACTGAGGAGTAGGGATGATGTTTGATAAGAAATTATCGAGTTCGAGCCTATTATCGAATCCTCTTATCGAACCGATTCCTTATCGATTCTCTTATTGAGTCCAGATAGGTTGTTGTATATGGAAAAGAACACACAATATTTGGTTTAACAAAATCTCACTTTTATTATATAAGAAAACAATTTAATCTAATAAATAAATAAATATTGACTGCTACCCCCCTAAAAAAAAAAAAAAAAAAAAAAAAATATTGACTGTTGTTACCCAAAGTATATTAAGTGTGATTTTTCAGAAAAACAAATATATACAGTAACACAAAAACAACCTGTCTCTGTGATCACTATAGGTGTATAAATAATAATATAGTGTTAAACAAAATCAGTCCCTTGGGCACAAAACTGAAAATAATACAGCTCTCCAAAAAGTGCAATTCTGCTGCTATTTGACATAACTGTTTGTTATGATGCTTTGACATTTTTGCACTTTATTTCTTTATTGAAAGAAAATTATATGAAGAGAAAAGTTCTTTGCAAATGTGGTTACAATGCTAAAAAATGAAAATTTAAAGCTAAAAAAAGAAATACACTTTGAGTCAACATTATTTCTTTATAGGGGGAAAGATGTTATGAGCTAGGGAATATAACAACTACACTACCCAGCATGCAACGGGAGTGACGAGCATGCGCGGTAGCCCCGAAAAGTGTTGTTTCATACCGTCACCCGGCAGCTAAGAATGAGCACGCTGTGAAAGTAAACGTCAAGAACTCAGCCAACACGCCTCGTCTGCATTATTTATAATTAGACAGACAACACATATACAGTGTGATTTTGTTTTGTTTACAAGGAAAGAAAAATAAAAGTTAAAAAAGGGAGATGTCATATATGTATGTGCTGCGGTTGCTTTAAGAACGTTGCGACAGCTGCCGTAAAGGAGGTGCGTTGCTAGCCTGGTTGCTATGTTTCCGGTTGGTCGTAAAAGTGTTCTTCATGTGTTTGTTCCCTGCTCAAATCTCTCAGTAAAGTTATTCATTGGATTATACCTTTTGTTTTCAACTTTATTACACCTTGGAGCGCTTTTTCCCGTCCATTTTTTTCCTGTTTTCCCTATCTGCGCCTAATGACTGAGCTACGTGACGCCATTTCTTGTGATGTCTCACGGGGCATTTCTGGTCGGGACGGGATTCGTTCCGAGGCATTCGAATAAAGAACCAACTCTTTTTCTTTACTATAGTGGTCTCGATAACGGGTACCGGTTCTCAAAAAGGGATTCGAGTCCGAGGACTCTGATCTTTTCTTATCGAACAACCGGGAAAACCGGTTTCGAGCATCATCCCTACTGAGGAGACACATTTTTGAAGCTTTTCAGGTGGAATTCTTTCCCATTCTTGCTTGATGTACAGCTTAAGTTAAGTTGTCTCCGATGTCATATTTTAGGTTTCATAATGCGCCACACATTTTCAATAGGAGACAGGTCTGGACTACAGACAGGCCAGTCTAGTACCTGCACTCTTTTACTACAAAGCCACGCTGTTGCATTACGTGGCTTGGCATTGTCTTGCTGAAATAAGCAGGGGCGTCCATGAAAAAGATGTTGCTCCAAAACCTGTATGCACCTTTCAGCATTAATGGTGCTTTCACAGATGTGTAAGTTACCCATGCCTTGGGCATTAATACACCCCTATATCATCACAGATGCTGGCTTTTGAACTTTGCGCCTAGAACTGTTCCGATGTTTTTTCCTCTTTGGTCCGGAGGACACGACTTCCACAGTCTCCAAAAACAATTTGAAATGTGGACTCATCAGACCACAGAACATATTTCTACTTTGCATCAGTCCATCTTAGATGAGCTCGGTCCCAGCGAAGCCGGCGGCATTTCTGGGTGTTGTTGATGAATTGCTTTCGCTTTGCATAGTAGAATTTTAACTTGCACTTACAGATGTAGCAAAGAACTGTAGTTACTGACAGTGGTTTTCTGAAGTGTTCCTGAGCCCATGTGGTGATATCCTTTACACACTGATGTCGATTTTTGATGCAGTACCACCTGATGGATAGAAGGTCACGGGCATTCAAAGTTGGTTTTCAGCCTTGCTGCTTACATGCAGGGATTTCCCCAGATTCGCTGACCCTTTTGATGATGTTACAGACCATAGATGGTGAAATCCCTACATTCCTTGCAATAGCTAGTTGAGAAATGTTGTTCTTGAATTGTTGGACAATTTGCTGACGCATTTGTTGACAAAGTGGTGACCCTCGCCCCATCCTTGTTTGTGAATGAACGAGCATTTCATGGAAGATGCTTTTATAAACAATCATGGCACCCACCTGTTCCCAATTAGCCTGTTCACCTGTGGGATGTTCCAAATAAGTGTTTAATGAGGATTCCTCAACTTTCTCAGTCTTTTTTGCCACTTGTGCCAGCTTTTTTGAAACATGTTGTCAAATTCCAAATGAGCTAATATTTGCAAAAAATAACAAAGTTTACCAGTTTGAACGTTAAATATCTTGTCTTTGCAGTCTATTCAATTGAATATAAGTTGAAAAGGATTTGCAAATCATTGTATTCTGTTATATTTACAAGTTACACAACAAGCCAACTTCACTGGTTTTGGGTTTTGTATGATTGGGTTGTCTTTAATTAAAAAATTTTTTAGTCGGAGTTGATTCGTTAGATTTTGCACATAGTCGACAATCAGTTGAATCTGTCACGTTGTTTTTAAAGAGAGAAATAAAAAGATGATGTGTGTGATATGCAGAGGTGTGGACTCGAGTCACATGACTTGGACTCAAGTCAGACTCGAGTCATGAATTTGATGACTTTAGACTCGACTTGACAAAATGTAAAGAGACTTGCAACTCGACTTAGACTTTAACATCAATGACTTGTGACTTCACTTGGACTTGAGCCTTTTGACTTGACATGACTTGCTACTTTCCCCAAAACCCAAAGATTAAAAATGTATTCAGGAGCGCTCCGTATCTTTCATTTTGTACGTTTGTGTCTATCAGCGTGTGTGTATGTCAGTACAACAGCCAATCAAATTACATCCACGTTGTTTTCATCCCACAGCATTCATCCAATCAAATTGCAGGACAACCACCGAACAAGAGTTGTCAAACAACGCGCCAGTGAGAAACAATTATGCCAAAGTTGGTTTCGTTCGGTTGTTAAAACTACGACTTGGTCAACAAAAAATGAATTGCAGTATGCTAAACATGCAGTTTGAATATTACAGACGGAGATGCAACTACTTCTAACTTCGTTCGACATTTGAAGTTGCACAAAGAAGGGTAAGTTTTGAATGTAAGATAACGTTTATTGGCTAAGTAACGTGACTTTTATTTGCTGTGTAGTTAAATCAGTGAGGCTGTAAACTCACTGCTAACGTCATAACCATAGACATCTTATAAGTAGACGCAGCATCGAGCGCTACTGCCTACTGGCATTGACGAGACGCGGGCCGCCATCTTGGAGTGGTGATCCGCTCCACTCAGTGCAATTCATTTGGCGGGAGCAATGAACTGTCAGCGCATTTAATTTATTTTACCTCACTGAATACCACTGATTTTCACACGTTTTTTTTGTCATACGTGTAGCTATGATAAAGGACACATGTTTTAGCGTGTTTTATTATTCATAGTTTGCTTAACAGTAATAGAATATTCTTATATGCTATAAGTGACCAGACATCCGAGATCAAAACTGGGAATATAATCCCAGAGAAGGGGGAAAAAACGGTCAGCTATTTTTAAGTTCAAGAAACAATATGATTAGGTTATATATACATGCGTATATCCTACATAAACAATGTATGAATACATTAGATATCTATATATATCTTATAGACTTTATCTCTGTTGCTGCAGCAGCAGAGAGTGTATTCTGTCTTGACACTTTGTATTGATATTTTGTATTACATTCTTCCCTTAAATGATAATGTTTACAGTGATTGTTTTATATGTATTTTTTATGTATGTCGCTTTGGATAAAAGCGTCTGCCAAATACTTAAACATAAACATAAATAAACACTTGAAAGTCTTTATATCAGCTAAAACCACCAATCTGTTTCACTGGATTCTGAATTAAACCAAATTCTGTCTTACCCAACAATGTTGGTATTTGAATATTGTTACTTGAAGACTTATTCCTGGTTACAATTATACTGTTAAGAAAGTATTGTCTTATACTTTGCCTAAAACGAGAATGCACCATAATCAGTGGCGGCTGGTGAATTTTGTTTTAGGTGGGGCAGAAAGTTTGTAAACCAAACCCCTGTAGGGCAGTCATCCTCCCCCAGAAGATTTCTTTGTGATTTTCACATACAAATATTGAAGATCTTTGCTCCTTCTCAACTCTGTGGTAATATTCGTTTCACAAAATACAACCAATAGTACGTTAATGTTAAATCATACTGGGGAAAAGTAATCCCCCGATTCCTATTTTCAACAGTCCGCTCATTTGAGCAGGAAAACGCTGAACACCAGCCCGGCATCTTTGTTTTCTACCTATCAACTGTCAGTTTAGGCTGCTCTCCAGCTCCTCATCACCACTTCAAGATAGCGGCCAAATTGCTCGCGTCACAGCAGCCAATGCTGCGTCTACTGATAAGATGTCTATGGTTATAACGTCATTGCAAACACGGCAATCTGTTCGCTACCTTATTCATACTTTTTGTCGAGTGATTTTTTTTTAAGCAGGGTTGAATGAGGTGTGTGATACATTCACTAACGTAACGTTATGTGTACATAACGTTACGTTAGTGAATGTATCACACACAGTAACGTAACCATAGACGGCGGTCAGCAGCACCGCGTATTTTAGCCACCTACAAAAAGACAAACATAGTCAAATAAAGGTCAGTTAAAATGTATACTATATTAAGAATATGTGTACATATTGCATAGGGCCCTGACATCTAAAAAGTACAACTCTGTTCATTGTTATGTTCATGTATTTGTTATGTTTTTCATGTGTACGCACACATCAACACACATACAGTAGGAGATGAGATCAATGAGATAAGGTAAGAACAAGATAGAAACTGCTGTGGAACTAGTTACAATGCAATATGCCATGGAAATACAATGTTAACACTTTTGTGCAAATAAGAACAGTTGCACTTGTTTTTTCAAATGTGTTTATTCTGTAAAGGAATGATTTAAATGTTTAAAATGACTGGTTAATAGTGCTATTATGAAGTGCAATGTCAGCACTATTTTTTTCCTGCAATTTCAAATGCGCTTGTTTTAATAAATAAATACAGTGTTTTAAAAGCATACACAATCTGTGTAAATATATTAGTCTGTGGTTAAAAGTACTTGAAAGGACTCGGAACTCAAAATGCAGGACTTGGGACTTGACTTGAGACTTTCCAGTCTTGACTTTGGACCTGACTCGGACTTGCCTGTCTTGACTCGGGACTTGACTCGAGACTTGAGGGCAAAGGCTTGAGACTTACTTGTGACTTGCAAAACAATGACTTGGTCCCACCTCTGGATATGTAGTATGTAATTGTACTGTAAGGCTGCAACTAACCACTAGTTTGATAGTTGTCACGATTTAACAAGCTGGCGGACCCAAAAGAAGACAAGAGAGGCAGATAAAAAGTCCAAAGGGTTTAATTCAGACAGATGAGGGAGGAGGGAAAGGCGTCGTTGGCTGGAGTGGAGGTGTCTGGAAGGCAGGCGGGATTAGAGGAGTTCGGAACTGGAGGCAGAGGAAAACAATGGTGAGTCGAGGAACAAGCTACCAGGAGCAAAGGCACAAACAAAAGATCAACAAGATCGTCAAAATGCTGCGAGAACTGGCGAGAAGCGTTACCACTTGGAGAGCTGTGAAACGATCTGGCAGCGTCGTGTGAGGAGGCCAGGGCTTTTGTGGAGTGGAGGTGATTAGCTGATGGCAGGCAGCTGAGTAGGCTGATCTGCGCCAGATGTGCCAGATTGGGAAGCCAGGAACCCAAACTCCGCCCACACATGACCACACCCAGACAGACGACACAGACACACAAGACACTGCAGGGACTGTGACAATAGTAGTAGGGGATTTTCGAATAAATTGCGATTTTTACTTGTTTTATAAATGTGTTCTGTTCAGACACTCAGACAAATCATATTGTTGATGTACAAACCCCGTTTCCATGAGTTGGGAAATTGTGTTAGATGTAAATATAAACGGAATACAATGATTTGCAAATCATTTTCAACCCATATTCAATTGAATGCACTACAAAGACAAGATATTTGATGTTCAAACTCATAAACTTAATTTTTATTTTTGCAAATAATAATTAATATAGAATTTCATGGCTGCAACACGTGCCAAAGTAGTTGGGAAAGGGCATGTTCACCACTGTGTTACATGGCCTTTCCTTTTAACTACACTCAGTAAACGTTTGGGAACTGAGGAGACACATTTTTTAAGCTTCTCAGGTGGAATTATTTCCCATTCTTGCTTGATGTACAGCTTAAGTTGTTCAACAGTCCGGGGGTCTCCGTTGTGGTATTTTAGGCTTCATAATGCGCCACACATTTTCAATGGGAGACAGGTCTGGACTACAGGCAGGCCAGTCTAGTACCCGCACTCTTTTACTATGAAGCCACGTTGACGTAACACGTGGCTTGGCATTGTCTTGCTGAAATAAGCAGGGGCGTTCATGGTAACGTTGCTTGGATGGCAACATATGTTGCTCCAAAACCTGTATGTACCTTTCAGCATTAATGGCGCCTTCACAGATGTGTAAGTTACCCATGTCTTGGGCACTAATACACCCCCATACCATCACAGATGCTGGCTTTTCAACTTTGCGCTTATAACAATCCAGATGGTTCTTTTCCTCTTTGGTCCGGAGGACACGACGTCCACAGTTTCCAAAAACAATTTGAAATGTGGACTCGTCAGACCACGGAACACTTTTCCACTTTGTATCAGTCCATCTTAGATGAGCTCAGGCCCAGTAAAGCCGACTGCGTTTCTGGGTGTTGTTGATAAACGGTTTTCGCCTTGTATAGTAGAGTTTTAACTTGCACTTACAGATGTAGCGACCAACTGTAGTTACTGACAGTGGGTTTCTGAAGTGTTCCAGAGCCCATGTGGTGATATCCTTTACACACTGATGTCGTTTGTTGATGCAGTACAGCCTGAGGGATCAAAGGTCACAGGCTTAGCTTCTTACGTGCAGTGATTTCTCCAGATTCTCTGAACCCTTTGATGATATTACGGACCGTAGATGGTGAAATTCCTAAATTCCTTGCAATAGCTGGTTGAGAAAGGTTTTTCTTAAACTGTTCAACAATTTGCTCACGCATTTGTTGACAAAGTGGTGACCCTCGCCCATCTTTGTTTGTGAATGACTGAGCATTTCATGGAATCTACTTTTATACTCAATAATGGCACCCACCTGTTCCCAATTTGCCTGTTCACCTGTGGGATGATCCAAATAAGTGTTTGTTGAGCATTCCTCAACTTTATCAGTATTTATTGCCAACTTTCCCAACTTCTTTGTCACATGTTGCTGGCATCAAACTCTAAAGTTAATGATTATTTGCCAAAAAAAAAAGTTTATCAGTTTGAACATCAAATATGTTGTCTTTGTAGCATATTCAACTGAATATGGGTTGAAAATGATTTGCAAATCACTGTATTCCGTTTATATTTACATCTAACAGAATTTCCCAACTCATATGGAAACGGGGTTTGTAGATGAGAGGTGTCAAACTGGTTTTAATTGAGGGCAGTATCGCAGTTATGTTTGCCCTCAGAGGGCCACTTCTAACAGTGAATGATACTATTACACATTTGCCTATGCATTTGATGATTTGTTTTTTTTAATGTAAAATGTAAAAAAAAAAGTGTAGATTTTACAGTAAAAAACTGACGGGTCAGTCGCAACAAAATTTTACCGTAAAATATACAGTGTTTTTTTCAGCATGTTACTGTAAATGGAAAAAACATTACCACTGTTTTTCACTGTACAAAACTGGCATCTCAGTTGATCAAATTTTACTGTAGAATGTACAGTGTTTTTTTTTTACTGTAAATATAAAACTGCATTTTTACAGTAAAATTCTGGCAACTTAGCTGCCGGATTTTACTGTAAAAACGACAACTGTATATCTGACCGTGTACGATTAACAATACCACCGTTTTTTTTTACAGTAAAAAAACTGGCAGCTCAGTTGCCAGCATTTTATGGTCAAAAAACAGTGGTAATGTTTTTTCATATACAGTAAAATGCTGTAAAACCACAGTAAATTCCATATAGTTGCTGTAAAATCTATTTATAAAATTTGACAATTTCATGAACAACTTGCTTTGAAATCATAAGTCAAGCAGATAAAAAAGTATTTATTTCTAGTTGAACAGAAACATTGTTTGAATGTATGATCATATATTTGCTACATTATAATATTTATGTTTAAAAAATATGCAATTGCATAGAGTACTTGTATTTTTTGTGTCAAAATGGAAAAAACAAATACATTTAGTAAGAAAATATAAAGTACTTTAATGACGCATATTATTTCCAGGCTTTCGAGGGCCACATAAAATGATGTGACCGGCCAGATCTGGTCCCCGGGCCTTGAGTTTGACACCTGAGATGTAGATGATCTATATCTGCTGTACACATTTACTTTAGATCATATAAATGTTGGATACTTCTCTTGTTGCCTTATTTGTATTTGACTTTATTAAATGTTTGGGTAGAATTTTGTTAAACAAAAACAGTTTTCTTTTAAGTATACATTTAAAAGGCATACATTTAAAAAAATATATATATATATATATATATATATATATATATATATATATATATATATATATATATATATATATATATATATATATATATATATATATATAATTTCCTTTCAACACTTAAGTCTCTAAATCAACTTTAGATTTATCCGTCGATTATAATTTTCTATAATTTTTTTGTGTTCTTCTTTTAATTGTTTTATGACATTTTTTGTAACAAAAAACTTGTTTTGAATAAATGGCAAACACACAAAATATGCAATACTTTTCCAAAAAATATTTAAAGTAGAATATTTAATATGAAGTAATTGAAGCCTTGAATATTTCAATAATTCATAACAACAATGATTTTGATTCATTATCAATTTTTGAATACAGACATTTTTTTTAAATTTAAATCCCACTAATATTCTTGGGGACCCAAAAGGACCCCGGTGCTAAAAAAAAGCATACATTTTTTTTAAATGTATTTTACTTTCAACACTTAAGTCTCTAGATCAACTTTAGATTTATGCGTCGATTACAATTTTCTATAATTTTTTTGTGTTCTTCTTTTAATTGTTTTACGACATTTTTTGTAAAAAAAAACTTGTTTTGAATAAATGCAAACACACAAAATATGCAACACTTTTCCCAAAAAATATTTAAAGTGGAATATTTAATGTGAAGTAATTGGAGCCTTGAATATGTCAATAATTCATAACAACAATGATTTTGATTCATTATTAATTTTGGAGTACAGACAGTTTTTTTTAATCTAAATCCCACTAATATTCTTGGGGACCCAAAAGGACCCCAGTGCTAAAAAAAAGCATACATTTTTTTTTAATGTATTTTACTTTCAACACTTAAGTCTCTAGATCAACTTTAGATTTATGCGTCGATTAGAATTTTCTATAATTTTTTTGTGTTCTTCTTTTAATTGTTTTATGACATTTTTTGTAAAAAAAACTTGTTTTGAATAAATGGCAAACACACAAAATATGCAATACTTTTCCCAAAAAATATTTAAAGTGGAATATTGAATATGAAGTAATTGAAGCCTTGAATATGTCAATAATTCATAACAATGATTTTGGTTCATTATCAATTTTTGAGTACAGACAGTTTTTTAAAATTTAAATCCCACTAATATTCTGGGGAACCCAAAAGGACCCCAGTGCTAAAAAAAGGCATACATTTTTTTTTTTTTAATGTATTTTACTTTCAACACTTAAGTCTCTAGATCCACTTTAGAATTATCCGTCGTTTATAATTTTCTAGAATTTTTTGGTGTTCTTCTTTTAATTGTTTTATATAGGGCAAACACTCAAAATAAATAATAATGTTCCCAAAAAAAGCATGGCGGCTTTGTGTCGACATTTCAAGGTGTTCTCGTTACATCACACATGCTTGCGCTTGTTGATTATTTTAGTATTAGTAGTTTTAGAACGTGCCGTTAAAAAAAATAATTCCGGGGGCCGCCGATGGCCCCTGGCCGCACTTTGGACAACCTCGCCTGGTGTACATGAACACTTCACTGACTGTGTCAATCCAAACTGAGCCTTTTGTGTTTATTGTCTTACATCTGCTGGTGTTGTTGCAGGTGTTCCTAATATACTGTCCGGCAAGTGAAGTAATTTCAAAAGTTCTCCTGACGTCAGCGCGGAGTTTTTGTTGTTCTTCGGCCCCCCTCCTTACCTCATAGTACTCCCCTCCTCCTCCTTACCTCACCATACTCCCCTCCTCCTCCTTAGCTCGTCATACTCCCGCCCTCCGCAGCGCGTCAAAGTCACAACAAGGGGGCCGAGCGACCAATGAGCTGCTGCGGGCTGCTGAGTGCTGGGGGCCCGGGGAGCTCCGAGAGCAAAACGCCTAAGAGCGCTGGAACTTTCTCACTCGTCTTGTTTTCTCCTCAGTGATCGATCCAGCGACTTGAAGCGCACTTTTGGATTATTTGTTGGATTTTTATTTATTTTTGGTTTGGAATAAGTTGGGGTGGAGGGGACCTCCGGACATATGGAATGATTTGTCCGGGTAAGAAACGCTCGCCCACGGAGCAGAGATTCCACGGATTAACTTTTTTAGTAGAAAACCAAAGTTCCGGTTTATGACTCTGCTGTGAGTTCCAGTGCCCCCGCCGCTAGCTCCACCATGCCGCGGACCTTCCGCGGATCCCTCCGCCCGCTGGCGTGCGTCCTCGCCCTGGCCGCGTGCTTGTCCGCGGCGTCGCCGCCGCACGGCCGGAGGCTGATCTGCTGGCAGGCCATCATGAACTGTCAGACGGAGCTGGAGTGCAACTACGCCTACGACCACTACCTCCGCGCCTGCGGGCCGGTGTTGAGCGGCGAGCGGAAGAAGTGCCCCAGCCACTGCATCTCCTCCCTGGTGCAGCTCAACATGACCCGCAACGGCCCCGCGCTGGAGGACTGCAGCTGCGGCCACGACTCCGTGTGTACGCGCACTAAGCGGGCCATCGAGCCCTGCCTGCCGCGGACCACCAGCACGGGCTGCACGGAGGCGCGGCGCCAGTGCGAGCGCGACCCGCAGTGCAGCTCCAGCATGCGGGACTACTTGCACCACTGCGGGAAGCTCTTCAGCGGCGCCGTGTGTACCAACGCCTGCCGCGGCGTCATCGCCAACATGCGCCGGATCCCCCGGGGGCAGCAGCTGGACGCTTGCCTGTGCGACGGCACCGAAAGGGCCATCTGCGAGTACGTCAAAAGCAGCATGAAGACGCTGTGCTTCGACACCCCGGAGCGGGAGGAGAGCAGCGGCTCTCACGAGGGCTTCGACCCGGAGGACGACGAGGACTACTCGGACCCTGACTACAGGGAAGAGCCGGAGAGCGGAGGCTCTTTCCTGGAGGGCCACTTTGTTTTGACCCTGCTGGCGTCCATGTTGGCCCTCATTTAAGACTTTCAGGTTGAGTTATTTTCTATGCAAAAGTTATCAAAAAAAAAGCACACAATACTTTGTGTGATGGGGTCTCAAACTTGTTGTTTCTCTCTACACAACTCCATATATTAGTGTACTTGTGCTCCTTACACTTCAATGTATGATGCCGAGCTTCACTTCTACCAGACCAGGGGCCTCATGTAATAAGACTAAAAATAGAAAAATCCAGAAAACTACGTACACAAGTAAACATTCAGATCCATTAAAGCGTGCAGACACACATATTTGCACGTTTAAACTTTGTGGTTCTTTCTACTCAACTCCATATATTAGTGTACTTGTGCCCTTTACACTTCAATATATGATGCCGAGCTTCACTCCTACTAGACTAGGGGCCTCATGTAATAAGACTTAAAATAGAAAAATCCACAAAACTACGTATACAAGTAAAAATTCAGATCCATTAAAGCGTGCAGACACACATATTTGCACGTTTAAACTTTGTGGTTCTTTCTACTCAACTCCATATATTAGTGTACTTGTGCCCCTTACACTTCAATATATGATGCCGAGCTTCACTCCTACTAGACTAGGGGCCTCATGTAATAAGACTTAAAATAGAAAAATCCAGAAAACTATGTACACAAGTAAAAATTCAGATCCATTAAAGCGTGCAGACACACATATTTGCACGTTTAAACGTTGTGGTTCTTTCTACTCAACTCCATATATTAGTGTACTTGTGCCCCTTACACTTCAATATATGATGCCGAGCTTCACTCCTACTAGACTAGGGGCCTCATGTAATAAGACTAAAAATAGAAAAATCCAGAAAACTACGTACACAAGTAAAAATTCCGATCCATTAAAGCGTGCAGACACACATATTTGCACGTTTAAACTTTGTGGTTCTTTCTACTCAACTCCATATATTAGTGTACTTGTGCCCCTTACACTTCAATATATGATGCCGAGCTTCACTCCTACTAGACTAGGGGGCCTCATGTAATAAGACTTAAAATAGAAAAATCCAGAAAACTACGTACACCAGTAAAAATTCAGATGTATTCAAGCGTGCAAACGCACAAATTTGCACGTTTCAGTCATGATACAACTCATCTTTGCCGTGAAAAAGGGCGTACACGCCAGGTTTATGTGCGTAAGCGAGCTGGCTCCAGGGGTCTCCCACCGGGGATTTTGAGTAGTCAAAGCATGTTTTCTTAAACTCTTTTTACAACTGATCAAATCAACCAAAAATCCTCTATTTGATGACAAGTTAGCACAACATGGCATAAAGCAGGGGTGTCCAAAGTGCAATCCGGGGGCCAGTTTTTTAATTTTTTTATTTTTACTGGCCCCCTCAGTCAATAACATTAATTCCTTATTATTGACATGTGGTATAAGAAGTGCTGAGAAATGATTAATTTTTTTAATCAGTTTAATCACACTTTTAAAATTTCATTTATCATGATTATTCACTAGTATTATTTGTAGTATTGCTTGCTTGCATAATTTCAATGAATTAAAAAAAGACCACAATATTGGGACACAAATGCAGTTTTATTATTAGAATAGATTAGAAGATAAAAGAGCAAATTTCATTATGTAAAGTATTTGCATATATACATGATTAATGCAATTTTTTTGTGATTAATCGCTTGTTATTTTTGACAGATACCACATTAATTTCCTTGGTCACCTATAAACACAAAGCTAACAGGAATGTTTTGTTCAGCTAGCTTAGCATCCATTGACGTACACCGCTTTGCTTTTAGCATCTGGATGTGCAGAAGGGGCACCCTTAAATTTTTTCAATGTGGCCCTGGCTGGAAAAAGTTTGGACACCCCTGGCGTAAAGACAATAATCACACTGTTTGAGTGGAGATCTGCCATTTAGATGTTGCAAACACAAAATCCTTTCTTTTTGTCAAAGTAGCCCAAATAGTGATTTAAAAAAACAGCACCAGAAATGAATGCATTTGTAATACAAAAGGTATATATGTATACTTGTGTATATATAAGTATGTATGCATGTGTAAATATGTGTGTATGTATATATGTATATGCTGTATGTACATGTATATATATATATATATATATATATATATATATATATATATATATATATATATATATATATATATATATATATATATATATATATATATGTATATATACATATATATATAACATTTTGTCAATGCTCTGGGAAAACAACTTTATTCTCTTTGTTTTGGTGGAAATAAGATATGAAAATGAACATAAATTGCATTTATATGTTGTATAAGTATCTCTCTAAAGAAAAGAACGTTGCATTAGTCACAAACCACAATGATGTTGCAACACAAAAATGACAGCACAATAAACACACACATCTGCCAACACAAATAGCAACTTCCTGTAAGCAAGCCAAAGTGTCTCAACAGTGACAAAATATATTTTTTTTCCATTGAATTGTATGTTTTTAATGACTTGAGGCCCTACCATTGGTAGAAGTATTTAACAAAGGTAATCACGTGGTTAAAACGTGACTACTTTGATGAATTGGTTTAAACAACGCTGTGCACTGCCAATCTTTTTTCTATAAGAAATATTTTTATATGACAGTCTTTCCTGGGGGGATTTTGCAAGTATTTAACGCTGGAATTAAAAAAAAAAAACAACAACTTGTAAATAGCAGAAGAGGTAAAAAAAAAAGGATAATTTATTACATGTAGTCATGTCCAAAATGTGGTGAATAAAAGATTCCAGCTTTAAAGGGAAGGTTTTTTTGTTGCCCTGTATTTTCCTGTATATTGTACATATGTGTATATGCCTATATAGTTTTTTCCCCCCTTCAGAGAATCTTCTATATGGTGCTGATTTATTCACTGTGTGTAGCCTGTAGGAAGAGAATGTCTAAATCCACTGTATGGTTTGCCTTAATGATATACTTTTATAGAAGGCATAAAAGGAAAACTTGAATATATCATCCTTGACTGTCATTTGTTTTTGGACAGAGATTTCAAGACTTGGGGGGTGCAGAAACAAGGGTTAGGAAAATTTCATGTGACCAAAATGATCACGTTTATCATTATTATTACGGTGTGGTTGGATGTGCTCAAAAAGTATGTATACAAATACTGAAGATACATACACACAATATACTTGCTGTACTTGGCAGAAAAAGAATATTATATTATCTGAATGTTGAAAAATGTTTGTTGTCCTCGGTTTTTAATTGTCAAAAGTTTTAAGAGTATTTTTAAATTATTATGTGACGTCACTTCCTGTTATAGACACCTCCGTGTCATATTCCGCCGTCCATAGATCAATCACTCTGTGCTAAGTTTAGATTGGGGTGTGTTGTTTCTTTACGGGGAAGGGGACCTCTAATGCAAAAGTAACTTGTCTTACCGATTAGTGCCTGTTTTTGTGTATTTGAAATCTGCATAAGTCCCGAAAATTTGAAATGAAACAATAGAGGCATCGCGGTGATATTTATAAAATAAGCCTTCCGTCATCCTTCCTCCAAATGAGCCCAATTTATGAGGTTTGTGACGTCAGTGGGTATCTCCATATATGGTAAAAATGTACCCGTAGAGATTTGCGCGAGTCCACCATTGTAGTCTGCCATTGTAATGCCTCCTCCGCTGTACAAATTAAGGTATAGTTCCAACTAGGGTTGTCCCGATACCAATATTTTAGTACCGGTACCAGTACCAAAATGTATTTCGATACTTTTTGATACTTTTCGGTACTTTTCTAAATAAGGGGGACCACAAAAAATGGCATTATTGGCATCATTTTAACAAACAATCTAAAGGTACATTAAAGATATGTT
Source organism: Entelurus aequoreus (assembly GCF_033978785.1). Lineage (NCBI taxonomy): Eukaryota > Metazoa > Chordata > Actinopteri > Syngnathiformes > Syngnathidae > Entelurus > Entelurus aequoreus. Next base: position 43,100,010 of record NC_084736.1, read on the forward strand.
TCTTATTGCAATTTTGTACTTAAATAAAATAGTGAACATACTAGACAACTTGTCTTTTAATAGTAAGTAAACAAACAAAGACTCCTAGTCCTAATTAGTCTGCTGACGTATGCAGTAACATATTGTGTCATTTATCATTCTATTATTTTGTCAAAATTATTAAGGACAAGCGCTAAAAAAAATTATTAATCCACTTGTTCATTTCCTGTTAATATCTGCTTATTTTCTGTTTCAACATGTTCTATTTACACCTCTGTTAAAATGTAATAATCACTTATTCTCCTGTTGTTTGATACTTTACATTAGTTTTGAATGATATCACAAATGTAGGTATCGAACCGATACCAAGTAGTTACAGGATCATACATTGGTCATATTCAAAGTCCTCATGTGTCGGGAACCTATTTCCTGAGTTTATAAACACATTATGATTTTTTTTTAAAGGAAAAAAGATTGTGTGAAGATAAAAAATATTGATATAATCATGGTAGTATCGACTAGATACACTATTTTACTTGGTATTATTACAGTGGATGTCAGGTGTAGATCCACCCATGACATTTATTTACATTGTGATGCTGGTGAGCTAGTGTATCCTCCAAGGGTGTGCAGTGAAGCATGTTTAGCTATTCCTCGTCCTGCAGGGATGGTACTTGTAAGAAACATACTTTATTTGTCACCATGGAGGCGAGGATTAGTGATTTAGAAGTAGCTAAAACACTGCCAACTGCGGATGGATGTTAGCTACTAGCTAGCTAGCCATGTCTTAAAGCACCTCTTCCTGAGGGCCTTTCAGTTTTATAACTTCACCTTTATTGTTAGTTTTTAAGCCAAAATGCATCCATTCTTCCTTTTCCATCTGTACGCCGTGTCTGCTTGTAAGTACTCCGTGCGTGTGCGCTGCCAAACATGCTCCTCTGCTCGCAAAACCAGCACTGTCACGACGACACGCCGTCGTGCCCAGGAACCGGTACTTTTCAAACAGAGTATGGTACCGTTTTCGATTCTATAGTACTACCGCGATTATATAGCAGTACCGGTATATCGTACAACCCTAGTTTCAACTTATATCTGTCAGTAGACTACATATGGAAGCGCTAAAAACTACAACATGTCTGGCGGGGAGAAGGCGCAGTCGAAGTGGAGGCACGTAAATAAGACCGCCCACTAAAGAGATGGTCTCTAAAACCTAATCCATGCAAAGATTTTTACCAAAGAACCACCATTACATGTTACATAGACCACACAAATGTGTTTTAAATATATATATAAAACAATCATAATATGACCCCTTTTAAAGTTTCTCGTTGACATTTAAGCTAGCTAGCGAGCTAACCTATTTGTGCGTTTGTCAATTAAAGTGCGTCTACCAATCACAGTTTTGCGATTATTTTAATTTAGAAAACAGTTATACTAACCACCTGGGTTTTTACCTCAGTTTATCATTCATAGTGTTAATCATTACATCCCTAGTTTATACACGTTTAGAGTAGGGCGTTTTTCACACCAGGGGCGTGTGGTCAGCGTAGCAATGTTTTAAAAACAAATAATACAACCATAAAATAAATGTAAATATTTGTCCATTAAACAGCTATCATTTTATTTTCTGTATTTTTTTTAAAATCACTAAATTTGCACAGAAACCTAGCATGAGGCTTATGGGTCTCGTGCCTCATCTTGTTTATGTGTGTGTTTGCAAAGAGATCAATGTGTGGCTTACTGGCTGGTCTGCTTGTCACAATGTCGCCAAAAAAATGACATTTTTACACCATGTATTTCTAATTTGTACACTGTAGAATCCAAAGCCTGGCTAATCAATTTATAAATAAAGAAAATAGAGGCTGTAGGCTCTGTATTAGTGTGGCTCTTGTAGTACTCTGACTCACCACACTGAGAATTTGGGGCTTTTGATTGATTGATTGATTAAAACTTGTATTAGTAGATTGCACAGTACAGTACATATTCCGTACAATTGACCACTAAATGGTAACACCCCAATACGTTTTCAAGGTGCAGACATGATGTGTTAATGAATGTTGCTGCCAATAAGGAGGGTTATTATATTATTATACATACAAGATCAATAAGGAGGGTTATTGTATTATTATACAAACAAGATCAAATTATTCTCTAAACTGGACTTCTTTGACAAAATGGAGGTGACCATGGAGGATATAGTAGATGTACTTGACATACAACTACAGGAGAAGGTAAGAAACACTTAAAATGTTTTGTTTGTTTCATCAAAGCAAATAAAATGGGACCAAGTGATGTTGGGTAACGTTTTTATTTAAGTGAATTACTTCTTTCTTTTATTATTTTAACAAACAACATGTATTTACAGTGGCAAAAGTATGTGAGTTAAAAAAACAACAACTCGTCACTAGGAAAGATGGCAATGTATTTGTGATAGCATTTAAGCTAGCTAGCCAGCCATTAACGTGCTAGCTTGATTGTCTATTAAATCATTGTCACTGGTCCCTGAGTTATCGTTTTCATTTTAAAACGCTAATACTAACTAAGTTTATCATTTATGCCGCTGATTGTTACAATCCTAGTTTATATAAGTTTATATTCATTCTAGCATTTAAGATAGCCCTCCAGCTTGGTAGCTTGCTTCTCCAGTTAATTAGTATCACTAGTCCCCGAGTTACCAAATCACAGTTTGTAGGATCATTTTAATTTAAAACGCTAATACTAACTGCAGTTTATCATTAATGCCGCTTATTGTTACAATCCTAGTTTATAGAAGTTTATATTCATTCTAGCATTTAAGCTAGCCCCCCAGCTTGCTAGCTTGCTTCTCCAGTTAATTAGTATCAATGGTCCCCGAGTTATCAAATCACAGTATTTAGGATCATTTTCATTTAAAAAGCTAATACTAACCGCAGTTCATCATTTATACTATTTATTGTTGCATACCTAGTTTATAGAAGTTTGGGTTTATAGTTTCTTAATGGGGAAAGACGTTGACATTTCTTGTATTTGTTTTAGCATTTAAGCTAGCCTTCTAGCTTGCTCGCTTGCGTCTCCAGTTAATTAGTACCACTGGTCCCTGAGTTACCAAATCACAGTTTTTAGAATCATTTTCATTTAAAACGCTAATACTAATCGCAGTTTATCATTTATACCGCTTATTGTTACAATTGTAGTTTATAGAAGTTTATATAAATTCTAGCATTTAAGACAGCCCTCCAGCTTGGTAGCTTGCTTCTCCAGTTAATTAGTATCACTGGTCCCAGAGTTACCAAATCAAAGTTTGTAGGATCATTTTCATTTAAAACGCTAATACTTACCGCAGTTTATCATTTATGCCGCTTATTGTTACAATCCTAGTTTATAGAAGTTGGGGTATATAGTTTCTTAACAGGGAAAGACGTTGATGTTTCTTGTATTTGTTTTAGCATTTAAGCTAGCCTTCCAGCTTGCTAGCTTGTGTCTCCAGCTAATTAGTATCACTGGTCCCCGAGTTACCAAATCAAAGTTTGTAGGATCATTTTCATTTAAAACGCTAATACTTACTGCAGTTTATCATTGATACTGCTTATTGTTACAATCCAAGCTTATAGAAGATTTTGTAAATTCTAGCATTCAAGCTAGCCCTCCAGCTTGCTAGCTTGCTTCTCCAGTTAATTAGTATCACTGGTCCCCGAGTTAACAAACCACAATTGTTAGGATCATTTTCATTTAAAATGCTAATACTAACAGCAGTTTATCATTTATACTAATTGTTGTTACAACACTAGTTTATAGAAGTTTATATTCATTCTAGCATTCAAGCTATCCCTCCAGCTTGCTCGCTTGCTTCCCCATTGAATTAGTATCACTGGTTACCAAATCACAGTTTGTAGGATGATTTTAATTTAAAACACTAATACTAACAGCAGTTTATCATTTATGCCGCTTATTGTTACAATCCTAGTTTATAGAAGTTTATATTCATTCTAGCATTCAAGCTAGCCCTCCAGCCTGCTCGCTTGCTTCCCCAGTCGATTAGTATCACTGGTCCCCGAGCTACCAAATCACAGTTTTTGGATCATTTTAATTTAAAACGCTAATAGTAACTGCAATTCATCAATAATACTGTATATTGTTGCATCCCTAGTTTATATAAGTTTATATTCATTCTAGCATTTAAGCTAGGTATCCAGCTTGCTTCTCCAGTTAATTAGTATCAATGGTCCCCGAGTTACCAAATCGCAGTTTTTAGGATCATTCTCATTTAAAACGCTAATACTAACCGCAGTTTGTCATTTATACCGCTTATTGTTGCATCCCTAGTTTATAGAAGTTTACGTTGGGGATTATAGTTTCTTAATGGGGAAAGACGTTGACGTTTCTTGTATTTGTTTAAGCATTTAAGCTAGCCTTCCAGCTTGCTAGCTTGCGTCTCCAGTTAATTAGTATCACTGGTCCCCGAGTTACCAAATCACAGTTTTTAGAATAATTTTCATTTAAAACGCTAATACTAACTGTAGTTTATATAAATTCTAGCATTTAAGCTAGCCTAGGCTGACCATATTCTGAAATCCCAAAAAGAGGACACATATATGCGTGCCAAGGCGGGCAGCACGCCAAGGCCGGGACTAGGTGAACATTTGCCAATGATACTCGAACTTGCTTTATAAATAATATATTTTTTTAAATACAGCATTTTTTCTCCTCTGTTGACAGCAGTGTTGGCGCTAGGAATTTTCAAAATCCATCAAGTCATAAAAATGGGGTCCCACAATACATTTTTGGGGTGCCACTTTTTTGTAAGCGTTTTGAAAACAAATGACAAATGTATGCATTATCCTGTTATATTTCACATTCTATGTTGTGTTTTGGAAAAAGGTTGTCATAAACGTTACTCAATTCATTAAAAAAGATAATACAAAAGAAAACAAATGTGTATACATATGTAAATGTATTCAGTTATAAACATTCATTCACTTTCTTCTTTCCTTCATGGATCTAAACTTTACCGCTGCTGGTAGTTTTTTCTATGTTTTTATTTAATAAGTTGTAGGTGTATTTATTTCAGTATAAAAGTGTAAAAAGTGTTTTGCTTGGGTCATGAAATGATGATAATGGTGTGCCAGGGCATACATACATTTTATATTTAACGCTTAAATCTCTGGAGTCTACATCAACTTCACATCTATTCCTCATTTCAAAATGTTTTAGTTTTTTTTATGTTTTTTTTTTGTTTGTTTGTTTGTTTTCCGCCCTTTTTTGTCAAACAAAACTATGTTTTTTATGGCAAACACACAAAATATGCAAAATCTTCCACCAAAAATATTTTTCAAAGTGTAATATTTGATGTGAAGTAATCGGAACCTTTGATAGGTCAATAATTCATAATAACATTGATTTTGATTCAATATTATGTTTTGAGCAATGACTGTTTGAAAGAAAAAAACAACAACTTTGTTTTATTAGTCAACATTGCAACTTTTTCTAAATTACATTTCACCTTTAAGCTTTTTTATTTCACTTTTGTTATGTTTTTGTTTATTTTAATAGTATTTTTAGAATGTGCCGTGGGCCTTTAAAACATTAGCTGTGGGCCACAAATGGTAAAGAAATAAATAAAAAAACACAAAAAGTGCATTAACACCAACACTGGTTGACAGTATAACAAAATAAGTCACACTTATATTCTGTAACATTCACAGTTTTGGAAAAAAAAAAGTGCAGAGGTAGAAATATTCAAAATAACCTCTTGTATAAAATCTGAACATAAATAATGCCTCAAAACAAGTTAATTAAATTTAAACAAAAAACAGCAGACGAGCTCTCGTCCTGCACAGCTGTTTTTTCTTTCTTTCTTTCAAACGGTCATTGTTATGTTATTATGAATTATTGACCTATCAAAGGTTCCGATTACTTCACATCAAATATTCCACTTTGAAAAATATTTTTGGTGGAAGATTTTGCATATTTTGTGTGTTTGCCATAAAAAACATAGTTTTGTTTGACAAAAACGGGCGGAAAACAAACAAACAAAAAAAACAACATAAAAAAAAACTAAAACATTTTGAAATGAGGAATAGATCCGAAGTTGATGTAGACTCCAGAGATCTAAGCATTAAATATAAAATGTATGTATGCCCTGGCACACCATTATCATCATTTCATGACCCAAGCAAAACACTTTTTACACTTTTATACTGAAATAAATACACCTACAACTTATTAAATAAAAACATAGAAAAAACTACCAGCAGTGGTAAAGTTTAGATCCATGAAGGAAAGAAGAAAGTGAATGAATGTTTATAACTGAATACATTTACATATGAATACGCATTTGTTTTCTTTTGTATTATCTTTTTTAATGAATTAAGTAACGTTTATGACAACCTTTTTCCAAAACACAACATAGAATGTGAAATATAACAGGATAATGCATACATTTGTCATTTGTTTTCAAAACGCTTAAAAAAAGTGTGACCCCAAAAATTTATTGTGGGACCCCATTTTTATGACTTGATGGGGTCCCTGGGACCCCATTTTGAAAATTCCTAGCGCCAACACTGCTGTCAACAGAGGAGAAAAAATATTTTATTTAAAAAAATATATTATTTATAAAGCAAGTTCGAGTATCATTGGTAAATGTTCACCTAGTCCCGGCCTTGGCGTGCTGCCTGCCTTGGCACGCATATATGTGTCCTCTTTTTGGGATTTCAGAATATGGTCAGCCTAACTAACCGCAGTTTATCATTTATGCCGCTTATTGCTACAATCCTAAATTAAAGACGGTTATATTCATTATAGCATTCAAGCTGTTCCAGCGTGATAGCTTGCTTCTCCAGTTAATTAGTATCACAGTTTTTAGGATAATTTTGATTTAAAATGCTAATACTAACCGCAGTATGTTATTTATACCGCTTATTGTTACAATCCTAGTTTATAGAACTTTATATTCATTCTAGTATTCCAAATTAGCCCTCCAGCTTGCTAGCTTGCTTCTCCAGTATAGTATCACTGGTCCCCGAGTTATCAAATCACAGTATTTAGGATAATTTTAATTTAAAACGCTAATACTAACCGCAGTTAGGGGTAGGATTAAATAAGCTTTGCTTCTTCCTACTCCTTTTCGGGCATGATGTAAATGAAATGATATGAAATTGTGTGATGTATTATGATGTAAATGTGTTCATGTTCGAAATAAACTAAAAGAAAGAAAGAAAAAGTTCATCATTTATACTATTTATTGTTGCATCCCCAGTTTATAGAAGTTGGGGTATATAGTTTCTTAACAGGGAAAGACATTGACGTTTCTTGTATTTGTTTTAGTATTTAAGATAGCCTTCCAGCTTACTAGCTTGTGTCTCCAGTTAATTAGTATCACTGGTCCCCGAGTTACCAAATCACAGTTTTTAGAATAATTTTCAGTTAAAACCCTAATACTAACCATAGTTTATAATTTATACCGTTTATTGTTACACTCGTAGTTTATAGAAGTTTATATAAATTCTAGCATTCACGCTAGCCCTCCAGCTTGGTAGCTTGCTACTCCAGTTAATTAGTTTCACTGGTCCCCGAGTTATGAAATCACAGTTTTTAGGATCATTTTAATTTAAAATGCTAATACTAACCGCAGTTTATCATTTATGCCGCTTATTGCTACAATCCAAGATTAAAGAAGTTTATATTCATTCTAGCATTTAAGCTAACCCTCCAGCGTGATAGCTTGCTTCCCCAGTTAATTAGTATCACTGTGAGTTTGTCATGAATAATGTTTTTCGTTCCATCCCTGGTTGAAACTGACTAAGGTAACTTTAGGACATTCAAACAACCGTGTCAACAAACGCAGATTTGTGGGAGTAACAAATGAACCCAGTTGCACTCTTTTTTTGAAACGATAGTTTTGTTTTTACGTTTGATGTGTCATCCATCACATTCACTGACGTCCGCACTCCCTGTGTTGTTGACTGATAGCCCGCTGACCTCCTCGGTCTTGATTTAGCTGGCTCTTGTCAGACCTAACTGTCACTGTAAATCAACACAACGCCCTTTTGCCCTTCTGCTGGCACTCAGGTGTCAGCCTTGACAAACTTTTTTTGTAAAGCAAGAAAAGCCTCTTTTTTTTTTTTTTTTAAAGATGTCTTAACTTAATGGAAAACTGCACTTTTTATGGAATGTTGCCTATCATTCGCCATCCCTATGTGAGACAAGCACACGTCTGTTTTTCTTGTTTCTTATGCATTCTAAGTCATTAAATATGGCTAGTACCAGGTGGCTAACAGCTATTTTCACCAAGAGCTAACTAGCTTATGATGTTATATTGAAATATTGAGCTGGTAAGCCTCTGAGTTGGTTAAAGTTAAATATTTATCAGGGATTCTCAAACTATGGTACATGTACCATCTAGTGGTATGCCAACAAAATATTCAAACACAGCGTTACTGTTCAAACTCTGTGTAATGTTACAGTGGCCAATAATATTAAATAAACTTGTTGAATCAAACCTCTTCCCTGTTTGTAATAAATACTTAGGCTTACTACGCTACTGTATTTTAATGTTGGTCATTATGGTGGTCCTTGAAGAGTCACATATTTTCTGAGGTGGTGCTTGGTGAACAAAGTTTGAGAACCACTGATCGAGATGATAAATCATGCCTCTCACATGATAGTAGAATGTTGTGGCTATTAATCGAGAAATTGAAAAGACGCTCGTTTGCGGCACCTTTTTTTTTTTAAACCTGTGAGGACTATGATTCATTTTTCATCTAAACGGAAATATCGCAGTTAGAGCAGACATTGTACAGTAAGTGATTGTATTTCTTGTTTAGCATGGAGCAATACTGCTACATGATGCTCAGTGTTTCACTAGAGATTAATCTGTTCATCACTCACCTTCAAAAACTTGTAGCTCATCCTCACTATAACCAGGCTAAAAAAATCTAAGGTTCTGGATATTCATTCGTCCCAAAGTTGTCTTTATTGTCTTTCATGAAGTCTGCCATGGTAAGTAGTGTTGTTGGAAAAAAAAAAGGAACTTAATCGATGCCATATGCTTAAAATGAGCAAAAAACGTATTCATACTACATGTTTTTATGAATTACATTACATATATACGTATAGTATGTATATAAAAAGATGAAGGAGGTTTTTTTTAGAGCGCTTTATAGACGGAATGGAGCGACTACCTTTAGCTCCATTGTTAGCTGACTCTTACTAGAGTTTATTTGTGAGTTAGAATGCATAAAAATAGGAAAAACATGTGTTATTGTCTTACATAAGGGTTGTGAATAATGGACAAAATTGCAAAAAAAGTGCATTTCCCCTTTAAATTGTATATTTAAAAGGCTGGAGTTGTCTTCTGAAAGATTATTTACGACTTTACGAAACATACACGCATGTATTTGTTGCGTGTTTACATGTTGCACGTGTACGTTTGTGTAGCTTGTGTAGCTTGTAGCTCGTCCTCCTTATATACAGGCTCAAAAATCGAAGGTTCTGAATCTTCATTTGTCCCATAGTAGTCTTTATTGTCTTTCATTAAGTCTGCCATGGTAAGTAGTGAACGAAAAAGTGATGCGTCTGGGAAATTAATCGACGCCATATGCTTAAAATGAGCAAAAAACATATTCATATCACATGTTTGTATAAATGTGCCTTAGTATATATATAAAAATTTAAAATAGGTTTTTTTAGAGTGCTTTATAGCTGGAATGGAGCGACTACCTTTAGCTCCATTGTTAGCTGACTCTTACTAGGGTTTATTTGCGAGTTAGAATGCATAGAAATATGAAAAATGTTTTCTGGGCTTAGAAACCCCGTTTCCATATGAGTTGGGAAATTGTGTTAGTTGTAAATATAAACGGAATACAATGATTTGCAAATCCTTTTCAACCCATATTCAATTGAATGCACTACAAAGACAAGATATTTGATGTTCAAACTCATAAATTTTATTTTTTTTTGCAAATAATAATTAACTTAGAATTTCATGGCTGCAACACGTGCCAAAGTAGTTGGGAAAGGGCATGTTCACCACTGTGTTACATGGCCTTTCCTTTTAACAACACTCAGTAAACGTTTAGGAACTGAGGAGACACATTTTTTAAGCTTCTCAGGTGGAATTCTTTCCCATTCTTGCTTGATGAACAGCTTAAGTTGTTCAACAGTCCGGGGTCTCCGTTGTGGTATTTTAGGCTTCATAATGCGCCACACATTTTCAATGGGAGACAGGTCTGGACTACAGGCAGGCCAGTCTAGTACCCGCACTCTTTTACTATGAAGCCACGTTGATGTAACACTTGGCTTGGCATTGTCTTGCTGAAATAAGCAGGGGCGTCCTTGGTAACAATGCTTGGATGGCAACATATGTTGCTCCAAAACCTGTATGTACCTTTCAGCATTAATGGCGCCTTCACAGATGTGTAAGTTACCGATGTCTTGGGCAGTAATACACCCCCATACAATCACAGATGCTGGCTTTTCAACGTTGCGCCTATAACAATCCGGATGGTTCTTTTCCTCTTTGGTCCGGAGGACACAACGTCCACAGTTTCCAAAAACAATTTGAAATGTGGACTCGTCAGACCACAGAACCCTTTTCCACTTTGTATCAGTCCATCTTAGATGAGCTCAGGCCCAGCGAAGCCGACGTTGTTTCTGGGTGTTGTTGATAAACTTTTTTCACCTTGCATAGGAGAGTTTTAACTTGCACTTACAGATGTAGCGACCAACTGTAGTTACTGACAGTGGGTTTCTGAAGTGTTCCTGAGCCCATGTGGTGATATCCTTTACACGTGTACGTGTACGTTTGTGTAGCTTTTAGCTCATTCTCCTAATATTCAGGCTCAAAAATGGAAGGTTCTGGATCTTCATTTGTCCCAAAGTAGTCTTTATTGTCTTTCATTAAGTCCGCCGTGTTGTTAAACGAAAAAGTGAACATTGTAAAGCTTCTGTGAAATTAATCGACTCCATATGCGTAAAATGAGTATTCATAGCACATGTTTGTATGAATGTGCCTTTTACTACATTACATATATACTTATAGTATGCATATAAAAAGTTACTGGAGGTTTTTTTAGAGCGCTTTATAGGTGGAATGGAGCGACTACCTTTAGCTCCATTGTTAGCTGACTCTTACTAGGGTTTATTTGCGAGTTAGAATGCATAAAAATATGAAAAATATGTTCTTGTCTTACATAAGGGTTGTGAATGATAGACAAAGTTACAAAAAAGTACATTTCCCCTTTAAATTGTATTTTTAAAAGGCTGGAGTTGTCTTCTGAATGATTATTTACGACTTTACGAAACATACACACATGTATTTGTTGCTTATTTACATGTTGCACGTGTACGTTTTCGTAGCTTGTAGCTCATCCTCCTTATTTTCAGGCTAAAAAATCTTAGGTTCTGAATCTTCATTTGTCCCAAAGTAGTCTTTATTGTCTTTCATGAAGTCTGCCATGGTAAGTAGTGTTGTTGTTGTTGAACGAAAAAGTGAACGTGTGGCCCGGAGGCCATTTGTGGCCCGCAGCTCAAGTTTTTTTGGCCCGCGGCATATTGTGGAAATAAAATCATACAAAAAAACAGTAAAAATGTAAGCATAATAAGCAAATATGGTAGCTAATTTTAATACTAATAATTAATACGAAGCAGACACATTGTTTTGTCTGTAAATGTATCTCTGTTTTAGTTTCTTTTTTTTTCTTACAAAATAAAATATCAAACCGGCCCCCGCATGCTTTGACTCGTCAGTGTGCGGCCCTTTGTGGAAAAAGTTTGGACACCCCTGGTGTACGGCTTCAAATATTTGGCTTAAAATGGTTACATCCTAACATACTAAAGTTAGCATGTTAACAGTTAACATGTGTCAAGTACAAAGTTATAAGACAAAAGTTTATGGCTGCAAAATTGGTTAATAAAGTTAGCATGCTCATGTTAGCATGCTAACAGCATATACCAAATATATGCTTTGAGGTGTAGCAAAATTGGCTAAAAAAGTTAGCTTGTTAACAGTTAACATTTGTCAAGCACAAAAGTATATAACTCTAAAGGTATAGAGTTAGCATGCTAATATTAGCACACTAACAGCATATACCAAGTTATATGCCTCACAGGTGTACAGCTGCAAAATAATTGGTTAAAAAAAGTTAGCATGCTAATGGTAGCATTCTAAAATAGTAAAGGTAGCATGTTAACTGTTAACATGGGTCAAGTACAAAATTATATGACTGGGGTATACGGCTGCAGAATTTGTATAAAGATAGCATGTACCAAGTTACTGCAGAGGGTACGGCTGCAAAATAATTGGCTAAAAAAAGTTTAGCATGCTACCATTAGCATGCTAACATAGTAAAGGTGGCTTGTTAACTGTTAATATGGGTCAAGTACAACATTATATGACTTATAAATAAATAAATGATAAATGGGTTATACTTGTATAGCGCTTTTCTACCTTCAAGGTACTCAAAGCGCTTTGACACTATTTCCACATTTACCCATTCACACACACATTCACACACTGATGGCGAGAGCTGCCATGCAAGGCGCTAACCAGCAGCCATCAGAGGCAAAGGGTGAAGTGTCTTGCCCAAGGACACAACGGACGTGACTAGGAAGGTAGAAGGTGGGAATTGAACCCCAGTAACCAGCAACACTCCGATTGCTGGCACAGCCACTCTACCAACTTCGCCACGCCGTCCCGACTTGAGGTATACGGCTGCAAAATGAGTATAAAGTTAGCATGTACCAAGTTATATGCCTCTGAGGTGTACGGCTGCAAACTAATTGGTTAAAAAAAGTTATCATGCTAATGGTAGCATTCTAACATAGTAAAGGTAGCACGTTAACTGTTGACATGGGTCAAGTACAAAATTATATGAGTAAGGTATACAGCTGCAAAATGAGTATAAAGTTAGCAAGTACCATGTTATATGCCTCAGAGCGTACAACTGGCTAAAAAAAGGTTAGCATGCTAACATACTAAAGTTAGCATGTTTCAAGTACCAGGTGATATGAATCAGGTGTGCAGCTGCAAAATTGGCACAAAAAAAAAAATAGCATGCTATCATTAAAATGAGTATTAATTACACACACTGTATATGCAGCCAAAATAGCTTGAACATATAGAAAGTAGAAGAACAATATTTATCCAAAAACAAAAGGCTCAACAAAGATCATTCTTGCCAGTCGCAAAGTTTATTATTATTTTTATTATTTAAAGACTTTTCCCCTGTCATTAAATACCCCCCTCCCCCCCATTCATAATGAAATTAATCGACACCATATGCTTAAAATGAGCAAAAAACATATTCATATTACATATTTTTATGAATGTGCCTTTTACTAATGGGTTGTACTACATTACATATATACTTATAGTATGTATATAACAAGTTTAAGGAGCGCTTTATAGGCAGAATGAAGCGACTACCTTTAGCTCCATTGTTAGCTGACTCTTACTAGGGTTATTTGTGAGTTAGAATGCTTAAAAATAGGAAAAACACGTGTTATTGTCTTACATAAGGGTTGTAAATGATAGACAAAATTCCAAAAAAGTGCATTTCTCCTTTAAATTGTATATTTAAAAGGCTGGAGTTGTCTTCTGAATGATTATTTCCGACTTTACGAAACATGCACGCATGTATTTGTTGCGTGTTTACATGTTGCACGTGTACGTTTGTGTTAGTTTGGTCAATGATTTGCTGCAAAATGTTTTATTTAGGAAGGAGGGGGGGGGTGAGGGCCCTCCAGCTGAATGGTTGGAGGAGAAGTCGAGTGGCATCTTTGTCATGGAAATGTTAAGCACATAATAGTTGAGCGGGACAATGGGGAGGCACTTCATTCTTTCAGGCCAGCTTGACACCTCTGGAGAGGCGAGCAGCAGGGAAGCATGTGGGAAAGATCCTTCTGCCGCTGCAGGAAGAAAACATGAGGAAAAACCCTGGCAAGGGATACTTTAGTGAAATTTCCATGAGTAATGGCTCCTCCTGCCTCCACGAGGCGCGAGAAAAAAGATGGAAAACACAGATTTCCATCAGCAGTGTGTGTTATTGTTTAATGCCACCCGAGCAAACGTGGACTGAAACATTCTCAAAGAGTATCAAAACGAGCTTCTCGGTTGTCGTGGCCGTATCGGTGTGCAGTCCGCCGTGCAGAAGAAAGGCTCAGGAGCCCAGCATGTCCTCCTTTCTACCACCTCCTCCTCCTCCTCCATCTCCTCCTCCTCCTCCTCGCCTTTCACTCGCTCAGGCAGTTTGGGCACTTAGAAAAAGCCCAGCATGCTGGTAATAATGTGCAGGGTGCAAATGGATGAATGTGGATAGAGTTAAAAAAAACCCTCCACTTTCCTGAAGAAGTGTGGAAAGTGAAACATACAATTTGGCCCACAATAGACAATCAAATGTTTCCATACACTAAATTAGTCTGATTTCTCAAATGATTTGGCTCAAAATAAGCTTCCCTAAACCCATGGAACACCTTTGTCTGATCGTGTTTGGCTTTTGAAAAATCGTATTACAACACCTGAAGAGTAGCGGTATAGCTCGGTTGGTAGAGTGGCCGTGCCAGCAACTTGAGGGTTCGATCCCCGCTTCCGCCATCCTAGTCACTGCCGTTGTGTCCTTGGGCAAGACACTTTACCCGCCTGCTCCCAGTGCCACGCACACTGGTTTAAATGTAACTTAGACGTTAGGTTTCACTATGTAAAAGCGCTTTGAGTCACTAGAGAAAAGCGCTATATAAAATATAATTCACTAATTCACTAAATTATATAATTGGAAACCGGTTTTCTCTGGCATATAGACGTTATCGCTGCACCAAATCTCCATGGAGGTCTCTACTACATTATTCAGAGAGGAAACGTTTCTGCCACAAAGCACAAAGTAAAGATGTACAAAACCCAAAACCAGTGAAGTTGGCACGTTGTGTAATTCGTAAATAAAAACAGAACGCAAGGATTTGACCACACAACACTTTTCCACTTTGCATCAGTCCATCTTAGATAAGCTCGGGCCCAGGGAAGCCGGCTGCGTTTCTGGGTGTTGTTGATAAATGGCTTTGGGTTTGCATAGTAGAGTTTTAACTTGCACTTACAGTTGTCGCGACCAACTGCAGTTAATGACAGTGGTTTTTTGAAGTGTTCCTGAGCCCATGTGGTGATATCCTTTACACACTGATGTTGCTTTTTAATGCAGGTGGACACAGCTCCCATGATGATCAGTCACATTTTTTTTCGCTCCCACCATTTGATTCCACACTTACTCCTTTTTCTATTGTGGATCACGGATTTGTATATTGAACCACCTCGGATACTACATACACCCTCTTGAAAATGAGAGTCGAGAACGCGAAATGGACATTCACAGGGATTTTTATCTCCTCTGCAATACATCGGCGAAGCACTTTTGCTTCGGAGCTAACGTGATAGCCTCGTGCTTGACTGCGGATCGAATCAGAAGAAACATGCCCCTGACTGGAAGGATAGACCGAAGATCATACTCTCAGGAGACACTGAACTAAACCCTGGACCTGTAACCACCCGGTTAATGTTGTTCCGCCTGGCGAAGCCTAGCAATGCTGCTGCTAACGACGCCATTGAAGCTAACTTAGCTACGGGACCTCGATGGAGCTATGCTAAAAACATTAGCTCTCCACCTACGCCTATCTGCTCATCTCAACTCGAGCTCACCTGTGCTCCACCGGTCGGCGGCTCGACAGAGGACTTCACCCCATTCATCAACACTGTCGGTGACCAGGTGGCGGCGGTGGAGGACGACCCAGGCATCGGTGAAGACTGCGGTCCGGCGGCGAAGAGCGCGGCGGCAGAAAACGAGGTGACTGTCGACAACAACACCCCGGTCTGCAGTAGAGACGGCGGAGCGGGGGTCCACGCGACCTCTCCCCGGTCCCTGACGGTCGGGGACGTGGCGTCTGACCCGCGGCCTACACAGGATTTAGGGGATTCTTCATCCATCTATGGTCTTTTTTTTCAGTATCACCAAAGCCCGCGAAAATGGCGGCCCCCCCTGCCTGCCCGTACCCCCCGCCTCCACTCTCCAGCTCCGCCCCTCACCAAAGCCCGTGAAAAAATTAGGTGAGTGGGACTGGTCCCCTGTGCTCACGAGCAACCTGGTCGGTGATGCTTGGGATCGCTTCATAACAGCGTTCCTAACGATACTAAATGACATGGCTCCCGTGAGAACAGTCAGGATCAAAGCCCACTCTGAACCATGGATGAATCCGGACCTATTAGCCAGAGGTGGGACCAAGTCATTGCTTTGCAAGTCACAAGTAGGTCTCAAGTCTTTGCCCTCAAGTCTCGAGTCAAGTCCCGAGTCAAGACAGGCAAGTCCCGAGTCAAGTCCAAAGTCAAGACTGGAAAGTCTCAAGTCAAGTCCCAAGTCCTGCATTTTGAATTTCGAGTCCTTTCAAGTCCTTTTAACCACAGACTAATATATTTACACAGATTGTGTATGCTTTTAAAACGCTGTATTTATTTATTAAAACAAGTGCATTTGAAATTGCAGACATTGCACTTCATAATAGCACTATTATCCAGTAATTTTAAACATTTAACTCATTCTTTTACAGAATAAACACATTTGAAAAAACAAGTGCAACTGTACTTATTTGCACAAAAGTGTTAACATTGTATTTCCATGGCATATTGCATTGTAACTAGTTCCACAGCAGTTTCTATCCTGTTCTTACCTTATCTCATTAATCTCATCTCGTACTGTCTGTGTGTTTATGTGTGCGTACATATGAAAAACATAACAAAAACATGAACAAAACAATGAACAGAGTTGTACTTTTTAGATGTCAGGGCCCTATGCAATATGTACACATATTGTTAATATAGTATACATTTTAACGTTACGTTACTGTGTGTGATACATTGACTAACGTAACGTTTTGTATAGGTACCTCATGCAACCCTGCTTAAAAAAATCACTTGGCAAAAAGTATGAATAAGGTAGCGAACTGCAGTGGACGCAACAGATTGCCGTGTTTGCAATGACGTTATAACCATAGACATCTTATAAGTAGAAGCAGCATTGGTTGCTGTGACACGAGAAATTTGGCCGCCATCTTGAAGTAGTGACAGTTGACAGGTAGAAAATAAAGATGGTGTTCAGCGTTTTCCTACTCAAATGAGCGGACTGTTGAAAATAGGAATCGGGGGATTACTTTTCACAAGTAAGATTTAACATTAATGTACTATTGGTTGTATTTTATGAAAATAAAATACAACCACACTGTGCCATCAACCTGAGGGTTGCAGGTTCGATCCCCGCTTCCGCCATCCTAGTCACTGCCGTTGTGTCCTTGGGCAAGACACTTTACCCACCTGCTCTCAGTGTCACCCACACTGGTTTAAATGTAACTTAGATATTGGGTTTTCACTATGTAAAGCGCTTTGAGTCACTAGAGAAAAGCGCTATATAAATATAATTCACTTCACTTCACTTCTTTAAAAAAGGAAGCAAATTAGAACCTGGCAACTATCGACCTGTTTCTTTTCTCAGTTCCATCTGGAAAGTAATGGAAAAAATAGTTTATGAACAGGTCGATAGTTACCTTGCCACTAATAAACTCATGTACAAATTCCAATCCGGCTTCAGAACTAACCACTCCACTGACACATGCCTTCTCTATCTGACCGACCACATCAAACATGAGGTGGACGCGGGCAAATACCGCGGCATGGTCATGCTGGACCTTCAGAAGGCTTTTGACACTGTTAACCACGCTATACTGTTGGATAAACTCAGAGCAATCGGATTTGATAAAACCTCATGGAGCTGGATGCAATCTTACTTGGAGGGGAGGGAGCAGGTGGTAGAGGTGAACGGCACCATGTCCCCCCCCCTTTCAGTAAGCTATGGAGTCCCCCAAGGCAGTATATTAGGGCCTTTACTGTTCCTAATATACATAAACGACATGTCATCAGCATGCGACTGTGAATTGTTCTTGTTTGCGGATGACTCGGTCCTGCTGGTATCAGACAAGGACAAGTCACAGGTGGAGAAAATCCTCAGTGCTGAACTCTGTAGAACTTGCACCTGGCTCGCTGACAACAAGCTATCCATGCACTTGGGTAAAACGGAATCCATCCTGTTTGGGTCCCACATCAACCTTAAGAAAGTCAATGACTTCACTATAAAAGTGGGTGACATTGTTATCACCAGGAAAGATGAGGTCACCTACCTAGGTTCCATTCTAGGGGCTAATCTTTCCTGTGATAAAATGGCAACCAATGTAATCAAAAAGGTCAACCAACGAATAAGATTTCTCTACAGAATCTCCTCTCTGGTCAACAAAAGCACCATGAGGATTCTGGCGGGAACTCTCGTTCAACCCTTTTTCGATTACGCATGCACCTCCTGGTACCCTAGCACCTCCAAAACCCTCAAATCTAGACTCCAAACATCCCAGAACAAGCTAGTTAGATTACTTCTAGACCTCCACCCCAGATCACACCTCACTCCTACCCACTTCTCCAAAGTGGGCTGGCTCAGGGTAGAGGACAGAGTAAAACAACTTGCACTGAGCCTAGTCTATAAAATCCGCTACACCTCCCTGATACTGAAGTAAATGTCAAACTACTTCCTTAACTTTCCTAACCGCCATAACCACAACACCAGGGGGAGCTCCACTAACCACATTAAATCCAGATTCCGATCTAACAAAGGTCTTAACTCATTCTCTTTCTATGCCACATCAATGTGGAATGCACTCCCAACAGGTGTAAAAGAAAGGGCATCTCTATCCTCATTCAAAACCGCACTAAAAGAATACCTCCAGGCAACTTCAACCCCAAACTAACACCCTCCCCGGATTGTAAATAATCAAATGTAAATAATCAAATTTAGATAATTTTTCTTATGCTTCCTGATCTCTCTCTCTATGTCCACTACTTGCTGTACATATCCTACCAAGTCAGTCCTACATTGTTTCAATGTCCATTTCTCTGATGATGCAATTGTTGATGACTGAAGTCTTGATAACAACCAAACCTACCCCCCCCCCCTTCCATATCCCACACCCCGTATTGTAAATAATGTAAATAATTCAATGTATATACTCTGATGATTATCTTGTGTGATAACTGTATTATGATGAGAGTATATATCTGTATCATGAATCAATTTAAGTGGACCCCGACTTAAACAAGTTGAAAAACGTATTCGGGTGTTACCATTTAGTGGTCAAATTGTACGGAATATGTACTTCACTGTGCAATCTACTAATAAAAGTCTCAATCAATCACAAATGCAGTACCGCCTAAGGGATCGAAGGTCCGTAATATCATCGCTTACATGCAGTGATTTCTCCAGATTCTCTGAACCTTTTGATGATATTACGGACCGTAGATGGTGAAATCCCTAAACTCCTTACAATAGCTGGTTGAGAAATTATATTCTTAAACTGTTGGACAATTTGCTTATGCATAGGGATGATGTTCGAAAACCGGTTCTCCCGATACTTCGATAAGAAAAGAACCGATTCCATGTATTCAAATCCCTTTTTGAGAACTGGTTCCCGTTATCGAAGCCAATATACCGTATTTTCGCGACCATAGGGAGCACCGTATTAAAAGGCACCGTGTCAGTTACGAGTGCTATTTTTGTATATAACGCATAAATAGGGTGCAGCGTATTTTTGGGCGCAGGCATGGTTAAACATACGCTAGCTTAAAACATACGCTAGCATGCATGGACACTGTTTTCAAAAGGCAGCAGGAACAAAGCTGAGTTCGGTTGTACTTTATTGAAGTATTTATCAATGTACTCACATTATTTTTTGATCAATCCTCATCCACAAATCCATCAAAGTCCTCATCTTCTGTGTCCGAAATGAACAGCTGGGCAAGTTCTCCATCAAACACGCCAGATTCCCTCTCGTAGCTAGCACAACAGTAAAAGCCGACTTCTCTTGCCCCGTTGTGCGTATCGATTCGCTTCCGTGCTGTTCCCCTTCTTCTCCACAGTGTGCTTCACCGGGATGTCGAAAGTGCGCGGCACCTCGTCCATGTTGGTGATGTGTTTGTCGGCATTTTTTTATTTACAACGCACATAGCAGCACTATATGCTCACTGGGGGCATGCCTTTAGCATCCTCTCTCACCTGAAACCTTCACCCTTTAACGTCCGCATGCTGTCCTCAGTCACGTCCGCTTTTCCTCCATATAAACAGCTTGCCGGCCCAGTCACATAACATCTACAGCTTTTGGAACTCAGTGCACACACAAGATACACACACAACAACCTATCTGGATTCAACAAGAGATTCGATAAGGAATCGATTCGATAAGAGGATTCGATAAGAGGATTCGATAATTTAAGTTAAAGTTAAAGTACCAATGATTGTCACACACACACTAGGTGTGGTGAAATTTGTCCTCTGCATTTGACCCATCCCCTTGGGGAGCAGTGGGCAGCAGCGGCGCCGCGCCGGGGAATCATTTTGGTGATTTAACCCCTAATTCCAACCCTTGATGCTGAGTGCCAAGCAGGGAGGTAATGGGTCCCATTTTTATAGTCTTTGGTATGACTCGGCTGGGATTTGAACTCCAACCTACCGATCTCAGGGCGTACACTCTAACCACTAGTGGCATCGACATCGATCATTTGTTAACGAACATCATCCCTACTTATGCATTTGTTGACAAAGTGGTGACCCTCGCCCCATCCTTTTTTGTGAATGACTGAGCATTTCATGGAAGCTACTTATTTACCCAATCATGGCACCCATCTGCTCCCAATTAGCCTGTTCATCTGTGGAATGTTCCAAATAAGTGTTTGATGAGCATTCCTCAACTTTCCCAGTCTTTTTTGCCACTTGTGCCAGCTTTTTTGAAACATGTTGCTGGCATCAAATTCCAAATGAGCTAATATTTGCAAAAAATAACAAAGTTGACCAGTTTCGAACGTTAAGTATCTTGTCTTTGAAGTTTATTCAATTGAAAATAGGTTGAAATAGCAGCTCCCGCCATAAGTGTGTGAATGTGTGTGTGTGAATGGGTGAATGTGTAAAATAGTGTCAAAGCGCTTTGAGTTCCCTAAAATAAAGGTAGAAAAGCGCTATACAAGTACGACCCATTTACCATTTACCATTTGAAAAGGATTTGCAAATCATTGTATTCTGTTTTTATTTACCATTTACACAAGGTGCCAACTTCACTGGTTTTGGGTTTTGTACAAGCAGAAATGAGTCAATATTTTTAGATAATAACCATATTTACTGGACTATAGAACGCACCGGTATATATGCCGCACCCACTCAATTTTAGAAGAAATTATTTTTTTCCATATATTATATACTAGCCGCAGATATATACGTTGTGAAATGAGTTGTTTACACAGAAATATATTGTAAATGTTTATTTACATACTTTAATTGTTTCCAAACTGTGTCTGTATTACAGCAGTAAAACGGATGATCAAACAAAACAGAAGTCATCGTCATGGACCCACTAGCTCTCCAATCAGCTAAACAGACTCAATAACTCCATGTTGGTGTTTTGGTGACTTTACAAAACTGAAACGATGCAAAACGAATTGCATTGAAAGTTAATAATACTAACACAGACACTTGTAAATGGGTTAGCATATTAGCTAATGATAACGACGCTAGCTTTAATACATTATGATAGCATGTACAAATATGCATGAAAACACTCCTACAGACACCACACGTGGGACGGTTTAGTAAGTCAGAATTGTTTTAGTTATATTGTAAAACTTATAAATGTTGTATGGAGTGATGAATGAAGAATCCATACGAGTAGAAACGCTACGGATGACTCGAAGACAGAACAGCACTGAGCTTCCAGTTTAAAGCTCAGTTTAAACAGAAGAGCAATGTAGCACTGCAGCACCTACAGTGAGCAAACTCGTCCAAAAGATGACGCCATAGCACAAACAATAACACACCTATTCAGTGTCTTTGCTTGTTTAGTTTTTTTTAAACTACGGCATTATGGCCGTCAGCGAAGAAAAATCCATAAATTAGCTGCACCGTTTAATAGGCCGCAGGGTTGAAAGTGTAGGAAAAAAGTAGCGGCTTCTTCCGAAATTTCTTCCGACCAAAAAATATAATTATTTATCGAATATTTTATCTAACGCATTTCATGTTGATATCAATTATGTGTCTATCGCGATATATGTTGATATTGTTTTATCGGACGAGCCCTAATACAAAGTATCCAAGGCGGAACCATATTACAACATATCCAGTCGCTGAAAAAACAATTACCACTCCACTTCAATTTAAAGACAACATAAGTCATAAAGTACCTACCATTGTTATCTGGCTAATTTCACTTGATCAACCCTTTTCTAATATTCCACACTAGGATTCCTGCTGATATCGTATCAGATCAATGTAGGTATCGGTCAGTACCCCAATTATACTCCAATATCACGATTGTTTTTGTATTGAAAAAGTTGCGTCGGGACAGCACTAATATTAATACATTCAATGAAATATGCTTGAAGTAGGGTTGTACGGTAAACTGGTTCTAGTATAGTATCGCGGTATTAATGAATTAAAAACTATACTATACTCTGTTTGAAAAGTACCGGTTCGCCATATTTTTTAAAACGGGCATGAGGGCGCGTCGTCACGTCTTTACATTGCTGGTTTTACAAGCAGAGGAGCATGTTCGGCAGCGCGCACACATGGATTACTTACAAGCAGACACAGTGTGTAGACAGAAAAGGGAGAATTAATGCATTTTGGCTTAAAAACTAAAGATAAAGGTGAAGTTCTAACACTGAAACACCCTCAGGAAGAGGTGCTACATGGCTAGCTAGCTAGCGGGTAATGTCCATCCGCAATCGGCAGTGTTTTAGCTACTTCTAAATCACTAATCCTGGCCTCCATGGTGACAAATAAAGTACATTTCTTACAAGAATCATCCCTGCAGGACGAGTAATAGCTAAACATGCTTCACTACACACCCTAGGAGGATACAATAGCTCACCGGTGTCACAATGTAAACAAATACAATGGGTGAATCTACACCTGAGTTTAACTGTAATGATACCAAGTACAAGAGCATATCTAATACGATTACATTAATATTTTTTATTGTCACAAAATCTATTTTATTTTTTAAATTTTTATTCATATTATGTTTATAAACTTAGGAAATATGTCCCTGGACACATGATAACTTTGAATATGACCAATGTATGATCCTGTAACTACTTGGTATCGGATCGATACCAAAATTTGTGGTATCATCCAAAACTAATGTAAAGTATCAAACAACAGAAGAATAAGTGATTATTACATTTTAACAGAAGTGTAAATAGAACATGTTAAAACAGAAAATAAGCAGATATGAACAGTAAATGAACACATAAATTAATAATCAATTTCTACAGCTTGTCCTTTATAATTTTGACAAAATAATAGAATGATAAATGACACAATATGTTACTGCAGACTAATTAGGAGCCTTTGTTTGTTACTTACTACTAAAAGACAAGTTGTCTAGTATGTTCACTATTTTATTTAAGGACAAAATTGCAATAAGAAACATATGTTTAATGTACCCTAAGTTTTTTTTGTTAAAATAAAGCCAATAATGCAATTTTTTTGTGGTCCCCTTTATTTAGAAAACTATCAAAGTCTCGGAATACATTTTGGTATCAGTACCAAAATATTGGTATCTAGACATCTCTAGCTTGAAATTTTGGGAATTTGAGGCAAACTTACTACCACAATAATTACTAGTGGAACTTATTAGTGTATTTTTTTGCTTAAAAAAAGTATATAATAATGAGATAGCTTTACATTATAATTCTTTAAATTATATTTAATTACATGTTTTCTTATTTTTACAATCGTATTCCGACTGACTGGTAGAAACCCTGCCGTACAATGAGTCAGGTATGTGGTGTCCCTTTCAGCTTAGTTTACTAAGCAGATAACAAAATAAATTCCAATATGAAAGTTGTTTGTTTTTGTTTGTGGTCTAAAGGTAAACAAGCAAGTTTATGCGGGTGATTACTATCTTGGCAAATGTATGTTATGATTGTGGGGAGAAGCCAGAGAAATATGGTGGACTGGTTTCATTTAGTGTCTCTTTGTTTGTTTTCAATTTCTTTGTGTGATATCTTTGCGCTTCGTTCTCGTCTCTTTTTGCCCTCCTGAACAAAACGACCCGCACTTCACCCCCGTGTGGATCTCCTTGTACACCCCCCCGCCTCCAGCCGATTATGGCAGGACAATTGTTTACAAAACCACAGTGGTCTCTCGCCGCTGATGCTGCGGTTGTGAGCCCTGCTTCTAATAAAGAATGGTAATAATCCCCACGTCCATTTTTGTCAAATCCAGCTGAAATTTATGTTTTCGTTTTGATCCCGGCTCAATAGGTTTGCCTGAGGACAAGGAGAATAATAACTACATGGACGTTATTACTCACAGGGATATGCTATCGCATGGAATGTTTAACCTTAGCCCGACTTTTTCTTCGCAGTGTTTTCACTTAAGTTCTGGCATCTGTTGGGGTGGCTTTTTTTCCCCCCTTCTTGTTGAGGTAAATGAAAAACTGACATGGAATGTGATCTCAGCAGGAACTTGTTGGTCCCCCTCCCTTAAAGCGTCCCAAGTGTTTCAGTTTGTTCGCTTAAGATGAACCCTGCATACACGGCAGGAATGTGAAAATGTGAAAATGTCACATGGCAGAAATGGGGGTTTATGCAACAGCATTGGGCAATTCATTATTTAGCCATTTTTGTTGGCTAAAACCTTTGTTTATATGGCTGTACTGTACCCGGAGTAATGTGAGAGAGAGAGAGCAAAACAACTGGATTAAAAAAGGTCGTACAAATAAAAAAAATCAAGGGACTAGGTTTGTACGGTATACTTTACTAGATAGTACCGCGATACTAATGAATCATATTCGGGACTGCCTCTTAAAGGTACCTGTCCCGCCCCCTTTTTTTTAACGGCCATTATGGAGCATTGTCGTTACGTTGTGACATTGCTGGTTTTACGAGCAGAGGAGCATGATGGGCAGCACACACACACACAGAGAACTTACAAGCAGACACAGTGTGTAGACAGAAAAGGGAGAACGGACGCATTTTGGCCTAAAAACTAAAGACAAAGGTGAAGTTATAACACTGAAACGCCCTCAGGAAGAGGTGCTTTAAGACATGGCTAACGTCCAGTCGCAGTCTGCTGTGTTTTAGCTACTTCTAAATCACTAATCCTTGTCTCCATGGCGACAAATAAAGTATGTTTCTTACAAGTATCATCCCTGCAGGACGAGGAATAGCTAAATATGCTTCACTACACAACCTAGGAGGATACAATAGCTCACCGGCGTCACAATGTAAACAAATACAATGGGTGGATCGACACCTGACATCTACTGTAATGATACCAAGTACAGGAGTTTATCTAGTCGATACTACTATGACTACATTGATATTTTTTAGCAAAATCTTTTTTGGTTTTAAAAAAATTCATAGTATGTTTGTAAAGTCAGGAAGTACGTCCCTGGACACATGAGGACTTTGAATATGACCAATGGATGATCCTGTAACTACTTGGTATCGGATCGCTACCTAAATTTGTGGTATCATCCAAAACTAATGTAAAGTATCCAACAACAGAAGAATAAGTGATTATTACATTTTAACAGAAGTGTAAATAGTACTTGTTAAAACTGAAAATAAGCAGATATTAACAGTAAATTAACAAGTGGATTAATAATAATTGTTTACAGTTTGTCCCTCATAATGTTGACAAAAGAATAGAATGATAAATGACACAATATGTTACTGCATACGTCAGCAGACTAATTAGGAGTCTTTGTTTGTTTACTTACTACTAAAAGACAAGTTGTCTAGTATGTTCACTATTTTATTTAAGGACAAAATTGTTCTTCGATTGCAATAAGTAACATATGTTTAATGTACCCTAAGATTTTTTTGTTAAAATAAAGCCCATAATACCATTTTTTGTGGTCCCCTTTATTTAGAAAGGTATCGAAATACATTTTGGTACTGGTACCAAAATATTGGTATCGGCACAACCCTACATGGGACTGTAACGAGATCAATTGTACCCAACTCCAAAGGCTCACTACCTCAAAACTTTTTTTTTTAAATTTGCGGTATTGATCCATTAGCACGTCCAACAGACAAAGGTTTTGAGCAAGGCTTTCTTCACAATGCAGCTCAATTCCGATTTTTTTGCCCATGTGTGACATGTATCAGATTTTTTTCATTTCAATGTCAACAGTGCAATTCCAAATTTCAAATTCGACCTACGCATCTGTCGTATGTGGATATAAATCAGGTATGTATCGAATGCGACTGCAGTCTGAATGCCCCGGTCGCATTCATCCGACCAATAGGCGTAACATTATTCGCCAAAATAAACGGTTGCAAAATAAACAGTTGACAAATGAGCAGAAAACAGGCAAAAATAATTTTTTGGGGAACTCACGTCAATCGTCCACCAGCCCCGTCTCTATTACACGTTTTTTTTTTTGGTAGAAATGGAAGTAAAATGTCTGCGAGAGACAAAATGCTTGCCCTCTTCCTTCTTAATGTTCTATGCGCAATACGTTCAGATAATGTTGACTTTGATTCCACAAAATCCTTGAAATTGCAACAAATGCGCCAGGAGTGAGAACTACTGGAATGGAAGCCATGTTTATTTCCGTAAATGTGCTGCACTCGTGTAACGTCATGACGTCATGTCTGTATGAGGGTCAGACTGCGTTCACATTAGACATTGAATTTTTAAAAATAATGTAAACGGTTACATAAACAGATTGGATTTGTTGTCTAAGCTGCCACCGTTGTCAAGGCCAAATTTGTTTATATTTGGTCAACGGAGTCAGTTTTTACACCAGTGAACATTTCCAGAAGACAAAGTCTTTTAAGGTTCATTGTCCTCCGATCAAATTGTGCATAAACTGCAGCTTTCACCTCTTAAGTGTTCGAGATAGAGTGAAGTTGCAGGGCCTCATTTCATAAGCAGGTTACCCTAAAGACAATGAGCCCAGTGTTACTTTTAAACACTTTTAATCATTTTGCTACTTCTCAGAAAATAATACTCATTCATTTTTGTGCTTACCCAAGACTAAAAGTAAAAGGCCAACATAGGGCTGGGCGATATGGCCTTTTGTTAATATCTCAATATTTTTAGGCCATGCCACAATACACAATATATATCTCGATCTTTTGCCTTAGCCTTGAATGAACACTTGATGTATATAATCACAGCAGTATGATGATTCTATGTGTCTACATTAAAACATTCTTGTTCATACTGCATTAATATATGCTCATTTTAAACTTTCATGCAGAGAGGGAAATCACAATTAAGTCAATTTACCAAAACTGTATTTATTAAACAGTTATTAAGCAGTGGCACAAACATTCATGTCATTTCAAAACAGAAAGTGCAAGATTGTCAGAGACATTTTAAAACAAGCTATTAGGGCACTTTTGTGCATGATGTCACTGATGACGCATCAAAACAACACTAAATTGAAGTGCACTTTTTGTACAGAAAGCCACTACAATAGTTTAAAACAAATGAAGTGCACTTTTGTGCATGATGTCACACAAGATATTTCAATAACTGTCAAATAAAAATGAGCTGCATAGTAGGAAACTAAATAGTGTATGTCCTTCGCTATGTGGTAGGTTCCTGCGGACGTTATCTCTTTCTGTTGTTGATTGGTTTTTTCATACGGTGTTGATGTGGAAATGGTGGCTTGGGCATTTTGTGGGTGTGGCACCGAACAGAGATGTTGACATGCAGAGTGTCAAGCACTCTTCATTCTCTAGCGGTTGACTTTTCAAACACATTAGCAGTGCTGCTACTTTTTGTAGCAACGCTTTTGCCGCACACTTGACATATTACGGTTGTCTGTTCGACATATTGCCGCTTGAAACCAAACCACCGCCAGACGATGGACCCCCTGCTGTTTCTCTTGGGAATTAATTCTTCCTTCATTTGTTACCAGATTCGCACCTTCTTTCTCTCGTATTACCACTCGCACCGCACCGCTAGCATCACAGCTAACGTTACCCATGCCGCTACCTCTGTGCTCCGTGAGAGCGTATGGCATTGCACGCGCGACAGTATGTGACTTATGTAAGAAGGTGCGTTTGTTTTGTATCTCTCTGTTAGAAGGAGAGACAAGAAAGAGAGTGAGAAAAGCCTGTAGTGTAATGCCCACAGCTAAAAGCAACTGCGTGAGAACGTATACTCGAATATCCCGATATTGTCATTTTCTATATCGTACAGAGACAAACCCGTGATATATCGAGTATATTCGATTTATCGCCCAGCCCTAGGCCAACATGCTTTTTTCCAAAGTACTGTATGTTGTTTGTAGCCCACAGCCAGTTTGGCTAAAGCTAACAGTCTACTAAATGAAACTGAAACCTTACAAAAGCACATGTTTCTAGAAAACTCACAAAAATACAACAATACAGGCATCATTAGACATATTGCATGTTTGGTTTAGGAGTTATGCTTGAAACAATTTTGTATTTCTTCAAACACATTTTCTCAGGATTCTAAGAATATTACTGTCATATTGAGTAAAAAACTAATTGTTGTGTTTGCAAATTTTACAAAAGCACATGTTTCTAGTAAAACTCACAAAGATACATTAATTCAGGTATTATTAGACATATTGCATATCTGGTTTAGGAGTTATGCTTGAAACTATTGTTTATTACTTCATATGCATTTTTTCAGGATTCTAAGAACATTACTGTCATATTGAGTGAAAAACTAATTGTTGTGTTTGCAAACCTTACAAAAGCACATGTTTCTAGTAAAACTCACACATATACATTAATACAGCCATTATTAGACATATTGCATGTTTGGTTGAGGAGTTATGCTTGAAACTATTGTTTATTACTTCATACACATTTTCTCGGGATTCTGAGAAGGTGCTTTGATTCAAACGTACCAGTCTGAAAATGGAGTAAACACACAGACATGTACCAGGTGATGGTGTTAAAGCATTACTTTTAACTTTTCAACCTTCATGAAATATTTTCATAACTTTTGGGATGACACATGGACTTACAACAAGTTATATGACACCTCTGTCATGGCCTGAGGGGGTCTGTATCACTTTTACTGGCACTTAGCAACTTGGAGGAGGGTAGCAGGAACCCTGCCACACAAAAAACTACAATTGTGCTGACTTGCTTCACGGCACACGCCACTCCCCCTTTCCCCATTCGTTACAAAGACGGAAGTTAATGCAAACGCCTACGTGCCGCCAGAAAACTAAAAGAAGACGAAAAAGAACGCCTATGTGCAATTACTGCTCCAAAACAACCAAAGAAACGAAAAGTTTTGTCTGAGGAGACAAGAAAGTAAAACTGAGCCTACTGTACTCGGATAAAAGGACAGTCAGGATCAACATTGCCCCAGTTCGCTGGTGTGATCTCAAAGATGAGGATGGATTTACGGCTAATGCTGCCTTGGCTCTGATCCTGCTAAACGAGTAAGTACCCTGATAATGCTAATGTTAGCTATCGGACATAGATAGCACCAGCTTGATAGTTCGCAGTTCCACACTACTTCCTTTGAAAAAACTCGGACCTGCATCCGCCCGATACATTCTTGGTAGTAGCGTCATGTTTGTAGCGCGATACAAGATCATTGTTTAAACCTGTCTGCTATTTAACATCAGCATAGCCATTGCAGACAGAATATCGGTGCCATTTTCACAGAAGACATCATGTCAGTATGACGCTATATGCGCTAGTCCTTATGGGAAATGTGGTCTTACTTCTGGCAAAACACTACCGCTTTGGTCCACTGGCGCCGCAAAAGTCAACCAAAACTGACTTTTTTTTTTTAAGCGGGACTTTAAAAGTGAAGTCTTCTCACAGCTGTCTCAATCTCCTGGCTTTGATTTCACCCTGGAAATGAGAAATATCTCACAAAATCTTTTCCTGAAGCGATTATGGCAACAGTTCATGCCATGTTTTGAACTCGTTAAAGAAAACAACAAAGCTTTAGCACAGTCTTGCATCCAGGCGTTTAAAGAAGCTATTCAGGGGCCCACAGGACTCCTAATGCATTGTTTACTATGTCACACCATCTAAAAAAAAAAAAAGAAAAAAAAAAAGTAGTTTAAATTTCCAGGATGGTGTAATGTGTTGAAGGTAGAATGGTTTGAATAGGTTGAAAAATGTGGAAATGGTGGAAGTTTGAAAAATGGGCAATTCATTTTGAATGGGAGAAATGTACCGGAAAACCTGGAATTCTGGGAAATCTGCAAATTTTTGGAATTTGTCAAGGGAAAGCCCACAATTCCCGAATAGGCTGAACAGTTTGAAGTTGGAACGATTTGAATCGGGTGAAAAATGTGGAAGCGCGCCATAATCTGGAGAAGAAGAAGAAGTTGAAGAAGTTTAATAAATAGATGAATTTTGGTGTAGAAAACTATATGTGTAAATGTTTTGGAGCTTTCACACAATTAAAGCCCATTTCATCACAATTGGATCCATTTTCAAATTTGACTGTATGTACGTTATGATGGTGATGTTTAATTCAGGAAGTGATTATTTGTATTTTCATTATTGTCTATAGTCAACAAATGGGAGGTCAGCCAGCATGTCTGGTTCTTCTAGAAGTGTGCTCCTATCTCACGGGCTGTGCTCCAAGAGAGCATGTGCAGAAAGTGATGTGGAAAAGGTTGGACACTTGGAATGGCTGAGAAAGAGGAGGAGGAGGAGGCGGAGGCACTGGGATGGAAAGTTCATTTGAAAGGATTTGGAAATAATCCCCTGAAGTTACCACAGTGTAGTTTGGAATGGACTCCATCTTGACCTCCTGTAGCTCACATTTGCTGAAGGGTGTTTGTTAAAGAAGTCTGGTTTGTCTTGTTTCCACTAAGTAGTAGGAATATAACAATGGTAATATTCATTATCCTACTCCACAGAGGACGCACTCGTCCTCAATTTTGCTTCAGGACTGAATTAAAAGTCGGTCCAAAACCAGGAAGACTGCAAAGATCTCCAATCCTTCACTGCTGTCATTATTGCCAGAAGATTTTCTGGAAATACCTTGTTGTTTTACTCCCTTCCATTGCAGCTGCCACTTTGATTTCATCACGCAGGACCACTGCTGGGTTCACAACCCTTTGAAATGAGCAAAAGGCCTGTAATCCAGTTACCAAAGCTGCAGGCCCACTCCTCGGGTCCTGAGAGAAACTAATCCTACTGTCACCAGTAGAACGCGTTGCTACCTGACTGGTGCTGGCAGCCATTGCTAATATTCACCGCCTCAAAGGCCAGCACGCTACTTTTCATTGTTGGAAAATGCTTTACAGATAGTTGTTTTTTGGTTTTTTTTAGTAATTTTATCACACTTTTAGTATCAATGCATACGTTTCAGCAATCATTACTTCTAACTTCAGAAAAATATTATTGTAATTTTTTCTATACAGGAAAGACCAGTAGGGGCATGAATCTTACGACAACTCACAATTTGCTTAAAAAGGTTCATTATGTTTTCTAATTCATATACTTTTTCAAATGTTCTTGTAATCTTGTATAAAAAAACAAACAAGAAAACTCACAATTTGATTCAATTCAGAATCAATTCTCGATTCAAACCTCTTCTCACAATATACTATATCTTAGGGGTGTAAAACAAAATCGATTTTTGAATTTATCACAATTGTTATTTGTAACGATTCTTAATTGATTCCACAAAATGAAAAATCTATTTTTATTTTATTTATTTATTTTTTAATCTGTCCTGTCCAGCCACTCAGACAAATCATATTGTTGATGTAGACCAAGGGTGCCTATTACGTTGATCGCAAGCTACTGGTCTATGGTGGAGGGTGTGTCAGTCAATCGCCAGCCAGGCATTAAAAAAATAAACCTAAAAATTAGCGAACATCAGTCTTCACCAAGACATTACTTTCGTCACTTAATTGACATTCACGGCACCCGAGGGTCTTGTGAGATGACGCTGGCTGCTGCCAGATCATTTTTAAGAAAAAATGACAGACAGGAAGGCGAGAAACACTTTTCATTTCAACCGTACCGCCCGTCAAAACCCTAAAGACCGACCGCACAGTTCCTGTCTTCACATTAAAAGCCCTGCTTCATGCTGCCTGCGCTAACAAAATAAGAGTCTCAGAAAGCTAGTGTGCAAAAGCTAACAAGCTAAGGAGTTTGCCGCCTATGTATTTCTTGTAAAGTGTATACAGAGGAGTATGAAGCTGGACAAATATGATGGCAAAAAACAACCACTCTCATGTGGTATTGGACAGAAAGGAGGACTTTTTTTCTCCTCCATTTGAAAATGTGGACGTTATCATCACTACTGTCTGATTCCAATCAATGCAAGTCATCAGAATCAGGTAATACACCGACTTATATTCTTATCTTCATGAAAGAAAGGAATCTATATGTGTTAAACATGTGTGGAAGGGGGTGTGGCCAGCGGACCTGCAGCGAAGCGGAGTGTGTCAGGACCGGCTTCGAGATCAGCGACAGGTGCGTAGATGGCCCACCTGGGCCTGCTTATCTAATCACCTGCCGCTCTGTTAAAAGGCAGCAGCCGGGGAGGAGAGGAGAGTTGGAGTTGGAGCACGAGTGAGAGCGAGAGCGAGAAAGACAAGCCCAAAGACAATTTATTGAAAAATAAACCATATTGTAAACCTGGACGAGACTGTCATGTCGGTGCTTAATGGTCCGAAGAACCCGGAGGAGACATACCTCCACAATTTGGCGCCCAACATGGTCGGACCACCGGAGGCGGGGGAGGCCAACCCCCTGACGGCTCTCGCGGGCCTGCCCGCGGAGGTGGCGGCAACCAGCCACCAGCAGCTCGAGGCAGTCCGCCAGTAGATGGCCGAGCAGGGCTAGATCCTGCAGGCGTTGGTGGACCGGGTGGGAACAGCACGGCCATCACCGTGCAGCGCATGGGGGAGGAAGAATACCCCCATGCCTTTATTGACATTTTTGTAGCCACGGCAAAGGCATGCGTGTGGCCAGAGGAAGAGTGGGGGGTACAGCTTTTGGCACTCCTGACGGGGGAGGCACAAAGATGGGTGCTCAGCCTGCCGGCGGCCTCCCGGGTGCACTTCCTGGACCTAAGGAGGGCGGTGCTGGACCGGACGAGGTCGAACAATACCGACGCCGGTTCCGGTCGATGCGTCTTGGGGAGGAGGACCGCCCGTTCGTGTTTGGCCAGCGGCTCCAGGAGGCGGCGACGCGCTGGCTGCAGCCGAAGGAGGGAGACGTACGGTTGCTGGACCAGATCCTACTGGAGCAGTTTGTGGAGGCGATCCCGGCACGGACGGCCAACTGGGTCCGATATCACCGGCCCCGAGACCTGGCAGCAGCGGTGACCCTCGCCGATGACCACCTGGCCGTACACTATGAGGCGCAACCGGCACCCCCACCGCGCGTACAGAGTGCGCAAGAAGAGGAGGGAGTACCACAGATCATAACACACGACCCATGTGACTCTCCCTCTGCTCTTTCTCCGCAGGTCCCGGCTGCTGCTTTTAATCCATCTCCCGTGCAGACGGCCCCTCAAACGCCTGGGTTGGCGAGCTGGAGGCATGGGCGGCCCGGTCACGTGCATCAAAAACCTCCGCAGGTGGAGGTGAGGCGGGTGACCCGAGTGGCCGGCCCTTCAGTGCCCTCCCCCGGCCCGGGTGAGACGTACTGTATCACGGTAAGGATACAAGGAAATACATACCGGGTGATGGTGGATTTGGGCTGCGTCCAGTCCATGATCCACCAGAACCTGATTCGACCCGGGGCTTTGAGGCAGGCAACACGGCTAAAAATTATATGTATTCATGGGCATGTGCACGAATACCCTATTGTGCCAGTGGACATTTAGTATAATGGGCAAAAGCATAGTGTCAAGGTTGCTGTAAGTGCCCGTAATTTTGGGTACAAATTGGCCGGGGTTTAACCGTTTAATGACACAATGTGTAGGGGTGCGTTCACGGACCTTAGGAAAGGGGAATGTCCACGCCGTTCTCAGTGGCGGCGCGGGTTCATCCGATACTGCCGAGGGGGAACCGGCGGGGCTTCGCAGGAAGCCCCCCGGCCTCCCACTGGCACCCTACAGAGGACTTCCCCCTGGAGCAGTCCCGAGATGAAACCCTGCGCGTGGCCTGGGGCCAGGTGGCGCTGGAACGTGGCGGGCGCACCGAACAAGCCAAATGGAAGTGTCACAAATTGGTACAAACCTTCCGGAGTGGAAAATATCGTTTTTTCCCTGGACTCTGGCGACAAGGGAATCTGCCAGTACCCCTTGGTTAAAACTAATGTCGTAAAAAAACGAGCAGTACCCAGCCGATCCAGGAGCTCGTCGACCCGGGGCATTGGGTAAGCGTCAAAACGTTATATTTCGTTCACCTTGTGGTAATCCACACAGAACCGCACAAACCCATCCTTCTTCCCTGCCAAAACGATGGGGCTGCACCACGCACTGTGGATTCTTCTATTACCCCCAACTTCAGCATAGATTTTAATTCCTCCCGAACCACTTTCCGTTTGTGTTCGGGGAGCCTGTAGGGCCGAGACCGCACCGTAAAACCCGGGCTGATCTCAATGTGATGTTGGATAAGGTTCGTGCGGCCGGGCCGAGTGGAGAACACGTCAGAAAAGCGCTGCTGCAGCTTAGCAACATCCGCTTTCTGCGCTAACGTTAGCTGATTGTCACAGAGGAGGGGGGAGGGCAGGACAGAGCATGGGACCTCTGGCCCGAACTCCTCCTCCTCCTCAACCACCGTCACCATGAAAACAGGCTCCTCCTCCTTCCATGCTTTCAGGAGGTTTCATATGGTAAATTTGAGTGTCTCCGCCCCGGTCCGAGTGTCGGACCTCGTAATCCACATCACCCACTTGCCGTGTGACCTCAAAGGGTCCTTGCCACCTGGCGAGTAATTTCGAGCTGTAAGTTGGAAGTAACACAAGCACTTTTTCTCCCGGTGAAAATGTCCTTAGCTGAGTCCCCCTGTTATACACGCGCTGCCGACGTTCCTGGGCAGGTAGACAAAACAGCGGCAATTCATCTCCGTTATATCGCTAAAATTCGTTCCGTTTTGTCCACAGGCAATGCTGAGATCATTATCCATGCGTTCCTTACGTCTCGTCTCGATTACTGTAACGTTTTATTTTCGGGCCTCCCTATGTCTAGCATTAAAGAATTACAGTTGGTACAAAATGCGGCTGCTAGACTTTTGACAAAAACAAGAAAGTTTGATCATATTACGCCTATACTGGCTCACTTGCACTGGCTTCCTGTGCACTTAAGATACGACTTTAAGGTTTTACTACTTACGTATAAAATACTACACGGTCAAGCTCCTGCCTATCTTGCCGATTGTATTGTACCATATGTCCCGACTAGAAATCTGCGTTCAAAGAACTCCGGCTTATTAGTGATTCCCAGAGCCCAAAAAAAGTCTGCAGGCTATAGAGCGTTTTCTATTCGGGCTCCAATACTATGGAATGCCCTCCCGGTAAAAGTTAGAGATGCTACCTCAGTAGAAGCATTTAAGTCCCATCTTAAAACTCATTTGTATACTCTAGCCTTTAAATAGACTCCCTTTTTAGACCAATTGATCTGCCGTTTCTTTTCTTTTCTTTTCTCCTCTGCTCCCCTCTCCCTTATGGAGGGGGAGTTGCACAGGTCCGGTGGCCACGGATGAAGTGCTGGTTGTCCAGAGTCAGGACCCGGGGTGGACCGCTAGCCTGTGCATCGGTTGGAGACATCTCTACGCTGCTGACCCGTCTCCGCTCGGGATGGTTCCTGCTGGCCCCACTACGGACTGGACGTTCGCTGATGTGTTGGATCCGCTGTGGACTGGACTTTCACAATATTATGTCAGACCCACTCGACATCCATTGCTTTCGGTCTCCCCTAGAGGGGTGGGGGGTTACCCACATATGCGGTCCTCTCCATGGTTTCTCATAGTCATTCACATTGACGTCCCACTGGGGTGATTTTTCCTTGCCCGTATGTGGGCTCTGTACCGAGGATGTCGTTGTCTCTTGTACAGCCCTTTGAGACACTTGTGATTTAGGGCTATATAAATAAACATTGATTGATTGATTGATTGTTTGAATTGCGGCCTGCCCAAACACCAAGAAGAAAAAAGAGGTGAGGCAGTTTTTGGGTCTAGCATGTTACTACCAGCCCACTAACTGACCTCAACCGAAAGGGGGCTCCAGATCTGGTCCAGTGGACGGAGCAGTGCCAGTTTGAGAGGGTCAAAAAGTCCCTCTGCGAGGAGCCGGTCCTGCACATGCCTGATTTTTCTCTCCCGTTTTGTCTGCAGGCTGACGCGTCGGGCAGAGGACTGGGAGCTGTTTTGTCCCAGCAGGTGGAGGGCGTCGACCGACCCATCCTTTACATCAGCCGAAAGCTATCTGAAAGAGAGGCCAGGTATAGCACAGTGGAGAGGGAGTGCCTCGCCATCAGGTGGGCAGTCGGGGCCCTCCGATACTACCTCCTGGGGCGCTCATTCAGCCTCTGCTCAGACCACAAACCCCTCCAGTGGCTCAACCGCATGAAAGATGCCAACGCGCAGATCACCCGTTGGTATCTAGCTTTACAATCCTGATGGCCGTGCCCGACTTCCTTTCCCGCTCCCTCACGGGGGGTGGGGGGTGGGGGGGGGTGGGGGGGGAGTAGGCGCGGCCGGACAGCGTCCCGGCCTGCATCTGGTGGTGGAGGTATGTGGAGGGGGGTGTGGCCTGCGGACCTGCAGCGAAGCGGGGTGTGTCAGGACCGGCTTCGAGATCAGCGACAGGTGCGTAGATGGCCCACCTGGGCCTGCTTTTCTAATCACCTGTCGCTCTGTTAAAAGGCAGCAGCCAGGGAGGAGAGGAGAGTTGGAGTTGGAGCACGAGCGAGAGCGAGAGCGAGAAAGACAAGCCCAAAGACAATTGCTGAAAAGCACATGAAAGACAATTTATTGAAAAATAAACCATATTGTAAACCTGGACGAGACTGTCATGTCGGTGCTTGATGGTCCAAAGAACCCGGAGGAGACATACTTCCACAACATGCTTGTATTATCATTAAACACCTTGAACTTGTTAACAAAAATGTCTCTGCTGTACAGGTTTACTTTAGTAGTGAAATGTTGGATACTTCTCTTGTTGCTGTATTTCTATTTGACTTTAAAGTTAAAGTTAAAGCACCAATGATTGTCACACACACACTAGGTGTGGCGAAATTATTCTCTGCATTTGACCCATCACCCTTGATCACCCCCTGGGAGGTGAGGGAGCAGTGGGCAGCAGCGGTGTCCGCCCCCGGGAATCATTTTTGGTGATTTAACCCCCAATTCCAACCCTTTGATGCTGAGTGCCAAGCAGGGAGGTAATGGGTCCCATTTTTATAGTCTTTGGTATCACTCAGCTGGGGTTTATTAAATGTTTCAAAAGCATTTTATTAAACAAAACCAGTTTTCTTTTAATTAATACAGAAATTGATTCCAGCTGTTTATTTATTTTATGGAAGAATGTAGTTAATCATAGAACTGGCACCATATGTTATTAAAAAAGTATTGATTTTGAATCGAGAATCGTTTTGAATCGGGAATCGATCCTGAATCGAATCGTTACCCCCAAGAATCGATTCAAATCTTGTGGTGCTATATGTTATATACAGTTAATTGTGATAAAAACCTTTTTAAAACAAGTTACATGTTACAAAAACTTCTATTGGCCGCTGACATATAAAGTATATGTGCCTAAACTTTAAAAACTGATATTAAAAAAAATAATAACAATAACTTGATTCTTGGAAATTTTTAATCAATTCGGAATCAGAATAAATAAGAATTACGAGTCGGATGTGATTACATTTTTTTCCTGCACCCATAATTACCAGTATTTTAGAGTGTATAGCAATATAGATTTACTTTCCACTAAATATGAGTCATTACGGCAATAGAAGCTGCGGTTCGTTGAAGAATTCCGTTTCCATGCTCAAAATCAGCGATGTCAAGCTAATTTTCATTGAGGGCCACATCGCAGTTATGGCTGCCATCAGAGGGCCGCTTTAAACGGTGAATCATTTACCAATTTGCCTAAGCATTTTTTTAAAATTTTTATTTTAACGTACACTGTAAAAATAAAAATAAATCTGTATATTTCACATGAAAATTCTGGTCACCATTTCTTTTAATGCAAAATGTACAGATTGTTTTAAACATTATATTACAGTAGATGGAAAACAGTACCCACTGTTTATTTATCATTTTAAAATGATACCACAGTTATTTTATGGTGAAATACTGGCAGCTTAGTTGCCAGAATCTTACTGTAAAATTTAAGGTAATTTGTTCAACATATTGCTGTAAATAGAAAAACAGTACCACTGTTATTTTCTAATTATGGCAACTGAGCTGCCAGTTTGTTATTGTAAAATAACTGCGGTACAATTCTTCCATTTACAGTAACAACAACAGTAGATTTTACAGTAAAAAAAAAGGACAGCGTAGTCGGTAACATTGTATAGTAAAAAAAGCGATAGTTTTTTTTCAATTTACAGTTTTCAATTGAATATACTGTAAAAAAAGGCAAAAACAAACTTTACCTTTTTACAATGTACAATTTGATGGATAACTTGCTTTGAAACCATAAGTCAAGCAGATATTGAAGGATTTATTTTTATTTTAACAAATAAAAATGTGTGGAAACTATGGTAATATATTATTTGTTGCAATATATTCGCCACACCTAGTGTGTGTGTGTGACAATCATTGGTACTTTACTTTTACTTTACTTAATATTGCATAATATTAACATTTAAAAAGTATGCAATTTCATGCAGTGCATATATATATATATATATTTTTTTTTTTGTCAAAATGGAAAGAACAAATACATTTAGTACGGAAAGATAAGGTACTTCATTGATGCATATTTTGCTAGGCGTTCGCGGGCCATATAAAATGATGTGACGGGCCAGTTACGGCCCCCGGCCCCTGAGTTTGACATCAGTGCACTAAATTATTTTGATTCCTCAATTAGTGGGGTCACTTGGGGGTTTCCCCGACATTTATTTGATCATGGCGCACCACCACAACAAAATAAATGCCGCCACACCTTAAACATTTTTTTTTTTACGTGAAAACAAATTTAAGTAATACATTGTATGAATGGATGTATTTAGCCTATTTTTGTGCACTATTGACTAGTGATGCACCAAAAAAAAAAAATGTAATCACCGAAACAGCAATGCCGAAACAGTATGTTGTGAAAAAATTGTACAAAAGCAGCAACAATTGAAAAATCAAGCAAAATGTATATAGTAATTATTATTAGTTAATACTAGTTTCTTCAGCCATATTGTCGCTATATTTTGGGAGTAGCAGTACATGTTAAAAGTGAAAGAGAGGTCTATCTAGCGCCATGCGTTTATTCTAAAGTATTCACAGTGAGAATGAGAGCGGAGATCCGCCACCACAAGCCCAGCGAGTGTGCATGAATTACCACTGCGTGCAGAAACGCTCCAGAAGCGTCCAAGCCAACCTTTATCACTACCAGAAGTGCTAAGAAAACACAACTTAGAGACACTTTCCTGTTGTTTGGCAACGCTTTGAACACCACTGCTTTATTTATTTAACCAGGAAGGCAAAGTATGACCTTTGCAGAGTACACTTTTTTTAATGACACATCGTAAAAATAAAATAAACAAAAATAAAACAGCCAAAATATAAAAAAATACAACAAAAAGGCATAATGTATTGAGAAAAAGCTGAAATGTTGACACTAATAAGGAATAAAAACACAAAGATTTGTCTTGAAATGATTGTTGAACCTTTTTATTAGCCTAATTCATTACAAATGACATGATGACGTCACACTAGGGTTGCACGGTATACCTGTACTAATATAATACCACGATACTGATTGATTGAAATTAGTACTATACTGCCTTTGAAAAGTACTGGTACTGTTCTTTCATCTGAATGCTGCTGTGCAGTGACGACCAGTGTTGGGAGTTAGTGTAACGCCGTTAGTTTCGGCGGTAACTTGTAATCTAACGCGTTATTTTTTTATATTCAGTAACTCAGTTACCGTTACTACATGATGCGTTACTGCCTTATTTTGCGTTATTTTTTATGTAGTATCGGCTAGAAACAGATGCGCTGCGGTGTCGTTCTTCTAAATCTTCCCCTGTCACAAGGTGGAGAGAAGAAAAGAGGCGTGTGTGTGTGTCTGGGTGTGGCTGTGGGAAGGGGAGGCACACACGTGATCCGCGGTTTGATATATAAAACAAAACAAAAAGGTTGTTCGCATGCACGTTCAGTCCACACACAGCGTGGTCATGGCGAGCGGAGTAACGGAGGAGCTTGAACGCCCCGCGCCATTTAATTGGTGTGTTTATAGGAGCAGACTCCGTTGTGCAAAACGAGGGTTTTAAACACATGTTGAACGTGCTTGAGCCACGTTACGACATCCCGTCGCGCACCCATTTCAGCGATAAGATTGTGCCAGATCTTTATGAGCAGGAGAAGAAAAAAGTTGTGGATGAACTATCCAGGGCATCATCTGTTGCACTCACGACAGACTGGTGGACGTCCAGGGAAACTATGTGACGATAAGCGCTCACTTCATCACAGCAGACTGGCAGATGAGCAGACACGCCCCCTCTACGAGAGTCACATTGCGCAGGTACTGACACATGCAGTGGAGGAATGGAAGATAAAGATATCCCAGTCACACGTGATAATGCCAAAAATCAAATACTTGCAGTGAATGAGGCAGGACTGGGACTACAGATAGGTGCTTTGCACATGTAGTGAATTTGGCATCACAGAAGGGAATCTCAGTCAATAGGATGGATCAGGAAGGAGGTTTCCTAGCACAACAGCTGCTCATGTACTTAAGACAAAGCAAGAAATGCTAAAGCTGCCTACTCATAAAGCTCATACATGATGTCATAAGGAGGTGGAACTCCACTTATATGTTGGAGCAGCAGGCAGCTATATACTCTGCATTGACCCACAACACCCTGAAGACAAATGTCAAAGACATCATCAACCTGTCTGATGATGATGTGAGAGTGGCAGAGGAGGTCCTCCAGGTGCTTAAACCCCTCAAAAGTGTTACATCTCTACTGAGCACTGAAACTTCACCATCTGTGTCAATGATCCTGCCACTGAAAACAAGGATTGTACAATCCATGGCTCCAAGTGTGGAAGACAGCAGCATCACTCCAGATGTCAGGCTTTATTTCACTATCTATGTTTCAAGGAAGATGATGTGCCTTCTTATGTTGCACTTTAACTTGTTTTTTTATCAATGGTCATTGGTCCAAGTTTAAAGAAAGGAGAAATGCCTTTTTATGTTGCACTGTTTTTCATTAATTATGTTAAAAGGAAAATAAAAATGCATGTCAAGTTGATCAACAGATTGTATTATTCTCCAGTGCAATAAGAAGTACTAAAATGAAGGCTAAAAGGGCATTAATGGGAGCTTTAAAAAGAAAAGAAGAAAAAAATAAGTAACTAAATAGTTGCTTTTCACAGTAACACATTACTTTTTGATGTAAGTAACTGAGTTAGTAACTGAGTTACTTTTGAAATTAAGTAACTAGTAATTGTAACTAGTTACTGGTTTTCAGTAACTAACCCAACACTAGTGACGACAGAGCCAAGGCGCATGATGTTGAGTGTGCTTCAAACGTCGGAAAACCTCTAAATAATAAGCATTCAGATCTGCACAAGGAGTTATAGTGACTGGTAATAATGTAGTTGTTACACCTGTCCTGCTGTTCGGCTAGTCGAGGAGCACAGGGCAGACGTTCCTTCCAGGGTGGATGTTTTCGTCCGGTGTAACACACTTCACTTTATCTGCTAAGCTCTGCTTTCTGGTCAGAATTTGAGGCCGCCGATTTGTGACAATCTGGTTGCTTTATTATTAGTTCTGCAGGACACAACCGGACCTGTTCATCCTTCTACTGCGCAGTGCATGCGCTACCTCTCCCTCTCTTTACTCGCCCATTCACTCACTGACGTCACTCAGCCATCATGTTGCCATTATCGCAAACACACACATGCTCCTCTCATGAGTTAACCTGCTCCCCTGCTGTGCAAATGTAGATACATAACATGTAGATACGTAACATGTAGACTCGTAACATGTAGATACATAACATGTAGATACACAACATGTGGATACATAATATGTGGATACATAACATGTAGACTCGTAACATGTAGATACATAACATGTAGATTCATAACATGTGGATACGTAACATGTAGACTCGTAACATGTGGATACATAACACGTGGATACATAACATGTGGATACGTGACATGTAGACTCGTAACATGTGGATACATAGCATGTAGACTCGTAACATGTAGATACATAACATGTAGATCCGTAACATGTAGACCCGTAACATGTGGATCCATAACATGTAGATCCATAACATGTAGATACATAACATTTATTTATTTATTTAACATTTTTTAGACAGGTCTGCCTGGTTGGCCACGCCTATAAAAACAGCTGAGAGGCAACGCGTCACAGTGGTCAGGTGACCCTTCTGAAGAAGACTGCAGACAGTCGAAACATGTCAGGTAAAGATTCCATCTAATATACCAAAAATATGGTCTGTTTACAAGAACATTTGAAAAAGTATATGAATAAGAAGCCAAAATGTACTTTTTTGAGCTAGATACATAACATATAAATACATGACATGTAGATACGTGACATGTAGATACGTAACATGCAGATACGTAACATGTAGATACGTAACATGTAGATACATAACATGTAGATACGTGACATGTAGATACGTAACATGTAGATACATGACATGTAGATACATGACATGTAAATACGTGACATGTAGATACGTAACATGTATTTATGTAACATGTAGATATGTAACATGTATTTACGTAACATGTCGATACATAACACGTATTTACGTAACATGTATTTAGGTAACATGTATTTACGTAACATGTAGATACGTAACATGTAGATACGTAGACGCGCACACAGCTGCTTGGCTTGATGCCAAATATTAGCAGAATTAAGACCGCCCATCTAAAATCAACTAAGGATATAATAATCATTAACTTGGAATTTAATGGCAGAAACACATTGCAAAAAAGTGGTCACAGGGGCATTTTTACCAATGTGTTACATGGCCTTTCCTTTTAACAACACTCAGTAAACATTTGGGAACTGAGGAAACACATTTTTGAAGCTTTTCAGGTTGAATTATTTCCCATTCTTGCTTGATGTACAGCTTAAAGGCCTACTGAAACCCACTACTACCGACCACACAGTCTGATAGTTTATATATCAATGATGAAATCTTAACATTGCAACACATGCCAATACGGCCGGGTTAACTTAAAAAGTGCAATTTTAAATTTCCCGCTGAACTTCCGGTTGAAAACACCTTTGGA
Source organism: Entelurus aequoreus (assembly GCF_033978785.1). Taxonomy (NCBI): domain Eukaryota; kingdom Metazoa; phylum Chordata; class Actinopteri; order Syngnathiformes; family Syngnathidae; genus Entelurus; species Entelurus aequoreus. Next base: position 43,143,423 of record NC_084736.1, read on the forward strand.
TGATGACGTATGCGCGTGACGTATCCAGTGAAACAGAAGTATCGGTACCCCATTGAAGCCAATACAAAATAGCTCTGTTTTCATTTCATAATTCCACAGTATTCTGGACATCTGTATTGGTGAATCTGTTGCAATTTGTTCATTGCATTATGGAGAAAGAAGCTGAGCAAGCAAAGAAGAAAGTTGTTGGTGCGAAGCGGAGTATTTTGCGAGGGAAGTCAGCAACACAACACAGCCGGTGTTTCATTGTTTACATTCCCGAAAGATGCAGTCAAGATCGAAGAACTCGGACAACAGAGACTCTTACCAGGAGGACTTTGACTTCGATACACAGACGCCTGTAGAGAACTGGGACAACACAGACTCTTACCAGGATTACTTTGATTTGGATACACAGACGCAGATGTGCTACCGTGAGTATGCAGCTGCGCTTCCAAACATTTGATCGCTTGCCCGTACGTGCGTGTCACGTACGTAACTTTGGGTAAATATATAAGCTTTATGAACGGTACTTTGGGCTGAGTGATTGTGTGTGTTGTGCAGGTGTTTGAAGTATTGGCGGGTTATATGGACAGGAGCTAGGAGCTAGGAGCTAGCATAACAAACACCTAGGTGTTTGTTAGGCGGGATTAATTTGTGGCATATTAAATATAAGCCTGGTTGTGTTGTGGCTAATAGAGTATATATATGTCTTGTGTTTATTTACTGTTGTAGTCATTCCCAGCTGAATATCAGGTCCCACCCGCCTCTCACAGCATCTTCCCTATCTGAATCGCTTCCACTCCCCACTAGTCCTTCACTTGCACTTTCCTCATTCACAAATCTTTCATCCTCGCTCAAATTAATGGGGAAATCGTCACTTTCTCGGTCCGAATCTCTCTCACTTCTGGCCGCCATCACTGTAAACAATAGGGAACTTTGCGGAAATGTTCAACTGACTACGTCATGCTACTTCCGGTAGGGGCAAGGCTTTTTTTTGTCAGATACCAAAAGTTGTGATCTTTATCGTCGTTGTTCTATACTAAATCCTTTCAGCAAAAATATGGCAATATCACGAAATGATCAAGTATGACACATAGAATAGATCTGCTATCCCCGTTTAAATAAAAAAAATTCATTTCAGTAGGCCTTTAAGCTGTTCAACAGTCCGGGGTCTCCGTTGTGGGAGACAGGTCTGGACTACAGGCAGGCCAGTCTAGTACCCGCACTCTTTTACTACGAAGCCACGATGTTGTAACACGTGCAGTATGTGGCTTGGCATTGTCTTGCTGAAATAAGCAGGGGCGTCCATGAAAAATATGTTGCTTGGATGGCAACATATGTTGCTCCAAAACCTGTATGTACCTTTCAGCATTAATGGTGCCTTCACAGATGTGTAAGTTACCCATGCACCCCCATACCATCACAGATGTTGGCTTTTCAACTTTGCGCCTATAACAGTCCGAATGGTTCCTTTCCTCTTTGGTCCGGAGACCATGACGTCCACAGTTTCCAAAAACAATTTGAAATGTGGACTCGTCAGACCACAGAACACTTTTCCACTTTGCATCATTCCATCTTAGATGAGCTCGGGCCCAGCGAAGCCGGCGGCGTTTCTGGGTGTTGTTGATAAATGGCTTTGGCTTTGCATAATATAGTTTTAACTTGCACTTACAGATGTAGCGACCAACTGTAGTTACTGACAATGGTTTTCTGAAGTGTTCCTGAGCCCATGTGGTGATATCCTTTACACACTGATGTCGCTTTTTGATGCAGTATCGCCTGAGGGATCAAAGATCACGGGCATTCAAAGTTGGTTTTCGGCCTTGCCGCTTACGTGCAGTGACTTCTCCAGATTCTCTGAACCTTTTGATGATATTACATTCCGTAGATGGTGAAATCCCTAAATTCCTTGCAATAGCTCGTTAAGAAATTTTGTTCAAACTGTTGGACAATTTGATTACACATTTGTTCACAAAGTGGTGAGCCTCGCCCCTTCCTTGTTTGTGAATGACTGAGCATTTCATGGAAGCTGCTTATTTACCCAATCATGGCAACTACCTGTTCCCAATTACCGTAATTTCCGGACTATAAGCCGCTACTTTTTCCCCTCGTTCTGGTCCCTGCGGCTTATACAAGGGTGCGGCTTATTTACGGCCTGTTCTTCTCCGACACCGACGAAGAGGATTTCGGTGGTTTTAGTACGCAGGAGGAAGACGATGACACAATGATTAAACACTGACTTTTCATATACCGGTAGGCGGGTTATTTTGATAACGTACAGGCGAGCACTTTGTATTACTTTGCACCGTTGTATTATTTGTACTCTGCACGAATGCTGTTCGCCATGTCAAAGATGTGAAAGTTTGATTGAATGATTGAAAGATTTATCGTTAATAAATGGGACGCTTTGCGTTCCCAAACAGTCATCTCTGTCCCGACAATCCCTTCCGTGTTAGCAGGAACCCCTATATACTACGCTAATTACACATCAAAACCCTGCGGCTTATAGTCGGGTGCGGCTTATATATGGAGCAATCTGTATTTTCCCCTAAATTTAGCTGGTGCGGCTTATAGTCAGGTGCGGCTTATAGTCCAGAAATTACGGTAGCCTGTTCACCTGTGGGATGTTCTAAATAAGTGTTTGATGGGCATTCTTCAACTTTCTCAGTCGTTTTTGCCACTTAAGCCAGCTTTTTTGAAACTCGTTGCAGGCATCAAATTCCAACTGAGCTAATATTTGCAAAAAATAACACAGTTTTCCAGTTTGAACGTTAAGTATCTTGTCTTTGCAGTCTATTCAATTGAATATAAGTTGAAAAGGATTTGCAAATCATTGCATTCTGTTTTTATTTACCATTTACACAACATGCCAACTTCACTGTTTTTGGGTTTTGCACTTTGTAAACACTTTGAGTTTGAACCGTTTCTTAAAAATGGATCAATTTACAGGGCGGGGGCATGAAAAAAATGATGTCCCCAGGGGTGGGGGGTTGGGGGGGTGACAAAAAATAATTGAGAAGCACTTGACTCTCAGGCCCCCCTGACACTGCTGAGTTAAAGTGTTATTGTGTGATTCTCTCAAGTTGAGGGGGACATTCCCAGCATCTTATAGAGGATCTGCAGTTGTTTTGCTTTCACTTTGACCGCCAGGCAAACAGCTACACCCACACATCAACAAAAGTCGGGGGCCGTGCACACGCCGAGCAGCGGTCCAAGACGCGCACAAAGTCAGGGCCAGCTCGTGAAGTTTGTGTGTGCCTAAATGTCATCGTGTGTTGCATCAGCGCTCGTGGTTTTACCCTCCCTCCACCCCACATCCTATAGCCTGGCCTAACCCTCACCCTTGTGAGAGGCCTCCACTTTTGTCGGGAGGAGAGGGGAGGGGGCCGGAGGAGATAATGGCAGTGGGGGTGCAGGGATGAGAGAAAGCGACAGCGAGAGGAAAAGACAAAACTTGCTGACACGGGGCATAACTTAATTTCCACGGTAGGGGGACAGCTGTGCGGTGTAATCTGCCATGGCGGCCCATTCACACTTCAATGGCAGGCTCCACCCGCCAAGGAAAGCTGGGGCCGCCGCCAGCCCGTTCCCACTGAAGGAGGCGCTGACCGGGCCACCGTTTATGGGCTGGTCTTAAAGAAACATACCCCTCTCGCTTGTTATTGATGACGCACTCATCATTGAAGGCTGTGGCGTTTCTTAACGAGCCACGCTCTTGTTTCCGGAGGCCATTGAAATATGCATGAATATCATATTACAGTTGGAACAAAGCTAAGGCTTTTTCTTCCGGATCATCGACTACAGCCTGGGACTGTCACAGGTCATGTGAAACAGACTAACACACGTTCACGTTTCACTCAAGTTCATAAATTTAGACCTTTCACCCAGTCCATAAACTCTTAACAGTTTTTAGATGGATTTCTTTTCATGGGTTTACGCACAAAAATCGACAGGAATGGTCATAAGATTTATGTCGATGAATTGTTCAAATTTATTCTGGAGCTCATGTCTAATGTTAACATGTGTTTTTTTTCCGACAATGATTAGTTATTCTCAAAATAGTTACATATCAGGGCTGTGTAACGATTATTTGTTTTTATTTTGATCAATCACATTTTGTTCATAGTTAACTTTTAGCTAATCTGCAACTGAGGGAAATCTTTATATTAGTGGTGTAAAACTATTAAAACCTTTAATCGCGATTAATCCATTTTGTAGGCTGTTGACTCATAATTAATCTGCAATTAAGGAATATCCTTATGTTAGGACTGTCAAACGATGAAAAAATTTAATTGTGATTGTTCACATTTTTGTCCATAGTTAACTTTTAATTAATCTGCAATTGAAGGAAATATTTATATTAGTGCTGTAAAACGATTAAAACTTAATCGTGATTAATCAACTTTGTCGGCTGTGGACTCATAATTAATCTGCGGTTAAAGGATATCCGGCTGTCAAACGATTCAAAAATGTAATTTGATGGGTCACATGTTGTCCATAAGTATTTGTAATTAATCTTTGATTAAAGGATAGCTTTATATTTGGGTTGTCAAACAATTAGAAAATGTATTTGCGATTAATCACATTTTGTTCGTTGTTTACTCATAATGAATCTGCCATTGAAGGATATCTTAATATTAGGGCTGTCAAACGAATAAAACATTGAATTGTGATTAGTTCATTTTGTCTGTTGAAATTCGATTACAAGATGGTATTGGCTGACAAAAAAATTAAACATTTAGTCATGAATAATCACAATTTGTCCGAAGTTAACTCGTAATTAATCTGCTATTAGATAATTTCTTCTTACTCGGGCTGTCAAGCGATGAAAACATTTGTTTGTAATTGATCAGATTTTGTCTGTAGTTAACGTGTAGTTAATCTGTCATTACAGGATAGCCTTGTACTAAAGCTGTCAAGCAATGAAAACATTTGATCGTAATTGTCTTTAGTTTACGTGTAATTATTCTGTGATTAAAGGATGGATTTATATTGGGGTCGTTAAATAATTAACACATTTAATTGCAATTAATGACTTTGGGTCTGTTGTTAACTCGTAATTAATCTGCGTTTAAAGGCTAGCTTTTTATTAGAGCTTTCAAATGATTAAAAAACTTAATAGAAACTAATCGCATTTTGTCTGTCAAGTACTTGTAATTAATCTGCGATTAAAGGCTAGCTTTATATTAAGGCTTTCAAGCGATGAAAATATTAAATCGTTATTAATCATATTTTGTCCAAAGTTAACTTGATGATTGCTTTATATTAGGGCTGTTGAGAGATTAAAACATTGAATCATGTTTGAATACATTGTGTTCCTAGTTAACTTGTTATAAATCTGCGATTAAAGGATAGCTTTATATTAAGGCTGACAAATGATCCAAATATTTAATCGAGATTAATGACATTGTCTGTAGTTTACTCATAATAATTGTGAATTTTCAAAGAAAGATTAAGTTTCTTAACTTTAACAAGTGTACCTGAGTCGAGATCACGGGTCATTTTCCAGGCCAATGACAGAGAGATGTTTTTATTGTGCAAAACTAAGGTATTCAAACAACACAGTATTGTGCCATTAATTGCTAGCTGGCAACTTTAGCGCACTTAAATGCTAAAATTAATACAACAATCTATTCATTTATTTGTGTTTTTATTGTCACTGCCAATTTCTAACTGCACTACAGTGTGTTGGATGAATGTTAATGTGTATTTAAATTCATAAAATCTAAATGTATGAATATTTAGTATACTGTATGTACATAATATACAGTATGCTGTACAGTTTAAGGAGAAGGAAGTGGGACTCATTTAAAACAACATGACTGAAGCATCTTTTGGGGGGGTTTCCAGGCTGAAGTCAGACCTGAACACACCTGCAGAATCCAACAAGAGCAAATAGTATCCAAAATTCTGCCTTTATAAAATAATATTATTGCAAATGTTTTGTCCCAGAGGTAATTTAACAGTGTTTATTATGGTTGTGTTTATAAAATGTTTCTAATATAGTGTCTGATGAACGATCATAATAGTCCATGTTCTGGTACAAGGTTTTTCCTAGCTCAAATTGAGGCAGAGGTGGTACAATCCTGACCATGAGCCAGAATTGTAACACAAAACATTGTAGTTTTTTTCAATTTACAGTAATATGCTGTCAAGAACACCGTTAAATGTAATGTCATTTTTACTAATTTGATGGGTAGTTTGCTGTAAAATCATAAGTCAAGCAGCTATTTAAGTATTTATTTTTATTTAGACAAAAACATGTTTGTAAAGTATGATAATATACTGTAATATTTGTTGCAACATTGGATACTATTAAAGTTTAAAAGGCGTGCAATTTCAAGCAGTACATACTGTATGTTTTTTTTGTCAAAATGAAAAAAATCCATTACATTTAGTGAGAAAATATGAAGTACTTTGTTGACACATATCATTTCCAAGTGTTTGGGTGCCAGATAAAATGATGTTGCGGGCCAGATCTGGCCCCCGGGCCTTGAGTTTGACATCTGTGGCCTAAGCGCTTGCATAAGAGAATGATGGGCTCATAGCTTGTGAGGTGGGGCCACTTTTGCTTGAGACACTCATAGATGATTTTGAAGCAGCCTTTAAGCGCTCTGTAAACAAAAATGTCCACATGTTGTCACCACCATGAATTATTACATTTTAACTGCCTGTTATGTTCATTTCTCTGCTCTGTTTCACCTGGACTCTTGACTTTTCTCCTCGCGAAATCACTTTTTAAAATAGTGGCTGATTTTGACTGCCATATCTGCAACGCTAAAGAGGAAACTTTTTTTTAAATAAACACGACATGCTTATAATGCTTTCTTGGGGTATATCCTTTTAGTTGACCTTGTATCAGTCAATCTGTACCGTCATGAAACTCTACGTGATCCTATGCAAACTTCTAATAAATTCTTCAATCAATCCATCTATTATAATTAGTCAGAAAAGGTTGGAAACAAAGCTAACACTACTAGCTGTGTTCACTTACCAGAGACACAATGTTCACAGCACAGTCTGGAGTGTTCTGTAGGAGTCCAGTGATCCCTCCGTATCATGCTCCGTATAACAGAAATCCACTTGTTACGGCGGTCAACGTTATGCACCAAGTTGCGGGAAACAACACAATTCGATCTGTTTCTCCTTCGGTAGGAAAAACCCTGCTAATAGAGTCACAGACCTTACATTTAGCATATTTGAAAAAAGTGTCCCGATACAACTTTTTTCACTTCTGAGACAATACCCCTATTGGAGCCTTGAGTATTGGCTGATACCGATATACATTTGACACAATATCAGCACAAATCATAGTACATACTTTTACTATGTTGTTCCGTGGGATGTTGGCGAAGGCTTGTTTACCACTTATTATGTCTAGCTTAAGTGCTATTGTGTGCTTATCTGTTGTGTAGCTGCTAACCCCCAGTAGCCTCTAGCCTACCATGTCTCATCTTTTGTAAATGACTTGACTAAAATAGAAGGAATTGTGTGCTTATTGGAGGGACATTTAGATGCCCAAGTAAACACACCGATCAATATTGCCTGATATCTGCGAAAAAGTATTTGATTGTCCGATCAATTATTACCTTTCAATGTTGATCATGAAAGTCGATCCTCTCTAACTGATACTTTATTTATTTTTGGTCCTCCGACTGACATCTTATTTGCAACAAACAAAATATCTCAATGTTATACCAATTTCAAGAGTTCAAGGAACTGTATGAGACATATGGGATGGCGCACATTTTTCAGACAAGATTTGGCCTAATGATGGTTCCATTTGTACTGGGAAGTTGGTATTTTAAACTGAAACACGCCCCTGAGGTTGGATTCCCTAAATGGGAGAGTGTTCATAGTACCAATAGAATAGTACACAATTAAATAGAATAGGGTATACATGTGGTAGGTTATAGATAGCAGAGTAAAATGAATATATTATGAACATAATAGAATAAAAATAAAAATAGAATAGAACGTGATCTTATAGTGCAAATAGAATGAAAAAAAATAAATAAGCAAACCAAACTAAAAGAAAAACCCAGCACAGTTGGGACTTATGTGCACACTATGTGATTTATTAAAGCAATACACATCCTAATATGAGGTATATTACTTCAAACAATGTGCCAAAAAAAACGAGAAAACTTGCCATTTTCGATTTTTCAAGCTTTTTGATAAGTCGCATGTGACAAGTCTGCATGGTGGCGGTAGTTCTGACCCCAAAAGAGACAACATGCAGCATAGATGGATGGATGGATGGAGTAACGATCAAACCTCGTTTTTAATAGATGTAGTGCTACATTGTGTTGCGTTGTGTAATTTTTAGATGTTTAAACATTTGTAGTTTATTGTGTAAATATATAAACTTTCTATCTTCCATCCATTTTCTACATATTGTCCCTTTTGGGGTCGCGGGGGTGCTGGAGCCTATCTCAGCTGCATTCGGGCGGAAGGCGGTGTACACCCTGGACAAGTCTCCACCTCATCACAGGGCCAACACAGATAGACAGACAACATTCACACTCACATTCACACACTAGGGACCATTTAGTGTTGCCAATCAACCTATCCCCAGGTGCATGTCTTTGGAGGTGGGAGGAAGCTGGAGTACCCGGAGGGAACCCACGCAGTCACGGGGAGAACATGCAAACTCCACACAGAAAGATCCCGAGCCCGGGATGAACTCAGGACTACTCAGGACTTTCGTATTGTGAGGCTCATGCATTAACCCTTGGTGCACCGTGCTGCCCATTTTCTATCTTTTTTTATGTAAAATACACAATGGACAGTATGCTTTTGTCTATTTTATGTTTATATTTTCAGTCTTACAAACCTAAATGAAGTAAGAATTGTAAAGAAATAAAATTAGGGAAGGAAAATAATTCAAAAGAAGGCGCATCAATCCAACAAAAACAGGAGCTTCTTTTTCTTAACTAGCTGCACACGCTGGAAACGAGTAGTGAGGGCAAAATAATTAATTTATTGACTGTGCAGTGTGAAAGTCGATGTGTTTTCTTTGTAATTAGGTCAACACAGTCTCAAATAAATTTAACCTGCTAACACTTTCTGAAGAAACATCCACATTTCGATGTCTGGCCCCTGAGACCTTGTGCTCTTGAAACTGTGGTCCTCTTCATGATGTAGTGGACTAGTCCTGTAATAATCACTTCTGTTGTTGGATACTTTACATACGTTTTGGGTGATACTACACATCCGGGTATGGATCCAATGCCAAGTAGTTACAGGATCACACATTGGTCATAAATAAAGTTATTTTGTGTCCAGGGATGCATTTCTTAAGTTTATAAACAATAAAAAAGACAAAATACTTTGTGATTATACAAAATATTGTAGTAATGACTATATACAGCTCTTGTACAATTGATATTTGTATAGATTTGTTTACATTCAGGAGCGCTAGCTTGCTGTCAGCGGTGAGCTATTGTATCCTCCTAGGGCACAGGTGTCAAACTCAAGGCCCGGGGGCCAGTTCTGGCCCGCCACAGCATTTAATGTGGCACGCGAAAGCCTGGAAAAAATGGGTTTCAATAAAATACTTTTTAAAAAAAATGTTTTTACTAAATGGATTTGTTCTTTCAAATTTGACAGAAAAAAAATGCATATTTTAAACTTTGATTTTATCTGATCATGCCAATTATATTATTATATACTGTATTGCAAAACTATTTTTGTGAGATAAAAACGAATATCTGCTTATCACCTTTATTTATGATTTTAAAGCAAGAAATAATCAAATGCATATGCATTTCGATTAATCATGATTAACCACAGGTTATTACCCGCATGCATAATGTAAATTAATTTTAAAAAAGCGGCCCTCTGAAAGCAGCCATTGCTGCAATGTGGCCCTCAATGAAAATGAGTTTGACGACCTTGTCCCAGGGTGTGTAGCGAAGCATGCTTAGCTATTCCCTGTCCTGCAGTGATAATGTTACTTGTAAGAAACTTACTTTATTTGTCATGGAGGCCAGGATTAGTGATTTAGAAGTAGCTAAAACACTGCCGACTGCGGATGGATTTTAGCTGCTAGCTAGCTAACCATGTCTTAGGCCATGTCTACACTAAGTCGTTTAACCCCTAAAACGAATAATTATTTAGCCTAAGCCCCGTTTCAGCCACACTAAACCAGCGTTTAAGGTCCCCCTCCTCGGACAATTTTTTACACGGGTAAGTCAGCCATGTAATTCTTGAATCTCCGGTACTTAGCTTTGTATGGACTCATTGATCATTTACAAACTGAGTTCGGAGAGGAAGTGACACCAGAAAGACCACGCCCACACAGGAAGTGAGGCCTCCACACAGGAAAAGACATCAGAAAGAACGCGCCACAGGCAGCTTCATAACAAAGATGGAGGCGGATCATTCAGACATGCCCGTGTTTCTCCTTCTTGTACATGTACAGACGCTTTTGGAAATCACAAATCAATACCTTAAAAGAAAGCGATTGCAGCTATTTGGGATACAACACATCTCAGACGGCAAGAGAACTTTCAAATGTCCGGGTCAGCTGTGAGTCTATTTACCGAAAAACGTTGTCCCTTCCTCCCACGGATGTGATCGTGATAACCAGTGTGTGGCTACAAATATTGCTTTATGGATGTGACTGTGAAATGGCCAGGCAGTGTGTCTGATACATGCATCTTCGCTAACTCCGCCATTAGCGCGCAGCTGAAAATGGAACCATCCCCTCGTGTCCCAAACAACTGCTGGTAGATGAAGATCCGCTACCTTTTTTTCTTTGCCGTGACCCAGCTTATCCCCTGACGCCATATCTCACGAAAGAATACCCCAACGGCGGAGTCAACCCACAACAACAATACTTTGGGTATTGTCTGTCTAGATTAATTGTTGTAATTGTTGTAAAATGTTCTTTATCACATTGTTTACGTGTCCAATGAAGATTTGATTAATTCATGATGTCTCAGGTGTGACTCATTACAATAGACACACTGGATTCTAGTTAGTTGAAATACCACAAGACTGGATATTGTTCAAAGGAAATACATTTTAATTTAAAAACTTGCACACAAAACACATCAAACAAATGTAAAATGCACAGCAAACTATTTACAATATAGCTCTTTTAAATAACTTCACAGTGAAGTAAAGTCATCTACTGGAGAGCAAATGGATGCTTTTTTTTTCCCCCCGCGCATGCATACTAGGTCGCGTTAAAGACATGATTCATGTATAATGGCTCAGGCGTGATTTACTACAATAGTCTAACATGATGAAGAAAGCAAGGTTTACTGTAAAAGAAATGTGGCAATAGGTTACATTGAAACACAGTAAGAATACACTTCCAGGTCAAAGGTGACTATGACGCACGCATTTTTTCCACACATGCGTACTAAGTCGCGTTGCGCCGGCGGGGGGAGGGGGTCTTAAACGGTGGCATTGTTGTGTGTGGACACGGATAAGGTTAGGTGGGATTTACCCTGGATAACCTTAGCCGGCTTAGTGTAAAGCGCCTCTTCCTGAGGGCGTTTCAGTGTTATATCTTCACCTTTATCGTTTGTTTAGAAGCCAAAGTACGTCCATTCTCCGTCTTTTGTCTCAACACTGTTTCCGCTTGTAAGCGCACTGTGTGTGTGCGCCTCGGCTCACATTACCAGCAATGTCACCACGGTGCATCAAAAAAACGAGTACCAGTATTTTTCAAAGGCAGCATAGTGCATTTTTTCACTTAATTAGTACGAGTATGAGTACCGGTATATCGTACAACCCCAGTTTGCAGTGAAGCACTCACAAGTCATCAAGCTTAGATATGTAAATGTGGAATGTCCCCCCCCACCCCCTGGTTAAATGAATAATGAGGCCGTAGCTCGGGAGTTGCGGGGAGTTAATAGTTTGGCTGTGGAAGTCAATAGGAGCTGAGGGTCTCACTCCATTAAGCTGACCCCCAGGGCCACGCATTCATCCCTCACACATTCATTTCCTCCTTTATGCCGCCTGTGTGCCGAGCAGGCAGGAGCGTGGGCTCATGCCGGCCTCTCGCACGGACTGTAGGTCATAAATATGTTGGCTGTGCTGCGTGTGAGCTTTGTTAACTCCAAACACAAACGGGAGCCCTCAAAGTCATTCATGAGAAGGCAGGCGTGGGACAGAAGACGCTTTTAAAGCGCAACACAGCTGAGTTAACCGTTGGGATTTTTCATCCACATTTAAAACAATTCCTTGTTCCATAACATGTAATGGTGGTGCTGCCGTCAACATTTTGTATCAGTTTTAAAAAGTTAAAGTTAAAGTACCAATGATTGTCACACACACACACACACACTAGATGTGGCAAAATTATTCTCTGCATTTGTCCCATCACCCTGGATCACCCCCTGGGAGGTGAGGGGAGCAGTGAGAAGCAGCGGTGGCCACGCCCAGGAATCATTTTTGGTGATTTAACCCCCAATTCCAACCCTTGATACTGAGTGCCAAGCAGGGAGGTAATGGGTCCCATTTTTATAGTCTTTGGTATGACTTGGCTGGGGTTTGAACTCACAACCTACCGATCTCAGGGCGGACACTCTAACCTGTAGGCCACTGAGTAAATTTCAAAATTGCATATCAGTTTTGCTTTACAAGCCCCTTTTTGAGGGTCTTTTCAAAACAAGTTGTCTTTTTTAACAGACAAAAGACAGCGTCTATGCCCCGTCAGCTGTGTTGGTCATTTTAGCAGTACACTTCCCTATTGACAGACAGGACAAGTCATAAATACTTCAAAACCAATGAGAGGAAAGCATCTCAAAAGTTAGTTAATTAGCTTTCCCTTTCAAGTGTCCAGGTTATGTGTTGTTATAATGTCTGTTTCCCGATTTGAAACTACGATGTACAAACGTACATCCATGCAAGAATAAGTGAAGTGAATTATATTTATATAGCGCTTTTCTCTAGTGACTCAGAGCGCTTTACATAGTGAAACCCAATATCTAAGTTACATTTAAACCAGTGTGGGTGGCACTGGGAGCAGGTGGGTAAAGTGTCTTGCCCAAGGACACAACGGCAGTGACTAGGATGGCGGAAGCGGGGATCGAACCTGGAACCCTTAAGTTGCTGGCACGGCCACTCTACCAACCGAGCTATACCGCACCGAATATAGCATTATACCCAGCCTGTTTATCTCATCCACAGGTACATACCCCAAAACCAGTGAAGTTGGCACGTTGTGTAAATGGTAAATAAAAACAGAATACAATACAATTGAATGGACTGCAAAAACAAGATATTTAATGTTAGAACTGGGAAACTTTTTTTTTTTTACAAATAATCATTAATTTAGAATTTAATGGCAGCAATACATTGCACAAAAGTTGGAACAAGGGCATTGTTACCACTGTGTTACATGGCCTTTCCTTTTAACCACACTAAGTAAACGTTTGGGAACTGAGGAGACACATTTTTGAAGCTTTTCAGGTGCTTTGAACTTTGCACTTAGAACAACCCGAGGGTTCTTTTCCTCTTTGGTCCGGAGGACACAACGTCCACAGTTTCCAAAAACAATTTGAAATGTGGACTCGTCAGACCACAGAACACTTTTCCACTTTGTATCAGTCCATCTTAGATGAGCTCGGGCCCAGCGAAGGCGGCGGCGTTTCTGGGTGTTGTTGAGTAATGGCTTTTGCTTTGTATAGTAGAGTTTTAACTTGCACTTACAGATGTAGCGACGGACTGTAGTTACTGACAGTGGTTTTCTGAAGTGTTCCTGAGCCCATGTGGTGATATACTTTACACACTGATGTCGCTTTTTGATGCAGTACCACCTGAGGGATCGAAGATCACAGGCATTCAATGTTGGTTTTCGGCCTTGCCGCTTACGTGCAGTGATTTCTCCAGATTCTCTGAACCTTTTGATGATATTATGGACCTTAGATGGTGAAATCCCTAAATTCCTTGCAATAGCTTGTTGAGAAATGTTGTTCTTAAACTGTTGGACAATTTGCTCAGGCATGTGTTGACAAAGTGGTGACCCTCACCCCATCCTTGTTTGTGAATGACTGAGCATTTCATGGAAGCTGATTTTATACCCAATCATGGCACCCACCTGTTCCCAATTAGCCTGTTCACCTGTGGGATGTTCCAAGTAAGTGTTTGATGAGCATTCCTCAACTTTCTCAGTCTTTTTTGCCACTTGTGCCAGCTTCTATGAAACATGTTGCAGGCATCAATTTCTGAATTAGCTAATATTTGCAGAAAATAACAAAGTTTACCAGTTAAAACACTAAATATATTGTCTTTGCAGTCTATTCAATTGAATATAAGTTGAAAAGGATTTGCAAATCATTGTATTCTGTTTTTATTTACCATTTACACAAAGTGCCAACCTCACTGGTTTTGGGTTTTGTAATTTGGTTAAGCTAACAATGCTACATGCTAATGTGTCATTACATTTGTTAAATCATTGAGTTATCTTAAAATAGTTATATAATTCAGAGGAGACAAAATTATTGTTTGAATGTAATGAAAAATACTGACAATGTATGCTAAACCCTAACTCTGTAACTACCGTACGTCTTAGAAAACGGTGAAGCCAATATAAGGATTTTTCTTCGCTAACAGCCAGAATGCAAATAGTTTTCATAGAACACAAGCAAAGAAACAGAACAGGTGTTTTATTGTTTGTGCTGTGGTGTCATCTTTTGGACGAGTTTTCTCACTGCAGGTCCTTTTGTTTAGTGCTTTAAACTGGAAGTACAAGTGTCGTTCTGTCTTCTAGTCCTCCTTAGCATTTCTACTCGTATGGGTTTGTCATTTATCACTCCAAGCAACGTTTGTAAGTTTTACAATACAACTTAACCTGTTTATACTTACTAAACCGTCCTACATGTGATGTCTTTTCATGCATATTTGTACATGCTATCGAGATGTAATTAAGCTAGCATCGTAAGCATTAGCTAATATGCTGATACGTTCACCAGTGTCTGTGTTAGTATTATTAACTTACAATGGCATTCTTTTTGCATTGTTTCAGTTTCACAAATTCCTCAGTAAATTCACCAAAACATCACCGTGGTGTTATAGAGTCGTTTAGCTGATTGAAGAGCTAGTTTCCGCAGCTAGTGGGTCCATGACGATGACTTCTGTTTTGTTTGATCAACCGTTTTACTGCCGTGTTACAGACACTGTTAATGTATTTAAATAAACGTTTGCAAAATATTTCTGTGTAAGTTGTTAATTCACAACTTATATATCTGTGGTGCGGCTAATATATGGAAAAATCTTTTTTTTTTCTTAAAAAATGTAGTGGGTGCGGCTTATATACCTGTGCGTTCTTTAGTCCGTAAAATAAGGTACCTGCACCAGTGTCCTACTCGCTAATAATATCAATGGATGCTACATGCTAATGTATCATTAAATATTCTCATTTATCTACTGTTACGGGATTTACTTGTGTCCACCCTTGCCATGGATTGTAGAAAGTTTCTCTGCGATTAAATGTAGTTTCGAGTAAACCTTTTTGTATATTCACCATGGGACCGTGGCAGGGCTTCGAGCCAGGCCCCAACATGTTCTATCTACACTTCTGTTAAAATGTAATAATCACTTATTCTTCTCTCGTTTGATACTTTACATTAGTTTTGGATGATACCACACATTTAGGTATCGATCCGATACCAAGCAGTTACAGGATCATACATTAGTCATATTCAACAAGAACGGGGGTCCCGAAGTAGGGTCCTGATTTGTGTGTGTGTGTGCGCCTTAAAAGACACACCCCTAAACCAGAGTAGCTCTTCTCCACTATGAAAAAGGTTTGCTTTGTCATTATTTACAAGAAAAGTCTTGTCTCAACCTAGTTAAAACTTCCATACCATAACACTTCCATACTTAATGTACTCCCCCCCACAAATAGTATTTTTTATTTATTTTTTGAACTCCACAACGATTCCCTCGTTCTTTCCACGCTGGTCCGTTGTCTTTTTGGGACCCATGTTGAGTCAGCAAAATGGACACACATTGTCAAAAGGGGAAATATAACACACAACGGCACACACGCCGGAGCACTGAGAAGTGATCAGTTGTGTCCCGGGGAGCTCCGCCCTGCTTTTTGGCTGCAGGCGTGACACAAAATGAATGATTGAATGTACACGTAGACATGGTTCACACTAGGGTTGTACGGTATACCGGTACTAGTATAGTATTGTGGTACTAATGAATCAAGAATGGTACTATACTCTGTTTGTAAAGTACCGGTTCCCCATTTATTTATTTATTTATTTTTTTAACGGGCATGACGGCGTGTCGTCACGTCATGACATTGCTGGTTATACGAGCAGAGGAGCATGTTCGGCAGCGCACACACACAGAGTACTTACAAGCAGACACAGTGTGGAGACAGAAAAGGGAGAAGGACGCATTTTGGCCTAAAAACTGAAGATAAATGTGAAGTTATAACACTGAAACGCCCTCAGGAAGAGGTGCTTTAAGACATGGCTAGCTAGCTAGCAGCTAACATCCATCCGCAGTCGGCAGTATTTTAGCTACTTCTAAGTCACTAATCCTGGCCTCCATGGCAACAAATAAAGTATGTTTCTTACAAGTAGCATTATCACTGCAGGACGAGGAACAGCTAAACATGCTTCACTACACACCCTAGGAGGATACAATAATAATAACAGAAGAAATTAACAAATTAAAAAGATGGTTTGACAAAAACAGACTATCTTTGAATCTCAGTAAAACTAAAATGTTGTTATTTGGTAACAGTAGAAGAGAAAGTCAAACACAAATACAAATAGACGGAATAGAAATTGAAAGGGTAAATGAAACCAAATTTCTAGGTATAATGATTGATGATAAATTGAACTGGAAATCTCATGTAAAAAATATACAACATAAAGTAGCAAGAAACACGTAAAAAATGAATAAAGCAAAACAAAAATCACTTCATATTCTATTCTGCTTGCTAGTGTTACCATATCTGAGTTGTTGTGTAGAAATATGGGGAAATAACTACAAAAGTACACTTCATTCATTAACGGTGTTACAAAAATCAGTTAGAATAATACATAATGTTGGATATAGAGAACATACAAACCCTTTATTTATTGAATAAAAAATACTGAAATTCCACGACATAGTGAATTTGCAAACAGCTAAAATTATACACAAAGCAAACTATAACATGCATCCCAAGAATATACAACAATTCTTCTCAAAAAAAGAGGAGAAATATAATCTTAGAAAAAAATGTAATTTAAAACATTTGTATGCACGTACAACACTTAAGACCTTCAGTATATCAGTATGTGGAATTAAATGATGGAATGGATAAAGCAAAGCAATCAAACAATGTACTAATATGATCCACTTCAAGAAACTCTTCAAACTTAGTGTTTACAAAGTACAAAGAAGAAGAACCATGATAAACATTCTGAATTTATTCATCCATCCATTCATTCATTTTCAAAATAATCTTACTCATCTCACCATATGAAAAGTAACTTACTTCACCGAGTATTATTTATTTATTTATTTATTTATTTTTATTGTGATTACTTATGGAGTATATTGTGAATACATTGAGAACAGGAAGTGAACAAAGGTTTTAGCATCTGTTATGTAAAAGAAAAGGGGTAGGATTAAATAAGCTCTGCTTCTTCATACTCCTTTTCGAACATGTTGAAAAGAGAAACTGGAAATTGTGATGTATCATGTTGTATGCTTGCATGTTTGAAATAAACTCAAACTCAAACTCAAACATCGCTAACACTAGCGCTCCTGAATGTAAACAAATGCCATGGGTGGATCTACACCTAACATCCACTGTAATGATATCAAGTACAATAGCGTATGTAGTCGATACTACTATGATTACATCAATATTTTTTATTGTCACAAAATCTTTTTTACTTTTTTTAAAATTCATATTATGTTTATAAACTCAGGAACTACGTCCCTGGACACATGAGGACTTTGAATATGACCAATGTATGATCCTGTAACTACTTGGTATCGGATCGATACCTAAATATGTGGTATCATCCAAAACTAATGTGAAGTATCAAACAACAGAAGAATAAGTGATTATTACATTTGAACAGAAGTGTAGATAGAACATGTTGAAAAAGAAAATAAGCAGATATTAACAGTAAATAAACAAGTAGATTAATTATTATTCTTTACAGTTTGTCCCTGATAATGTTGACAAAATAATAGAAAGGTAAATGACACAATATGTTACTGAAGGCAGCACGGTGGAAGAGGGGTTAGTGCGTCTGCCTCACAATACGAAGGTCCTGAGTAGTCGTGAGTTCAATCCCGGTCTCTGGATCTTTCTGTGTGGAGTTTGCATGTTCTCCCCGTGACTGCGTGGGTTCCCTCCAGGTACTCCGGCTTCCTCCCACCTCCAAAAACATGCACCTGGGAATAGGTTGATTGGCAACACTAAATTGGCCCTAGTGTGTGAATGTGAGTGTGAATGTTGTCTGTCTATCTGTGTTGGGCCTGCGATGAGGTGGCGACTTGTCCAGGTGTACACCGCCTTCCGCCCGATTGTAGCTGAGATAGGCTCCAGCGCCCCCCGCGACCCCAAAGGGAATAAGCGGTAGAAAATGGATGGATGGATGGATGTTACTGCATACGTCAGCAGACTAATTAGGAGCCTTTGTTTGTTTACTTACTACTAAAAGACAAGTTGTCTAGTATGTTCACTATTTTATTTAAGAACAAAATTGTTCTTCGATTGCAATAAGAAACATATGTGTAATGCACCGTAAGATTTTTTGTTAAAATAAAGCCAATAATGCCATTTTTCTGTGGTCCCCTTTATTTAGAAAAGTATCGAAAAGTATCAAAATAGGTACCGGGACAACCCTAATTCACACACAGAGGCATCTAAAAGTTTGCAAATAGAGGTGTTTGTAAATTGGGGTTCCACTGTACTCTGTGGATCATATTGCAGTACAACTACCATGCCTTGTGGTACTCTACAGATAGAAAGTATTTCATGGATTGTAGCTAATCTATGTAGCAGCAGATTAGCTGCTGAGGTCTACTCAGTGAGCCAGTTTGAGGTCACTTTTTCTTCCGGTTGTGTTGCCCCCGCGGTGACTTTTGTAAACATCTTCAAGTAAAATCCCAAAAGCAAACACTGTCGGCAGGCCGCACTTCACCTCCAGAGAGCAGAGAGGATGTAAGTGGTTCAAGGTCCTACAAGACGTGCACTTGGTTTAAAGGGACAGAGCATCATGTTTGCAAGCAACATTTCATGGAAAACTTGGACTATGAGACTTTTTCCCAAAGCGCGGCACAATACCTTGATGCGTCTGACATGAGAGCTAAGCACATAATGAATAATCCCCGCTTTTGGCCGCACAATGGTCCAGTTTAGAGAAGCAGCCCAGAGCAAGGCGGCCGATTCAGGGTCATCAATAAAGCCTTCTTTGTGTTTGCCTTCACAAAAGAGCAGCACGGTTTTCACAAGTCTCTGCTTCTCTTCTCTCACTTTTTTGGGGGGAGAATCTAATTCATGAATTTAATGCACAAACAAACGCACAGTCATCATATCACAGCAGTGGAAACAGGTTCTCCCACTTCTTTATAGTTACGAAATTAGTAAAATATTATTTAAAAATGTGTATGAAAAAAAACCTTTTCAGTTATATTTACATTTCATGCTATGCACAAAATATGTCATATTTTTTTAATTAAAACAAGTTTTAGGCCAATATTTTTTCTCACGCCCCTGCCCCGTTGCTCATTGCCGCAAGTAAAAATAGTATAATTTCAACTGTTGTAAGTACAGCTCCGCATAACATAGTATCCTGATTAACATTGAAGAAAAATGAATACGAATAAATATAAATCAACTTATAAGGAAGAATAACTTTATTTACATTGTTTTTTTAGTCTGTAACAGAAAATAATTTGCCTGAAATAGAAAAAAAAAACATCTTTATTTCAACTATAAACATTATTTCTAAACGATTCAAACCGTTTTGATACTGAAAAATAAAATAAAATAGACTCAATAAATTATAATGAATTGATCAGCAACATTGACACAGGAGCAAAATATATAAAACACTTTAACCTACGAATCATAAAAGGAATAAAACTATATATATATATATATATATATATGTATATATATGTGTGTATGTATATGTGTATGTATATGTATGTGTATGCATTTACTGTATATGTATATGCATCATGCAAGACTCCGAGGTACTTGAACTCCTCCACTTGGGGCAAGATATATATATATATATATAAATATATATATATATATATATATATATATATATATATATATATATATATATATATATATATATACATATATATATATATATATATATATATATATATATATATATTTTAGTTTTAGTTTTGTATTTTTTGTATTTCATTTTTTTCAAAATCAAAATGAAGTCAGGATATATGTTTATATATATATATATATATATATATATATATATATATATATATATATATATATATATATATATATATATATATATATATATATATACATATATATATGTATATGTATGTATATGTGTGTATATATGTATGTACATATATACATATATATATATATGTATATATATATATATATGTATATATATGTATATATATATATATATATATATATATATATATATATATATATATATATATATATATATATACATATATATATATATATATTATATATATATATATATATATAAATATATATATATATAATGTATATATATATATATATATATATATCTTGCCCCAAGTGGAGGAGTTCAAGTACCTCGGAGTCTTGTTCACGAGTGAGGGAAGAGTGGATCGTGAGATCGACAGGCGGATCGGTGCGGCGTCTTCAGTAATGCGGACGCTGTATTGATCCGTTGTGGTGAAGAAGGAGCTGAGCCGTAAGGCAAAGCTCTCGATTTACCGGTCGATCTACGTTCCCATCCTCACCTATGGTCATGAGCTTTGGGTTATGACGGAAAGGACAAGATCACAGGTACAAGCGGCCGAAATGAGTTTCCTCCGCCGGGTGGCGGGGCTCTCCCTTAGAGATAGGGTGAGAAGCCCAGTCATCCGGGAGGAGCTCAAAGTAAAGCTGCTGCTCCTCCACATCAAGAGGAGCCAGATGAGGTGGTTCGGGCATCTGGTCAGGATGCCACCCGAACGCCTACCTAGGGAGGTGTTTAGGGCACGTCCGACCGGTAGGAGGCCACGGGGAAGACCCAGGACACGTTGGGAAGACTATGTCTCCAGGCTGGCCTGGAAACGCCTCGGGATCCCCCGGGAAGAGCTGGACGAAGTGGCTGGGGAGAGGGAAGTCTGGGCTTCCCTGCTTAGGCTGCTGCCCCCGTGACCCGACCTCGGATAAGCGGAATAAGATGTATATATATATATATATATATATATATATATATATATATATATATATATATATATATATATATATATATGTATATATATATATATATATATATATATATATATATATATATATATATATATATATATATATATATATATATATATATAATTATTTTTAACAATTTTTTATTATTTTTTGACTAAGAGGGACACGTGAAGTTAAGTCAGAAAATAGATTTAGTAGTTTTGTATTCCTTCAGTAGGCTTGAACAAATTAATGTTGAATAAAATAAGTAATATGATATAAGTGTTTTATATCGGGGCAGCACGGTGGCAGAGGGGCTAGTGCGTCTGCCTCACAATACGAAGATCCTGGGTTCACTCCTGCGCTCGGGATCTTTCTGTGTGGAGTTTGCATGTTCTGCCCGTGACTGCGTGGGTTCCCTCCGGGTACTCCGGCTTCCTCCCACCTCCAAAGACATGCACCTGGGGATAGGTTGATTGGCAACACTAAATTGGCCCTAGTGTGTGAATGTGAGTGTGAATGTTGTCTGTCTATCTGTGTTGGCCCTGCAATTGAGGTGGCGACTTGTCCAGGGTGTACCCCGCCTTCCGCCCGATTGTAGCTGAGATAGGCTTCAGCGCCCCCCCTGACCCCGAAGGGAATACGCGGTAGGAAATGGATGGATGGATGGATGTTTTATATCGGTCGATAGCGATAATTGTTGATATTTTTATGACCTATCTAAAATAAGTACCAGGAGAAAAATATATAAAATACAAACATTTGTATTTCAAATGTAACCTTCTTCCGATTATAATCCTCTAAGTTATCGAGGCAGAAAGGAAAGCATATGTCAACAATCAATGGAAACACAATTCTAAAATCACATTAAACACTTAACAATAACGTCTTAAAATGAAGGTGAATAAATAAGGAATATGTAAGAAATGTTTAATAAAGTGTAAGAAAATAGTACAAAGTGTTAAAATGTAAACATAGAGAAACCTGAGAAAAACTATTTTCTGCAGGTTTAGTTTCAGGAAGTTACAGCTGTGCTCTAAAGGGTGAGTCTTGCATCATTTCCAGATCACAATGGTCTGACTCAGGTCCGTTTAAAAAAAAAACGAAAACTGCCATACTTTCCAGGTGACTTTTCCTGTTTTATGTACAATTCTCACTCCATGTAAAGAATCAACCAATGGCGTAACCAAACGTGATAGTTGATACTGTTACCGCCTTGGAAGTTAGCGTGTCACACTCCCACGGATCATTGATCACTTCCTGTGTTGCTCGGTGCCTTTGTCCATGCAACTAACCTTGCTTTGCAACTTCTCCCGACGTAGAAGAAAAAAACCTACCCAATGTTTTATTTAACACATGTATTATTGATATCGATTACGTGTCTGTCGCAACATATATTGATATCGCTTTATCGCCCAACCCTAATATAACATTTTAAGGACCATACACAGCTGGCAGTTTGTGGCCACAATTGGACATTAGCTTATTTTATCTTGAATAGAAACATTTTCAAAACAATCCAAGAATAATCTCAACCATTTTTATATACCGTATGCATACATTATGTCAACTTTTCTGCTGCAATAGGTGGTGAATGTGCAGAAAACAGTTGGCATATGCTTGTTATACCTTAATTTTCTTTTCTGGATTAAAATAGATGAGACTCTTGAGGCTCCTGGTGAGGATCAGGCAGACAGTCCATGGTCAGCATCAGCAGTCAAGACCCTCTGGAAGCGTCTGTTTCTTCTCAGCAACCCAGCCTCCACTCGCAGACGCAAGGAAATAAGGTCAGAAAGTTCCCAGGGAAATAATATTAACTGACATAATGTCCATAATGTATGTCGTGTGCGGCAAGGTGGGTGGGAATGGTGATTTTTTTTAAGCCAAATTTGTGCAAATTAAAAAAAAATGAACTTCATTTTCAATTCATACATGTTCACTTTCTTATAATCAGAGACATGTTTGGTGTATCAGATAGAGTTTTTACCCATCTAGTGTAGTAAATAAACTGAACGTGTAGGGATACATTATTTATTTTTAATGGCGATACATATACCCGACCACATATTCGTATCAATCCATCCATCCATCCATCCATCTTCTTCCGCTTATCCGAGGTCGGGTCGCGGGGGCAGCAGCTTAAGCAGGGAAGCCCAGACTTCCCTCTCCCCAGCCACTTCGTCCAGCTCCTCCCGGGGGATCCCGAGGCGTTCCCAGGCCAGCCGGGAGACATAGTCTTCCCAACGTGTCCTGGGTCTTCCCCGTGGCCTCCTACCGGTCGGACGTGCCCTAAACACCTCCCTGGGGAGGCGTTCGGGTGGCATCCTGACCAGATGCCCGAACCACCTCATCTGGCTCCTCTCGATGTGGAGGAGCAGCGGCTTTACTTTGAGCTCCCCCCGGATGGCAGAGCTTCTCACCCTATCTCTAAGGGAGAGCCCCGCCACCCGGCGGAGGAAACTCATTTCGGCCGCTTGTACCCGTGATCTTGTCCTTTCGGTCATAACCCAAAGCTCATGACCATAGGTGAGGATGGGAACATAGATTGACCGGTAAATTGAGAGCTTTGCCTTCCGGCTCAGCTCCTTCTTCACCACAACGGATCGATACAGCGCCCGCATTACTGAAGACGCCGCACCGATCCGCCTGTCGATCTCACGATCCACTCTTCCCTCACTCGTGAACAAGACTCCGAGGTACTTGAACTCCTCCACTTGGGGCAGGGTCTCCTCCGCAACCCGGGGATGGCACTCCACCCTTTTCCGGGCGAGAACCATGGATTCGGACTTGGAGGTGCTGATTCTCATCCCAGTGGCTTCACACTCAGCTGCGAACCGATCCAGCGAGAGCTGAAGATCCTGGCCAGATGAAGCCATCAGGACCACATCATCTGCAAAAAGCAGAGACCTAATCCTGCAGCCACCAAACCGGATCCCCTCAACGCCTTGACTGCGCCTAGAAATTCTGTCCATAAAAGTTATGAACAGAATTGGTGACAAAGGGCAGCCTTGGCGGAGTCCAACCCTCACTGGAAACGTGTCCGACTTACTGCCGGCAATGCGGACCAAACTCTGGCACTGATCATACAGGGAGCGGACCGCCACAATCAGACAGTCCGATACCCCATACTCTCTGAGCACTCCCCACAGGACTTCCCGAGGGACACGGTCGAATGCCTTCTCCAAGTCCACAAAACACATGTAGACTGGTTGGGCAAACTCCCATGCACCCTCAAGGATCCTGCCGAGAGTATAGAGCTGGTCCACAGTTCCACGACCAGGACGAAAACCACACTGTTCCTCCTGAATCCGAGGTTCGACTATCCGGCGTAGCCTCCTCTCCAGCACACCTGAATAGACTTTACCGGGAAGGCTGAGGAGTGTGATCCCACGATAGTTAGAACACACCCTCCGGTTCCCCTTCTTAAAGAGAGGAACCACCACCCTGGTCTGCCAATCCAGAGGTACCGCCCCCGATGTCCACGCGATGCTGCAGAGTCTTGTCAACCAAGACAGCCCCACAGCATCCAGAGCCTTAAGGAACTCCGGGCGGGTCTCATCCACCCCCGGGGCCTTGCCACCGAGGAGCTTTTTAACTACCTCAGCAACCTCAGTCCCAGAAATAGGAGAGCCCACCATAGATTCCCCAGGCACTGCTTCCTCATAGGAAGACGTGTTGGTGGGATTGAGGAGGTCTTCGAAGTATTCCCTCCACCGATCCACAACATCCGCAGTCGAGGTCAGCAGAACACCATCCTCACCATACACGGTGTTGATAGTGCACTGCTTCCCTTTCCTGAGGCGGCGGATGGTGGTCCAGAATCGCTTCGAAGCCGTCCGGAAGTCGTTTTCCATGGCTTCCCCGAACTCCTCCCATGTCCGAGTTTTTGCCTCCGCGACCGCCGAAGCCGCACAGCGCTTGGCCTGTCGGTACCTGTCCGCTGCCTCAGGAGTCCTATGAGCCAAAAGAACCCGATAGGACTCCTTCTTCAGCTTGACGGCATCCCTCACCGCCGGTGTCCACCAACGGGTTCTAGGATTACCGCCACGACAGGCACCAAGTACCTTGCGGCCACAGCTCCAATCAGCCGCCTCGACAATAGAGGCGCGGAACATGGTCCATTCGGACTCAATGTCCAGCACCTCCCTCGTGACATGTTCAAAGTTCTTCCGGAAGTGGGAATTGAAACTCTCTCTGACAGGAGACTCACAATGCGTTTGGGCCTGCCAGGTCTGAACGGCATCCTCCCCCACCATCCCAGCCAACTCACCACCAGATGGTGATCAGTAGAAAGCTCCGCCCCTCTCTTTACCCGAGTGTCCAAAACATGAGGCCGCAAATCCGACGACACAACCACAAAGTCGATCATGGAACTGCGGCCTAGGGTGTCCTGGTGCCAAGTGCACATATGGACACCCTTATGTTTGAACATGGTGTTCGTTATGAACAATCTGTGACGGGCACAAAAGTCCAATAACAAAACACCGCTCGGTTCAGATCCGGGCAGCCATTCTTCCCAATCACGCCTCTCCAGGTTTCACTGTCGCTGCCAACATGAGTTTTGAAGTCCCCCAGTAGAACGAGGGAATCACCCGGGGGAGCACTCTCAAGTACTCCCTCGAGTGAATCCAAAAAGGGTGGGTACTCTGAGCTGCGGTTTGGCGCGTAAGCGCAAACCACAGTCAGGACCCGTTCCCCCACCCGAAGGCGGAGGGAAGCTACCCTCTCGTCCACCGGGTTGAACTCCAACATGCAGGCTCTGAGCCGGGGGGCAACAAGAATTGCCACCCCAGCCCGTCGCCTCTCACTGCCGGCAACGCCAGAGTAGAAGAGAGTCCAGCCCCTCTCGAGAGAACTGGTTCCAGAGCCCTTGCTGTGCGTCGAAGTGAGTCCGACTATGTCTAGTCGGAACTTCTCCACCTCGCGCACTAGCTCAGGCTCCTTCCCCCCCAGCGAGGTGACGTTCCACGTCCCAAGAGCTAGCTTCTGTAGCCGAGGATTGGACCGCCAAGTGCCCTGCCTTCGGCTTCCGCCCAGCTCACATCGCACCCGACCTCTATGACCCCTGCTATGGGTGGTGAGCCCATTGGAGGGGGAACCCACGTTGCCTCTTCGGGCTGTGCCCGGCCGGGCCCCATGGGGACAGGCCCGGCCACCAGGCGCTCTCCATCGTGCCCCACCTCCGGGCCTGGCTCCAGAGGGGGGCCCCGGTGACCCGCGTCCGGGCGAGGGAAATCTGGGTCCATAGTTTTTATTTTTCATTGAGGTCTTCGAGCTGCTCTTTGTCTGATCCCTCACCTAGAACCAGTTTGTCTTGGGAGACCATACCAGGGGGCATAAAGCCCCCGGACAACATAGCTCCTAGGATCATTGGGACACGCAAACTCCTCTACCACGGTAAGGTGGCAGCTCAGAGAGGAGTATTCGTATCAATGACCATTTTATTTAGTTTTGACTGTATCTTGTGCACACCTGGGGGTAAAAAAACTCCAACAAAGGTGGGTGTGACAAAATGTACCTGTACATGTGTCCTAATGAAATTTGATCCATAAATCAGTAGTGAATAGGGTTGTACGGTATACCGGTACTAGTATAGTATCGCGGTACTAATCAATCAAAAACTATACTACGTGTACTATACTCTGTTTGAAAAGTACCAGTTCCCCATTTTTTTTTGTATTTAACAGGCATGACGAAGCGTCGTCACGTCATGACATTGCTGGTTTACGAGCAGAGGAGCATGTTCGGCAGCTCACAATCACGGAGTACTTACAAGCAGACATGTAGTGTGTATATAGAAAAGGGAGAATGGACGCATTTCAGCCTAAGAACTAAAGATAAAGATGAAGTTATAACACTGAAACACCCTCAGGAAGAGCTAGCAGCTAACATCCATCCACAGTCGGCAGTGTTTTAGCTACTTCTAAATCACTAATCCTGGCCTCCAATGTGACAAATAAAGTATGTTTCTTACAAGTATCATCCCTGCAGGACGAGGAATAGCTAAACATGCTTCACTACACACCCTAGGAGGATACAATAGCTCACCACTAACAACAAGCTAGCACCCCTGAATGTAATCAAATGCCATGGGTGGATCTACACCTGATATGCACAGTAATGATACCAAGTACAAGAGCATATCTAATCGATACTACTATGAATACATCGATATTTTTTACTGTCACATAATCTTTTTCCCTTTTTTTTTAATTTATATTATGTTTATAAAGTCAGGAAATAGTTCCCTTGACACATGAGGACTTTGAATATGACCAATGTATGATCCTGTAACTACTTGGGATTGGATCGATACCTAAATGTGTGGTATCATCCATTACTAGAGATGTCCGATAATATCGGCCTGCCAATATCATCGGCCGATAAATGCTTTAAAATGCAATAATTAATTAAATCAACATAAAAAACACAAGATACATTTACAATTAGTGCACCAACCCAAAAAACCTCCCTCCCCCATTTACACTCATTCACACTCATTCACACAAAAGGGTTGTTTCTTTCTGTTATTAATATGCTGGTTCCTACATTATATATCAATATATATCAATACAGTCTGCAAGGGATACAGTCCTTAAGCACACATGATCGTGTGTGCTGCTGGTCCACTAATAGTACTAACCTTTAACAGTTAATTTTATTCATTTTCATTAATTACTAGTTTCTATGTAACTGTTTTTATATTGTTTTACTTTCTTTTTTATTCAAGAAAATGTTTTTAATTAATTGATCTTATTTAATTTTCATTTTTTCTTTTAAAAGGACTTTATATTCACCATACTTGGTTGTCCAAATTAGGCATAATAATGTGTTAATTCCACGACTGTATATATCGGTATCGGTTGATATCGGTATCGTAATTAAGAGTTGGACAATATCAGAATATCGGATATCGGCAAAAAAGCCATTATCGGACATCCCTATCCAAAACTAATGTAAAGTATCAAACAACAGAAGAATAAGTGGTTATTACATTTTAACAGAAGTGTAGATAGAACATGTTGAAACAGAAAATAAGCAGATATTAACAGTAACTGAACAAGTGGATTAATAATCAATTTTTACAGTTTGTCCCTCATAATGTTGACAAAATATTAGAATGATAAATGACACAATATGTTACTGCATATGTCAGCAGACTAATTAGGAGCCTTTGTTTGTTTACTTACTACTAAAAGACAAGTTGTCTAGTATGTTCACTATTTTATTTATGGACTAAATTGCAATAAGAAACATATGTTTAATATACCCTAAGATTTTTTGTTGAAATAAAGCCAACAATGCCTTTTTTTGTGGTCCCCTTTATTTACAAAAGTATCAAAATACATTTTGGTATCAGTACCAAAATATTGGTATGGGGACAACTCTAGTAGTAAAGCTCATGTCCTTATTTCCTTTTCCTGTTTCTGTCAGTGTGTCCACGGGGAAGACCCAGGACAATATGTCTCCCAGCTGGCCTGGGAACACCTTGGGCTAAGTAGCTGGGGTGAGGGAAGTCTGGGCTTCTCTACTTAGGCTACTGCCCCCGCGACCCGACTTAGGATAAGCGGAAATAGATGGACGGATGGATTGATGGTGTGCAGGAGTGTGGCGATCACGTCTTATTTTGCAAACAAATACACATCCAAAAAATGGCAGCGACTAAGAAGAACAAATGGCGGCTTAGGGTGGTTGTTGCCATGGTAGTTGATGCACTTTCTGGACGCAATGGTGGTTAAGGATGGGTATTGTTTACATTATAACACATACTATTTATAATATAGGCTTTTTAAACATAAGATCATTAGCTTCCAAAACGTTATTAGTTAATGAGGTCATTAGAGATAACAATCTTAACGTCATTGGTCTCAGCGAAACCTGGCTCAAACCAGATGATTTTTCTGCGCTGAATGAGGCATCTCCTCCTAACATACGGATGCTCATATTGCCCGTCCCATTAAAAGCGGTGGGGTAGGGTCGCACTAATATACAACGAAAACTTTAACCTTACCCCTAACCTAAATAATAAATATAACTCGTTTAAGGTGCTTACTATGAGGTCTGTCACACCACTACCTCTCTAAATGGCTGTTATCTACCGACCCCCAGGGCCCTATTCGGACTTCATCAGTGTATTCTCAGAGTTCGTTGCTGATCTAGTGACGCGCGCCGACAATATAATCATAATGGGGGACATTAATATCCATAAGAATACCCCTTTGGACCCTCAGTGCGTGGCGCTCCAGACTATAATTGATACCTGTCGTCTTACACAAATAATAAATGAACCTGTGCATCGCAATGGTAATATGATAGATCTAGTGCTTGTCAGGGGTGTTACCACCTCCAAAGTTATGATACTCCCATATACTAAAGTAATGTCCGATCATTACCTTATAAAATTCGAAGTTGTGACTCATTGTCAACAAGCTAATAATAATAATAATAACTGCTACAGCAGCCGCAACATTAATGCTGCCACAACGATGACTCTTGCTGGCCTACTGCCTTCGGTAATGGCACCATTCCCAAATTATGTTGGCTCTATTGATAACCTCACTAACAACTTTGACGATGCCCTGCGCGAAACCATTGATAGTATAGCACCGCTAAAGCTAAAAAGGGCCCCTAAAAGGCGTACCCCATGGTTTACAGAAGAAACTAGAGCTCATAAATTATCATGTAGAAAGCTGGAACGCAAATGGCGCGCGACTAAACTTGAGGTTTTCCATCAATCATGGAGTGATAGTTTAATAACTTATAAACACATGCTTACCTTAGCTAAAGCTAAATATTACTCAAATCTCATCCGCCTCAACAAAAATGATCCTACATTTTTGTTTAGTACATTAGCATCGCTAACCCAACAAGTGACTCCTCCCAGTAGCTCCACCCACTCGGCAGATGACTTTATGAATTTCTTTAATAAGAAAATTGAACTCATTAGAAAGGAGATTAAAGACACTGCATCCCAGCTACAACTGGGTTCTATTAACACAGATACGACTGTATATACGACGGATACCGCCCTCCAAAATAGTCTCTCTCTCTTTTTGATGAAATAACATTGGAGGAATTGTTAAGGCGTGTAAGTGGGATAAAACAAACAACATGTTTACTTGACCCACTTCCTGGGAAACTTATCAAGGAGCTTTTTGTATTATTAGGTCCATCAGTGCTAAATATTATAAACTTATCACTTTCCTCTGGCACTGTTCCCCTAGCATTCAAAAAAGCGGTTATTCATCCTCTGCTCAAAAGACCTAACCTCGATCCTGATCTCATGGTAAACTACCGACCGGTGTCCCATCTTCTGTTTATTTCGAAAATCCTCGAAAAAATTGTTGCACAGCAGCTAAATGAACACTTAGCATCTAACAATCTCTGTGAACCTTTTCAATCCGGTTTCAGGGCAAATCACTCCACGGAGACAGCCCTCGCAAAAATGACTAATGATCTATTGCTAACGATGGATTCTGATGCATCATCTATGTTGCTGCTTCTTGATCTTAGCACTTCTTTCGATACTGTTGATCATAATATTTTATCCGAGCGTATCAAAACACGTATTGGTATGTCAGACTTAGTCTTGTTTTGGTTTAACTCTTATCTTACTGACAGGATGCAGTGCGTCTCCCATAACAATGTGACATCGGACTATGTTAAGGTAACGTGCGGAGTACCCCAGGGTTCGGTTCTTGGCCCTGTACTCTTTAGTATTTACATGCTGCCGCTAGGCGACATCATACGCAAATACGGTGTTAGCTTTCACTGTTATGCTGATGACACTCAACTCTACATGCCCCTAAAGCTGACCAACATGAAGGATTGTAGTCAGCAGGAGGCGTGTCTTAATGAAATTTAACAAAGGATGTCCGCTAACTTTTTGCAACTCAACGCTAAGAAAACGGAAATGCTGATTATCGGTCCTGCTAGACACCAACATCTTTTTAATAATACCACAATAACATTTGACAACCAAACAATTACACAAGGCGACTCAGTCAAGAACCTGGGTATTATCTTCGACCCAACTCTCGTTTGAGTCACACATTAAGAGTGTTACTAAAACGGCCTTCTTTCATCTCCGTAGTATCGCTAAAATGTGTTCCATTTTGTCCACTAGCGACGCTGAGATCATTATTCATGCGTTCGTTACGTCTTGTCTCGATTACTGTAACGTATTATTTTCGGGTCTCCCTATGTCTAGCATTAGAAGATTACAGTTGGTACAAAATGCGGCTGCAAGACTTTTGACAAGAACAAGAAAGTTTGATCATAATACGCCTATACTGGCTCACCTGCACTGGCTTCCTGTGCAGTTAAGATGTGACTTTAAGGTTTTAATACTTACGTATAAAATACTACACGGTCTAGCTCCATCCTATCTTGCCGATTGTATTGTACCATATGTCCCGGCAAAAAACCTGTGTTCAAAAAACCTGCGTTCAAAGAACTCCGGCTCATTAGTGATTCCCAGAGCCCAAAAAAAGTCTGCGGGCTACAGAGCGTTTTCTATTCTGGCTCCAGTACTATGGAATGCCCTCCCGGTAACAGTTAGAGATGCTACCTCAGTAGAAGCATTTAAGTCCCATCTTAAAACTCATTTGTATACTCTAGCCTTTAAATAGACCCCCTTTTTAGACCAGTTGATCTGCCGTTTCTTTTATTTTCTCCTCTGCCCCCCCCCCCCCCCCCTCTCCCCTGTGGAGGGGTTATTCCGGTTCTGGTGACCATGGATGAAGTGCTGGCTGTCCAAAGTTGGGACCCGGGGTGGACCGCTCGCCTGTGCATCGGTTGGAGACATCTCTGCGCTGCTGACCCATCTCCGCTCGGGATGGTCTCCTGCTGGCCCCACTATGGACTGGACTCTCACTATTATGTTAGATCCACTAGGGACTAGACTTTCACAATATTATGTCAGACCCACTCGACATCCATTGCTTTCGGTCTCCCCTAGAGGGGGGGGGGGGGGGGGGGGGGGGGGGGATACCCACATATGCGGTCATCTCCAAGGTTTCTCATAGTCATTCACATCGACGTCCCACTGGGGTGAGTTTTCCTTGCCCTTATGTGGGCTCTGTACCGAGTATGTCGTTGTGGCATTGATTGATTGATTGGTACTATTATCAAACTGGTTATACGGTGTCCTAACAGGTACCTTCAAAATGGAAAACATGCACAAATGCCTTTTTTATGTCCATCAATCTTATTCCCCTTATGCGAGGTTGGGTCGCGAGGGCAGCAGCCCAAGCAGAGAAGCCCAGACTTCCCACTCTCCAGCTCCTCCCAGGGGATCCCGGGGCTTTCCTAGGCCAGCTGGGAGACATAGTCTCCCCAACGTGGGACATTTTTATGTGATATTCCAATTTAACAGACTAGAACAGTGGTTGTCAAACTTTTTTCACCAAGTCTCACCTCAGAAAACACTTGGCTTTCCAAGTACCACCATAATGACCAACATTAAAGTACAGTGGCGTAGTAGTCCTAAGCATTTTATTAAAAACAAAAAAGAGGTTTTATTGAACAAGTCAATACTTTTGGCCACTGTGACATTACACACAGTTCGAACAGTAACTCTATGTTTGAATATCTAATTAAGTGGTTATTTGGCGTACCACTAGATGGAGCCTGTGTACCACAATTTGAGAATCACTGGACTAGAAATAAAACATAATAATGAATTGATAACTATTATATTCAAAAATAGGAAATAACACTTCACCAAATAGTCGTAAATATTGCAGCAATAAAGAACATAGAGAAACTACTTGTTTGTGTTGCAATATTGACATTCCCAATTTCGAGGGTTCATGAATGCAACCTCAGTCGTCAACTTGACAGTCGCAGCTACGACCATTAGCTGGGTTGTTAGCATTCCGTGTTGTTAGCATTGCGTGTCCCACCTTGTCTTTCCACATCGCTCCTGCCTAAGGCTGATGATGTTGAAGATGAAGAGTTCATCTCCACCTAGCATTGCCCAGACAGCTGCTGATAGCCGTTAGAAGTATTGCTAGTATTAGCATTAGCATAGTTTTTTATTCAACAATTAACACTTAGCTGTGCTGTCCAGTTGATATCTTGTTTTCTTAAATTATGTTTCTCATTTGCAAGTACTGTACTTTATTATGTAGTCGGGCTGGTTGAGTATTTTTACTGTTTTAATCGAACAATCATTCGGTCAGGTCAGCGTTGTGGACAACCGTAACTCTCATTACTCTCAATTAGAGATGTATACAGAGTACCAGTATTTTTCTGGTACCGGTTCCTAGTTGGGTCGGTCCATGAGGAACGTAAATATTCTGGATTTATGATACTTCTATCTGTATTTTATGTTTCAGCTGACCGACGTAATAATGACACGCTGTCACATTCTGTTCAGCTGCCACTGCTACAGATTAAAATCAGTTTGGAGTAATGACAAATAAGGAAGCAACACCACATAAAAGTTTGTTACAAAAAATATTTCTTCCTCAAAAGTTCCTGAAAGTCACGCATTCTGTGTAAGTTTGAAGTGAACGCACTTTACTCACGACGAGTTACGACTGTGTTTTATCAATCGTCCTCATAGCGATCCATTAATCCACAAGCCAATATTAATCCACTTAAAAAAGTGTAAATTTGAGGTAATATAATAATCCATAAAGTTGCTTTGAAACAATGTAGCATTCACTGTGGCTGACAGGTCTCTGGTTCGCGTCTGACGCCACTCCATCTTGCTTAAATGTGTTTCTGTTACTTCGGTCTATTGACTACAAACTGGACAATCAAGCATTCCCAGCAGGCACAAGACATTGATACAACGTTGATTATACGTACATGTCCTTAAAAACTGACTTTGAAACAATGTTGCAAAATAGTTGTGTTTGTAAAATGAGACAATGTTGATGTCCAACTTTGGATCCACGTTGTTGGTTGGGAAATGACCAAAATCCAATGGTCAAATCAACGTCAGAACCCAACATTGATTAAAAGTCGTCTGCCAAAAAGCATGTTGCTTCAATGTTGTATTAATGTTGTAGAATATTGGTTGGGGAATGCCCAAAATCCAATGGTCAAATCAACGTCACAACCCAACATTGATTAAAAGTCGTCTGCCAAAAAGCATGTTGTTTCAACGTTGTATTTGTGTTGTAGAATATTGGTTGGGAAATTACCAAATTTAGACGGTCAAATCAACGTCAGAACCAAACATTGATTAAACGTCATCAAAAAGCATGTTTTTTCAACATTGTATTTAGGTTTTAGAATATTGGTTGGGAAATGACCAGAATTCAATGATCAAATCAACGTCAGAACCCAACATTGATTAAACATCGTCAAAAAGCATGTTGTTTCAACGTTAGGTTTGAGTTGCTCAACCTCAGGACCTAATTCGGCAAGTTCTCAACGTTGTTTCAATGTCTTGTACCTGCTGGGTTACACTTGCTCACTGAGTCTTTTTATTTACATAATACACACTACACACACACATACATCGGTAGCTGTTAACACTAAATATGGCTTCCTGTCCGTCACTCAAATACGTCCCCGTGCAACATAAACACAAACAACAATTCCTATTGTTACAAAGTGCACACCCACATAACATGCTAATAGATTGTGTTGATTTATGTGATATATTGGATATGATATATCATGTAAAAGGTCTGTGTTCTGCACATGCATGCCATATATAAATATAGTTTCCAGCTGAGTGTAATTGTAATGAATAGAAACAGAGTGATGGATCTCTGTGGTGATTACAAGAAGACGACATGAATGCATGTTTGCACTGCACACATTCTGTAGTTGACTTGTTTAAGACTTAAAAAATCAAGTGTTGATAAGACTTTCCTGCTCTGAGATGTCACAGTACATCATGTTGGAGGTGTTATGGTTTAATTTGTGCTAATATAAATGCTAATTAAAATGCATTTTTTCCACATCTTTATTTCCACAAATTACATGTATTACCAATAAGTGTACCAATAAAATCTTAACGCTATACATTTCTACTCTCAATCAATACTCTCTTGTGTTTTAACTTTCCACGACAAGACGATTTATGGA
Organism: Entelurus aequoreus; assembly: GCF_033978785.1. Classification (NCBI taxonomy): domain Eukaryota; kingdom Metazoa; phylum Chordata; class Actinopteri; order Syngnathiformes; family Syngnathidae; genus Entelurus; species Entelurus aequoreus. The sequence goes on from NC_084736.1 coordinate 43,178,830, forward strand.
CCGGGAAATCAGCAACAACTTTTCAAAAGCAAACACTTAATGTCGGGTGTAGTTTTTAAAATGCGCCTGGCAGCGCCTGGGGAGCAGATATACGACTTCCTTCATAGCGAGTGAGAGGCGTCGACACGAGCCGAAAGGAGATTCTTGTGGCAGCACCTTGCTGAAGGCATCCATCGCCCCACACAAAGCTCTCCGTGTCTTCTCAAGATTTCTTCTGCTCGGAATACGTGTGCCTGAAGCAACAGATTGTCAGGGCTTAGAGAAGGAGCAAGTCATTCCTCGCTTTACAAGCGGCCCTCAGTGGAGTATCAGCTTCCAGTCGGCCTTTGTTTGGAGGACAGGAAACAACAGCTGTTGCTTTCACAGGACTTCTGAACCCAAAGGGTGGGGGGGAAGTATTGGTATTAAAATATTGGTTGTGAAATGACCAAATTTCAATGGTCAACACAACCTGACATTGAATAAACGTCGTCAAAAAGCATGTTTCAACGTTGTATTTACACTATGTTGTAGACTATTTAATGATCAAATCAACATCGTAAACAAACATTGATTAAACGTCGTCAAAAAAGCATGTTGTTTCAACGTTGTATTTATGTTGTAGAATATTGGTTGGGAAATGACCATATTTCAATGATCAAATCAACGTCACAACCTGACATTGATTAAACGTCGTCAAAAGCATGTTTCAACGTTGTATTTGTGTCGTAGAAATATTGGTTGGGAAATGACCAAATTTCAATGGTCAAATCAACACTAGAACCCGACATTGACTAAACGTCATCAAAAAGCATGTTGTTTCAACGTTGTATTTGTGTTGAAGAATATTGGTTGGGAAATGACCAAATTGGGAGGACAGGAAACAGCAGCTGTTGCTTTCACAGGACTTCGGAACCAAAGGAGGGAAAAAAATTCCTCTTTTTTGACTGAATTTAAAGAAGATCATGTCCCTTTGAGGATGTAAAGTCCCAGGTTGTGCTCACCTGTCTCATTATTGAAGGCGATGAAGGACACAGACAATTATTGTGCCAGGGCCGTCTTCTCTACACTTGGTCTCTGTCCACCTGCTGACAGATGTCCGGAATGAGTCCCGGCCAGGAATGTTAATCAGAGAATCGGACATGTTGCTCATGGATATTTGGCCCTCAGCCCTCCAAGTGGGCCCCCTGTCACTGGGGCGCAGATCTAGTATCAGCAATGGTGCTTTTAAAAACCTTTGGAAATAGGATTTGAAAAATGCTTGATATTAAATATGCTCAAGGCTAAATTGGGGAGCTCGGCAGAATTTGATTTGAAACCTCCAGACCCATTTGATGTTTTTTTTTGTTTTTTTTACACTTTTGTATACTTTTGTAATTAAATTTGAATTCAAATTGATGCATGTTTTCTACTGAAACTAATGAATGAAAAATAATCCAGCAGGCACAAGACATTGATACAACGTTGATTATACTTACATGGCCTTTAAAACTGACAATGGTGCAAAATATTTGTAAATTGAGACAACGTTCATGTCTAACGTTGGATCTACGTTGTTGGTTGGGAAATGACCAAAATTCAATGGTCAAATCAACGCCACAACCTGACATTGAATAAATGTTGTCAAAAAACATGTTGTTTCAATCATTAGTATCAGTTATATGCAGTGTTGGGTTAGTTACTGAAAACCAGTAACTAGTTACAGTTACTAGTTACTTTATTTCAAAAGTAACTCAGTTACTAACTCAGTTACTTACACCAAAAAGTAATGCGTTACTGTGAAAAGTCACTATTTAGTTACTTTTTTTCTTCTTCTTCTTTTTTTTAAAGCTCCCATTAATGCCCTTATAGCCTTCATTTCAGTACTGTTATTGCACTGGAGAATAATACAATCTGTTGATCAACTTGACATGCATTTGCATCACTGAACTCTGCTAAGCAATGTGCTCTACATACAACACACAAAGACAAAGATATGTTTCAAAGGGCCAATTTATTTCAGGCCAGAACAAATTGACAAAACTATTTTAAATAGCTGCAACATAACATACATAAGTAACAAACAGCATAATAACAACATAGCTGTAAACCAAGGAAGTACTTTAACTTTACATACACAAAGCTTAACCAGGCGTTTTTTCTCTCAATGAATTCTGAAATAAAGTCATGTCTGAAGCCCAGAACACTCTACACATTTCCCCAGTTTTAGTTTAGAGATAAGGAAAGATCGGCCTGCCCCACTACATCCCTCTTTATGTTTGTGAACTTTATAGTCTATACATTTAGAGTGATGTGATAATTAAACACCCTAGAAGTCTAGAAATAAAGAGTATATAAGAGAATTGACAGAGTGTGTGTACTATAATTCATAATAACATTGATTATGATTCAATATTATGTTTTGAGCAATGACAGTTTGAAAGAAAAAAAACAGCTTTGTTTTATTAGTCAACATTGCAACTCTTTCTAAATTACATTTAACCTTTAAGCTTTTTTATTTCAATTTTGTTATGTTTTTGTTTATTTTTATAGTATTTTTAGAAAGTGCTGTGGGCCTTTAAAACATTAGCTGTGGGCTGCAAATGGCGTCCGGTGCACACTTTTGAAACCCCTGCTATAGATAATAAAAAATTAAATGTGATAAATCTATCGATAAAACGCTGAGCCTGGCGACGCATGCGCGTAAACAACTCTCTTTCTCTCTGTCTCCGCCCCTCCCTCACGAATGCTGCTGCGCGCACCCCTTCTCCCTCCCTCCCTCTCTTCCCCGCACTCAGACACACACCCAGCGCGCCTCCGTGTGACACAAGAGATTCAGAAGAACGACACCGTAGCGCTGCAATAAAACACACTCAGATCTTCTGTTTCTAGCCGATACTACATAAAAAATAACGTAAAATAACGCAGTAACGCATCATGTAGTAACGGTAACTGAGTTACTGAATATAAAAAATAACGCGTTAGATTACTAGTTACCGCCGAAACTAACGGCGTTACAGTAACGCGTTACAAAGTAACGCGTTAGTCCCAACACTGGTTATATGTAGATCAGAATGATTTAAGTTACACAAATATTTTATTGGTGGGAATTATACTGAAATATTGGCTATAATCTTATTTTTGTTGTGTTTTCATTGTAAACATTCCATAAGGCGGTGCCATATGTCCGTGCTTTGGCAGTGACATCACTCATGTAGCATTTTAACAATGCAGGAAAAAATACACAAATAATAAGTAAGAATAACATGCATTAATGGATATTAAAAGTGTAAATACAAAATTAGGAGATAATAAAAATGTGAGTACAACATTGTATTCTTGAATTGTATTGTCTACGCTTAAATTACTAGTCTTTAGAATAATGAACCCAACAATTAAATCCAAACAAGAATAAATAAATACATACAATTAAAAATAAATACAATTGGAAAATCATATTAATATATATACAGTATATATGTACATATATATTTGTGTGTGTATCCATCCATTTTCTACCGCTTATCCCTTTTGGGGTCACGGTGCATATATATAAATGTGTTTGTGTGTGTGTGTGTGTGTGTGTGTGTGTGTGTGTGTATGTATATACATTGATGAGTGTATATTTGTGTGTGTATGTATGTATATATGTGCGTATATATATGATATATTTATGGATATACTATATATGTATTATGTATATATGTACATACATATATCAAATATATGTAAATAAACATAAATTACAATTAGAAAATCAAACTAATATAAAATATACTGTATATGTATATGTGTATATATAAATGTATATATCTACAAATATATGTATATATGTGCATATATATATATTGATATATGTATATACTACAGTATATATGTGTATATATATATATGTATGTACATATATAGAATATATGTATATAAATATAAATTACAATTGGAAAATCTAACTAATATAAAATATATATGTATATGTGTATATATAAATGTATATATCTACAAATATATTTATGCATATGTAAATATGTATATAATAAATAAATGATAAATGGGTTATACTTGTATAGCGCTTTCTACCTTCAAGGTACTCAAAGCGCTTTGACAGTATTTCCACATCCACCCATTCACACACACATTCACACACTGATGGAGGGAGCTGCCATGGAAGGCGCTACCAGCAGCCATCAGGAGCAAGGGTGAAGTGTCTTGCCCAAGGACACAACGGACGTGACTAGGATGGTAGAAGGTGGGGATTGAACCCCAGTAACCAGCAACCCTCCGATTGCTGGCACGGCCACTCTACCAACTTCGCCACGCCGTCCCCTATATATATATATATATGTATATGTATGTATATGTATATATGTATTTACTATATATGTATGTATATTTATAAATGTATATACTATATATGTTTATGTATAAATATGTATATGTATGTGTGTATATGTATAAATATGTGTATATATGTATATTTATAAATATATGTCTATGTACTGTATTTATACAGTATGCATGTATATGTCTATATATGTTTATATGTATATACAAATATATGATATATATATATATACAGTATATATATACTGTATATTATATATATCATATAGTATGTTTGTATATATATATATATATATATATATATATATATATATATATATATATATATATATATATATATATATATATATATATATATATATTTTAGAGTTTGTTTGTTTACCTCTGACTGATTTCTTTCTAGTCCAGTTGCCAGTCGGGTGGCATGTATGTGCAGTGTGGGCAATTGCCAATGCTAAAAGTGCACGTGCATAAACAACGGCTCACAATCGGTTCTCATCGTTCACTTAATGGAGCCATTCAAGAGACTCGATTCGTTCGCCAACATCACATCTCAATGCTAAGAAGTGCCCACTCGGTTCAAGCTCAGATCAGACATATTTCATAATACTATTTTCATGTTTAACTAATACATCAAACATTGGCATGATTCCATTGGGTGGGTAAAGTGGATTGTTCGCCACAAGCCACAGAAGCAAAGCAATTGTCTTGATGTCATAAATCCACACCATGCCACTGACAAAAGAAGCTAAAAAGGCAGTTTCCACTAAGAACACCGGCTAAATGTGTTTCTCAAAGACAATAGCGTTGTGGTTAGGGCACTGTAATGTGGAACAGTCATGCTCCAAATGAGATGTTTTTCTTTGTGGTTTGGTTTGTTGTGAAGATCTGACTGGCAGATTGGCAGAGGTGGGACCAAGTCATTGCTTTGCAAGTCACAAGTAAGTCTCAAGTCTTTGCCCTCAAGTCTCGAGTCAAGTCCCGAGTCAAGACAGGCAAGTCCCGAGTCAAGTCCAAAGTCAAGACTGGAAAGTCTCAAGTCAAGTCACAAGTCCTGCATTTTGAGTTTCGAGTCCTTTCAAGTCCTTTTAACCACAGACTAATATTTTTACACAGATTGTGTATGCTTTTAAACCGCTGTATTTATTTATTAAAACAAGTGCATTTGAAACAGCAGGAAAAAAAATAGTACTGACATTGCAATTCATAATAGCACTATTAACCAGTCATTTTAATAGTTTAAACAATTTTAAACATTTAACTCATTCCTTTACAGAATAAACACATTTGCAAAAACAAGTGCAACTGTACTTATTTGTACAAAAGTGTTAACATTGTATTTCCATGGCATATTGCATTGTAACTAGTTCCACAGCAGTTTCTATTCTGTTCTTACCTTATCTCATTGATCTCATCTCATACTGTATGTGTGTTTATGTGTGCGTACACATGAAAAACATAACAAATACATGAACATAACAATGAACAGAGTTGTACTTTTTAGATGTCAGGGCCCTATGCAATATGTACACATATTCTTAATATAGCATACATTTTAACTGACCTTTATTTGACTATGTTTGTCTTTTTGTAGGTGGCTAAAATATGCGGTGCTGCTGACCGCCGTCTAACGTTATGTTACTGTGTGTGGTACAATGACTAACGTAACGTTATGTATAGGTACCTCATGCAACCCTGCTTAAAAAAATCACTTGACAAAAAGTATGAAGAAGGAAGCAAACTGCAGTGGACGCAACATATTGCTGTGTTTGAAATGATGTTATAACCATAGACATCTTATAAGTAGACGCAGTATTGGTTGCTGTGACGCGAGCAAATTGCATCTTGAAGTGGTGATGAGGAGCCGGCGAGCAGCCTAAACTGACAGTTGAGTTGACAGGTAGAAAACAAAGATGCCGGGCTGGTGTTCAGCGTGTTCCTGCTCAAATGAGCGGACTGTTGAAAATAGGAATCGGGGGATTACTTTTCACAAGTAAGATTTAACATTAATGTACATTTGGTTGTATTTTATGAAAATAACATTACCACAGAGTTAAGGAGGAGCAAAGATCTTCAATATTTGTATGTGAAAATCACAAACAAATCTTCTGGGGGAGGATGACGCCCCTACAGGGGTTTGGTTTACAAACTTTCAGCCCCACCTAAAACAAAATTCACCAGCCGCCACTGATTATGATGCATTCTCATTTTAGGCAAAATATAAGACAATACTTTCTTAACAGTATAATTGTAACCAGGAATAAGTCTTCAAGTAACAATATTCAAATACTAACATTGTTGGGTAAGACAGCATTTGGTTTTATTCTGAATCCAGTGAAACAGATTGGTGGTTTTAGCTGATATAAAGACTTTCAGGTGTTTATATATGTTTAAGTATTTGGCAGACGCTTTTATCCAAAGCGACATACATAAAAAATACATATATAACAATCACTGTAAACATTATCATTTAAGGGAAGAATGTAATACAAAATATCAATACAAAGTGTCAAGACAGAATACACTCTCTGCTGCTGCAGCAACAGAGATACGGTCTATAAGATATATAGATATCTAATGTATTCATACATTGTTTATGTAGGATATACGCATGTATATATAACGTAATTATATTGTTTCTTCAACTTAAAAATAGCTGACCGTTTTTTTCCCCCTTCTCTGGGTTTACATTCCCAGTTTTGATCTCGGACGTCTGGTCACTTATAGCATATAAGAATATTCTATTACTAATAAGCAAACTATGAATAATAAAACATGTGTCCGTTATCATAGCTACACGTATGACAAAAAAGCGCGTGAAAATGAGTGGTATTCAGTGAGGTAAAATGAATTAAATGCGCTGACAGTTCATTGCTCCTGCCAAATGAATTGCACTGAGTGGAGCGGATCACCACTCCAAGATGGCGGCCCCGCGTCTCGTCTGCGCCAGTAAGCAGTAGCGCTCGATGCTGCGTCTACTTATAAGATGTCTATGGTTATGACGTTAGCAGTGAGTTTACAGCCTCACTGATTTAACTACACAGCAAATAAAAGTCATGTTACTTAGCCAATAAACGTTAGCTTACATTCAAAACGTACCCTTCTTTGTGCAACTTCAAATGTCGAACAAAGTTGGAAGTTGTTGCGTCTCCGTCTGTAATATTCGAACTGCGTGATTTGCATACGGCAATTCGTTTTTTGTTGACCAAGTCGTAGTTTTTATACCCGAACGAAACCAACTTTGGTATAAATCTTTCTCACTGGCGCGTTGTTTGACAACTCTTGTTCATTGGTTGTCCTGCAATTTGATTGGCTGAATGCTGTGTGATGAAAACAATGTAGATCTAATTTGATTGGCTGTTGTACTGAGAGCACACACGCTGACACGCAGCACACACGCTGAGAGACATACACGTACAAAATGAAAGCTACGGAGCGCTCCCAAATAACTTTTTAAACTTTAGGTTTTGGGGAAAGTAGCAAGTCATGTCAAGTCAAAAGGCTCAAGTCCAAGTGAAGTCACAAGTCATTGATGTTAAAGTCTAAGTCGAGTTGCAAGTCTCTTTACATTTTGTCAAGTCGAGTCTAAAGTCATCAAATTCATGACTCGAGTCTGACTCGAGTCCAAGTCATGTGACTCGAGTCCACACCTCTGCAGATTGGAGAAGCAACATTGTTGTGTGAGGTCAGTGGAACAAATAGCACGTAGCTGTGAGGGATGAAGATGATTATTATTGTAGAAAACAAACTAATTATCTGTGGGAAGGAAACCACACTAAAGCACCTGTATGAGGTGTCAAGAGGCACTCTTGTTACCTTTTCGTGATGGTTCAACAGCTGACAAAGATGATATAAATCACAAGTGAGGCCCGGGGGCCATTTGCGGCCCGCAGATCCAGTTTTCTTGGCCCGCAAAATGTTATAGGAACAAAAAAACAGTAAAAATGTAGGGAAAAAGAGCAAAAAGACGTGATGTAATGAGGAAAAAGCTGAACATTTGATACACAATTTTAAAAGTCTTAGAATGCGGGGGACATTTTGATATTTTTTGATTTTGTTAAAAAAATGAAAAAATGATACAAACAGACCTTGTTAGCATTGTGTCATAAGTGACATGAGGTATTAATACTTTTTAGTATCAAAATGTCAGCTTTTTGTCATTACATGACGTGTTATTATGAATTTGTCATGATCCATTGCCCGGATCATGTTTTGTTTAGTTAAAGACTACCTTAGTTCTGTTTCAGCACCCCTGGGTTTGTGTGTTCTTGGTTGCCATGGTTGCGGATTAGTTTCACCTGCCTCTGATTAGTGTTCAGGATGCTTACCTGCTAATCAGAGAGCTATTTATTCCTGCTTTTTGCCACACTCGGCCTGCCTGTCTTGTTTGGCAAAACCCCAGTAAAAATGTAGGGTAAAAGAGCAAAAAGACGTGATGTAATGACAAAAAAGCTGAACATTTAATAAAAAATTTGAAAAGTCTAAGTATGCTGGGAAATTTTAATATTTTTTGATTTTGTAAAAAAAAAAAAATTGCTACAAACAGACTTTGTTAGCGTTGTATTAATAGTTTGTAGTATCAAAATGTCAGCTTTTTGTCATTACACGACATGTTATTATAAATGAATCACACCATTGGTTGTGAGCGCACGTAAACCTGTGTCACGGCGGGGGTTGACTTAAAGAGGTTCGTTCTCCCGGAATGCAAGACGGACGGCTCCGGACGACAGCGTGAAGGTAGGATTTGATTTATTTAACATAAATCACCGAACTACAAAAATGCAGGCAAAACAACAAAAGGGCAAGCGTGCCTTTCACATAGGAAGCTAAGACTTAGCATAGACTATGACATGGAATAAACAAAGCTTACTTGGCATAAACGGTGTGACGCAAACAGTGTGACATAATCAATGAAGCCAGGACGAGTGATTAACAAAGGCGGACTTAAATAGTCATCTCATGATTAGCGACAGGTGTGTCCCAAACAACAGAGGCAGGTGAAAATCATAAGTAACCATAGTGACAAAACAAACAAGGAAGTGCAACCAGGAACTAAAGAAGTCCAAAACTAACAGAACATAACTAAACTAAACATGATCCGGACCACGGATCATGACAGAAAGACAGATTCCAGATGTCCAAAAACCCCAAAACAAAAGAAACAAGGCAGAATTGAGAATCATGCGAGGGCGGGAGGGGGACATGGCGGTGGGTCGCCAGCATTGGCGTGCGGTGAGGTTAATGTCTGGTGAGGCACTGCATCATCACAGTCAGATTTACAAACATATGAACCCTAAATAGTATCTTATTCACCATGTGATTGGCAGCAGTTAACGGGTTATGTTTAAAAGCTCATACCAGCATTCTTTACACAACTGTAGCACACAAAAAAGCACATTTAATAAAAAAAAACATTATTATGGTCTTACCTTTCTTGCTGGACATCCACACAGCCAGCCTTTGCGTGTGTACCACGCCGTTTGAAAAGAACGGGTCTTCTGTCCCGAAGTCAAAAGCAAACCTTTTAGCTCCGGCGTTGGTCTACCTTTAATTATTACCTCCTGCTTCGATTGAAAGTCCAGTTTAGAAAACTGTTTTATTTTAAATATGTAATCCTCTATGTTTTTAATAAAAGTCCAGGCGAGAGGAAATAAACAATCGCTGCAAACTTTTTTTTTTTTTTTTTTTCTTCTTCTGCGGCCGAGGAATGATCTCTGGGATCACTACCGCCCTCTACCACCAGGAGGCCGGATTACTGCGAGCCTCAACCAGTACGTCTTTTGCAGCAGATTTATGAATGCTTAGCACAAGAAATACGTTACACACATACAGTTTTTGACAAAATACACTGTACATTATGTACCTCAGCTAACTAAACTATGCCATAATTTAGTTAGCTGATATAATTCATATAGCAATACAGTCTCACTGCACAGCAGCTCAGCAGTTAGCCGAGTCATTGTGCACAATCCATGTTGAGGCACAAACCAGTGACGTGCCTCAACTGGCTGCTGATCACCGCACCGTCTCTTCTCAGTATTTGAACGGCAAATGGGAAAATAAAAATAAAAATAATCTAAAACTGGTGAAGTTAAATGGAAAATAACTTTAGTATAATCACTGGATACATCCATCCATCCATCCATTTTCTACCGCTTATTCCCTTCGGGGTCGCGGGGGGCGCTGGAGCCTATCTCAGCTACAATCGGGCGGGAGGCGGGGTACACCCTGGACAAGTCGCCACCTCATCACAGGGCCAACACAGATAGACAAACAATATTCACACTCACATTCACACACTAGGGCCAATTTAGTGTTGCCAATCAACCTATCCCCAGGTGCATGTCTTTGGAGGTGGGAGGAAGCCGGAGTACCCGGAGGGAACCCACGCAGTCACGGGGAGAACATGCAAACTCCACACAGAAAGATCCAGAGGCCGGGATTGAACTCACGACTACTCAGGACCTTCGTATTGTCAGGCAGACGCACTAACCCCTCTGCCACCGTGCTGCCCTACTGGATACATATAACAATTAATTTTTATTTTTTTTATTTTTACATTTTTTTTCTTTCCATGATGGCAGATGAGGCCCCGCCTCCCCTGCCTCTAGTGACTGCACGCCACTGGTCGCCAGACCGAGTGTCCCCGAATCCACCGAGGACAAGTCAAGTGGCGGCGGCGAGTGGAACGCCGCTGCAGCAGGCGAGGCGGGCGACCTTGGAGTGGCCACATCCGTGGCCGACGGGGAGGTGGGCGCACTTGGCGAGGCGGACGACCAGGTAGCGGCCACATCCGTGGTGGACGGGAAGGTGGGTGCGTCGGCGTCGTGGCAGGCTTGGAAGCAGCGGACGAGGCAGGCGTGGAAGCAGACGATGAGTCAGGCGTGGACGCAGACGACGAGTCAGGCGTGGACGCAGACCACGAGTCATGCGTGGACGCAGACTACGAGTCAGGCGTGGACGCAGCAGCAGACGACGAAGCTTGGCGTAGTGCGGCAGGTGGCGGGTCTTGGCATGGCGGGTCTTGGCATGGCGGGTCTTGGCTTGGAGGGTCTTGGCTTGGAGGGTCTTGGCTTGGCGGTGCTGGGCGGTGCTGGGCGGTGCTGGGCGGTGCTGGGCGGTGCTTGGCGGTGCTTGGCGGCGTGGAGCAGCTACTGGCGGCACTTGGCATTGTGGAGCAGCTACTGGCGGCACTTGGCGGCCTGGAGCAGCTATTGGCGGCACTTGGCGGCTTGGAGCAGCTACTGGCGGCACTTGGCGGCGTGGAGCAGCTACTGACGGCACTTGGCGGCATGGATCAGCTACTGGCGGCACTTGGCGGCGTGGAGCAGCTACTGGCGGCACTTGGCGGCGTGGAGCAGCTACGGGAACCTGCCGTGGTGCAGGTACAGGAACCTGCCGTGGAGCTTGGCAGTACAGTCCATGTGCTGCGGTTAAGGGTGAACATGTGTAGAGGGTTGGCTCGAGAGCCTCCTACCAGCCCAGACAGAACAGGTGGTGGGGTTACTGGCAGGAATCTCCCAAGAACGATCCTTGGACTAGATGCTTTTTTTCCTTAGCTCGCCATCATAAAGAGAAGCCTGGCCTGTGTAAGAACCAGGACTATCCTTATAAATCAATGTGTACACAAATCAAATATCTTCATTAAATAACACTAATTGCATTGTAAAGTATTCAGAACAGGTTCTAGTTTTTTCCTCCATTTTGTACAATATAAATCAACATACATGTCAGAATCACAATATGCAATAAAGTGCTAAAATAACCATTAGCAGCATACATATGACCTATACAATTCGATCAGTGCACTAATCGTGCTTATTATCAAACACATTCAAAAGTACATTCAATACACAATAGTTATCATTGGTTCAAGTCATAAACCTTGTATATGGACCATTGAGAAATATGCCACAAAGACTGTTGCAATGAAACAATGGAAGAAAGACTAATACATTTGTTAGGATCCGCTGCTCGGATCACAGTTTGTTTACTTTTTAGTGTCACGTGTGTTTTCAGCACCTTGTGTTTGTTTCTGTTGCCATGACGGCAGATTGTGCTCAGCTGCCTCTGGTTAGTGTTCGAGACGCTCACCTGTTGTCCGGGCACAAATCAGAGGGCTATTTAGTTTACGCGCTGGCCTCACTCGGCTGGTGGTCTTGTTTGCTCCCATGCAACAAGTTACGCTCTCGTTTACGCTCATAGTCTGTATTTTGTTACTAGCATCTTTTGGCTACCCTTTTGTTTTCCGTGCCGTGGGCACCTAGCAGCATATTTTGGTCTGCAACTAAAATAAATAATTTATTCTTACCTGCAAGCCGCTTCCTGACATCCCTCGGCATTTTGAAAAGACGACCTCCGGCATCACAATGCCTCGCAAGCGTAACAATATTTTCATAAACATGGTTTCACCAACTCCGCTTCTACAGTCACACACAGCTTAATGACGAAATATCCGGCGCTGGTAGTCAGCTCTATAAAGTAAACAAATAGGCATTTAGTTTAGAATCCCGTCAGCACAATATTTCGAGTGAAAAGGAGAATAAAAACCTACCTCGAGCAGAAATACAATATGTCTCCCCTCACGTCCTGTCTACTGGCCACTTCCTGCTACCGGCTTATAAGCACAGCTGATTGGACCGCGGCGATCACGTGACTAGGGAGAGCTGCGCGCTCTCCCTAGTCACGTGACAAAGAGTAATAGACAGCAAGTATACTAATAGTCTCCGCAAAAGTATGTATTTGACACCTGCGTTACACCAGCATGCCGTGTGTTGTGCCTTGTTTTGCATTGTTTACACAACGTGCGGTATGCTACTTTTGTCCGTCCGTGCAGTGCGCTACTTAATATGTTCGTGTGGAAACTCGTTTTGTACACCTCAGAACCGAACCGAACCGAACCCCCCGTACCGAAACGGTTCAATACAAATACATGCACCGTTACACCCTTAATATGTACAGTATGTGTGTAGATATGTACTGTATTTGTGTATGTATGTGTGCGCGTATGTATGAATAACTGTGTGTAAGTGAGTATACATGTGTATTTGTATGCACAATATATTTGTCTCCCAGTATGTTTACGCAATTTCTTTGTGATTTGCCTAAATGTGTGTTTTTGTTGAGCTGCTCTTTGAGCTGTGTGAGAAATTTCAAGTCAATTCAACGTTCGGGGTCAAAAGTAGGGATTTAATAACAGCACCACCATGAGGTTTACATGTGAGGAAAATAACAGCACAGTGTTGAGCGTGTTAGCTGGCACAAACAAATTAGCTCTTTGGCGGAGCTCCTAACTCAAAATATTTGGCATCCAAGTCAACGTCGTCCATTGAAATGAACTCAAATCAATTAAATAAATGATAATAATGATAAATGGGTTATACTTGTATAGCGCTTTTCTACCTTCAAGGTACTCAAAGCGCTTTGACAGTATTTCCACATTTACCCATTCACACACACATTCACACACTGATGGCGGGAGCTGCCATGCAAGGCGCTAACCAGCAGCCATCAGAGGCAAAGGGTGAAGTGTCTTGCCCAAGGACACAACGGACATGACTAGGAAGGTAGAAGGTGGGGATTGAACCCCAGTAACCAGCAACACTCCGATTGCTGGCACAGCCACTCTACCAACTTCGCCACGCCGTCCCTGTGCCGACACCCCTAAAAACAGAACATGCTCAGCCAAGTGTCAGATATTTGCAGCAAAGGTCTGCTTTTGGCTTCAAGAGGAAGAGGAAGATCCTCCCTCTTAAGCGCCAATAAGCCGTTAAACAAACAGAAACGTCAAGGAGAGGAGCAAAGGGCACTAAGCCGGATTTAACTCTGTAACCTTTTGCTTGTAGAATCTTGGACCCTGTCAGAAAACACCGTTTGTGCCTTTATTCACAGTAGGAATTGTTCAAAAGACCACGCGAGTTTTGAGCAAAGTCTCAGACTTGCTTCTAACGAGCAAAGTTTTGCTTTCACCGCACATGATGTCAACAAAGGAGTTAAGTGCAATCAAAGGCGGCGAGCGTGAAATAAAACTCCTCTTAAATCCGTTCTGCCCGACAGCAGCCAAAGTAAACAAAGTCTCCGTGCACCTTGAAGGCGTACGGTGTACCAGCCTCGCAAATCCCTGCAAAGCTCTTTGTTTACAGAGCTCTTCTAAAGGGAACTGCACTGTAAAAAGATAAGTCATTATCCAAAGCTGGCTTACAAGATTGAGCTGCGAGTGGTTTGTTGGTGCAGGAAGAAGGCAAGAATGTCTTTTTTCATATCAAGACAATTAACAGTGTTGACAAGCCTTATTGGTTCAGAGTCAACTTTTCATCATTGAAACTAAAAACTACTGATGGACTGAAGCTTTCAAAATCCACAAAACATATTCCATTTAGGCCTTGTTCACACTGCACGTCAATTACTGTTTGTTTGCTCGTATGTGACCTGTATCAGTTTTCTTCCATATGTGGATCCAAGGCTACGTTCACACCAGGGGCGTCACTTGCTTTTAAGGACAGGGGGGCTTAGCAGAGGTGTGGACTCGAGTCACATGACTTGGACTCGAGTCAGACTCGAGTCTTGAATTTGATGACTTTGGACTCGACTTGACAAAATGTAAAGAGACTTGCAACTCGACTTAGACTTTAACATCAATGACTTGTGACTTCACTTGGACTTGAGCCTTTTGACTTGACATGACTTGCTACTTTCCCCAAAACCCAAAGATTAAAAAGTTATTTGGGAGCGTGCCACTCCGTATTTTTCATTTTCTTCGTCTGTGTCTATCAGCGTGTTGTTCCTGTCAGCTGGTGTGCTCTCAGTAAAACAGCCAATCAAATTAGATCTACGTTGTTTTCATCACACAGCATTCATCCAATCAAATTGCAGGACAACCACCGAACAAGAGCTGTCAAACAATGCGGCAGTGAGAAACAATTATGCCAAAGTTAATTTCGTTCGGGTATTAAAACTACGACTTGGTCAACAAAAAACGAATTGCCGTATGCAAATCACGCAGTTCGAATATTACAGACGGAGACGCAACAACTTCCAACTTCGTTCGACATTTGAAGTTGCACAAAGGGTAAGTTTTGAATGTAAGATAACGTTTATTGGCTAAGTAACGTAACTTGTATTTGCTGTGTAGTTAAATCAGTGAGGCTGTAAACTCACTGCTAACGTTATAACCATAGACATCTTATAAGGGTACGCAGCATCGAGCGCTACTGCCTACAGGCGCAGACGAGACGCGGGGCCGCCATCTTGGAGTGGTGATCCGCTCCACTCAGCGCAATTCATTTGGCAGGAGCAATGAACTGTCAGCGCATTTAATTCATCTTACCTCACTGAATACCACTGATTTTCACGCGCTTTTTCGTCATACGTGTAGCTATGATAAAGGAAACATGTTTTGGCGTGTTTTATTATTCATAGTTTGCTTAACAGTAATATAATATTCGTATACGCTATAAGTGACCAGACGTCCGAGATCAAAACTGGGAATATAATCCCAGAGAAAGGGGAAAAAAACGGTCAGCTATTTTTAAATTGAAGAAACAATATGATTAGGTTATGTATACATGCGTATATCCTACATAAACAATGTATGAATACATTATATATATATATATATATATATATATATATATATATATATATATATATATATATATATATATATATATATATATATATATATATATATATATATATATATATATATATATATATATATATAAAAATATAAAATATATATATTTTATAGACTGTATCTCTGTTGCTGCAGCAGCAGACTGTCTTGGCACTTTGTATTGATATTTTGTATTACATTCTTCCCTTAAATGATCATGTTTACAGTCATTGTTTTATATGTATTTTTTATGTATGTCGCTTTGGATAAAAGCCTCTGCCAAATACTTCAACATAAACATATATAAACACCTGAAAGTCTTTATCAGCTAAAACCACCAATCTGTTTCACTGGATTCAGAATAAAACCAAATTCTGTCTTACCCAACAATGTTAGTATTTGAATATTGTTACTTGAAGACTTATTCCTGGTTACAATTATACTGTTAAGAAAGTATAGTCTTATATTTTGCCTAAAATGAGAATGCATCATAATCAGTGGCGGCTGGTGAATTTTGTTTTAGGTGGGGCTGAAAGTTTGTAAACCAAACCCCTGTAGGGCAGTCATCCTCCCCCAGAAGATTTCTTTGTGATTTTCACATACAAATATTGAAGATCTTTGCTCCTTCTCAACTCTGTGGTAATATTATTTTCATAAAATACAACCAATAGTAGATTAATGTTAAATCTTACTTGTGAAAAGTAATCCCCCGATTCCTATTTTCAACAGTCCGCTCATTTGAGTAGGACAACGCTGAACACCATCTTTATTTTCTACCTGTCAACTGTCACTACTTCAAGATGGCGGCCAAATTGCTCGCGTCACAGCAACCAATGCTGCTTCTACTTATAAGATGTCTATGGTTATAACGTCATTGCAAACACGGCAATCTGTTGCGTCCACTGCAGTTCGCTACCTTATTCATACATTTTGCCAAGTGATTTTTTTAAGCAGGGTTGCATGAGGTACCTACACAAACGTTACTTTAGTCAATGTATCACACACAGTAACGTAACGTTAGACGGCGGTCAGCAGCACTGCGTATTTTAGCCACCTACAAAAACACAAACATAGTCAAATAAAGGTCAGTTAAAATGTATACTATATTAACAATATGTGTACATATTGCATAGGGCCCTGACATCTAAAAAGTACAACTCTGTTCATTGTTTTGTTCATGTTTTTGTTATGTTTTTCATATGTACGCACACATAAACACACAGACAGTACGAGATGAGATCAATGAGATAAGGTAAGAACAGGATAGAAACTGCTGTGGAACTAGTTACAATGCAATATGCCATGGAAATACAATGTTAACACTTTTGTGCAAATAAGTACAGTTGCACTTGTTTTTTCAAATGTGTTTATTCTGTAAAATAATGAGTTAAATGTTTAAAATTACTGGATAATAGTGCTATTATGAAGTGCAATGTCAGCACTTTTTTTCCCCTGCAATTTCAAATGCACTTGTTTTAATAAATAAATACAGCGTTTTAAAAGCATACACAATCTGTGTAAATATATTAGTCTGTGGTTAAAAGGACTTGAAAGGACTCGAAATTCAAAATGCAGGACTTGGGACTTGACTTGAGACTTTCCAGTCTTGACTTTGGACTTGACTCGGGACTTGCCTGTCTTGACTCGGGACTTGACTCGAGACTTGAGGGCAAAGACTTGAGACCTACTTGTGACTTGCAAAGCAATGACTTGGTCCCACCTCTGGGGCTTAGCCCCCAGGAGATGAACAGGATGCGAGCGAACGTAGCGCACGAGCACAAAACATCACAAACGGCTAACAAAGACTTAGAAATTATTCATTGTTATTATTTTTATTTCAGTCGGTTTATTTTCAATGTGTGTTCAGTACAACAACAAACATGGGTTTGCACAGTGACATTTTGTTTACAGCATCAACAAGAAACAATTACTTGCATGATCCTTCAAGATACACTGAAACACAATGAAAGTCATGGCATTAGCCTCTATGTCAGACTGGGACATTCTGCGGCCCGCGGGCCACATCCGGCCCTTTGTGCGTCCCTGTCCGGCCCGCGTGAGGCCAATCATCAATTACAAAATCAATTTAAAAAAGTATCTATGTCGAGTGTGCAATACAACGGTGCTGCTTTTGTTTTGAAAAGCGTTTTTTGTATTACTTCCGTGTGGACGTACAGTAGGCGCATGAGTGAATGTGAACAGCGGCAATCACAAATTACAAAATAAAGTTTTAAAAACATCTATGTCGTGCGCGCAATATAACTGTGCTGCTTTTATTTTGAAAAGTGTTATGGCCGTATGTCCAGGTGTAACCTGTGAGTGAAGGTGCACAGCATACTTGCCAACCTTGAGACCTCCGATTTCAGGGGGTGGGGGGCGTGGTCGGGGTGGGGCGGGGGCGTGGTTAAGAGGGTTAAGAGGGAGGAGTATATTTACAGCTATAATTCACCAAGTCAAGTATTTCATATATATATATATATATATATATATATATATATATATATATAAGAAATACTTGACTTTCAGTTAATTCTAGCTATATATTTTAGTATATATATATATATATATATATATATATATATATATATATATATATATATATATATATATATATATATATATATATATATATATATATATATATATATATATATATATATATATATATATATATATATATATAAATAAAATAAATACTTGAATTTCAGTGTTCATTTATTTACATATATACACACACATAACACTCATCTACTCATTGTTGAGTTAAGGGTTGAATTGTCCATCCTTGTTCTATTCTCTGTCAGTATTTTTCTAACTATGCTGAACACCCTCTCTGATGATGCATTGCTGTGTGGCACGCACAAAAGTGCTTTCATCAAATGGACTAGAGCAGGGGTCCCCAAACTTTTTGACTCGGGGGCCGCATTGGGTTAAAAAAAAATTGGCCGGGGGCCTGGCTGTGTGTATATACAGTATATATATATATACATATGTACAGTATATATATATATATATATATATATATATATATATATATATATATATATATATATATATATATATATATATATATATATATATATATATATATATATATATATATATTTATATATGTATATATACATATATACATTGTCTTTATAATCCGTTTTGTCATTTAACATCAATTAACATTGATGTTCATCAACATTTAACATTGTCACGTTATCGATGGGAAAATTCATTTTTAGACAATATGATTTGCCTGAGCGATTAGGAGACACCAAGAGTAACAAGCGGTAGAAAATGGATTAGAAAGGAAAGATTAAAAAAATAAATAAATAAAAATTATTATTATTATTATTTTTTTTTTTTTTTACTTGGGACTTCCTGTGGGCCGGATTTTGGATGCTGGGGGGCCGGATCCGGCCCGCGAGCCGTAGTTTGGGGACCCCTGGACTAGAGTCTGGAATCTTCCATCTCTCCTTGCATGGCCCAAAACCGGTCAATCTTTGCTTCCTGAGGAAGATCTTCACTGCCAAGCACTTGGTAGTCCACTACTTCTTCCCGGAGGCTATCCAGGTCCAATCGCAGCTGCGGTTTGGAACTTACAAGCGTATTTCTTCATCTTACTCGTCGTCGGCGTCGCCCCGGCTGTACCTTCCTCGTTCTTCTGCTTCATCTCCTTGTTGTGTGCGCAGTTGTGCACTGCACTCTCTAAAAGCCATAGACGTTATTGTCACATATGCATGTACAGTAGATGGCAGTATTGTCCTGTTTAAGAGTGTCACAACATTGCTGTTTAGGGCAGACGAACTGCTTTACGGTTAGACGAAAACGTGACTGCTGTTGTTGTGTGTTGTTACCGCGCTGGGAGGACGTTAATGAAACTGCCTAACAATAAACCCACATAAGAAACCAAGAACTCGCCCTCGATCATTCTACAGTTACTACGTGATTGGGTAGGCACGTTGTTTATATTGTGGGAAAGCGGACGTGAAAACAGGCTGTCCTCACTCAGGTCCGCATGGAGCTGGAGGGGGCGTGGCCTCCAGCTCCGCCTGAATTTCGGGAGATTTTCGGGAGAAAATTTGCACGGATTTCATATTTCATTCATTCACAACTACTCCAACACGAACATTATTGTTTTTGCACTTTTGGCTTCTTATTAAATAACTTTTTAAATAGATTTAATCTTGCACGTGGAAACTTTAAGTGTGGGCTTTAGTTGATATAACACTCCCGTCAGGGGGTGCATTCTACGCCGGGGGTGCATTATCCGGCACAACACCTGGAACTTGGAGCTTCAGCTGAAGAACAGAACGGCCGACTTTGACTGTTTTTCGCTGGCTTTGGATGAGAGCTGTGATGTACGTAACACTGCCCAGCTGCTCATCTTCTTACGTGGGATAACTGCTGACTTTCAAATCACGGAGGAGCTGGCAGCCATGCAGTCAATTAAAAGGGACAACCACAGGTAATGACTTGTTCACATAGGTAAATGCGTGTTTGGACATGTTAGGACTGAAATGGGACAAGCTGGCAGGTGTGACAACAGATGGTTGTCCAAATCTGACGGGGAAAAATGTTGGACTTTTAAAGAGGATGCAGAATAAACTTTAAATTAACCCTGTGCAGAAATTTACATTTTTGCATTGTATTGTACATCAGGAAGTGTAGTGTTAAAAATAAAACCATCAAAATCAATCTGCTTTTGTATAAAGTTAAGTTAGGTTAAATGAAAATATTATTATTATTATTAATTATTATTATTATTTATCTTACGGTATATCAAAAATAATATTGAGCAAAATGTAATTAAAATATTGTGGATGTGGCCCTCCAGCAGTGCTCGGGTTGCTAATGCGGCCCCCGGTAAAAATTAATTGCCCACCCCTGCTCTATGTTATTAATTCACAACATAGAGGCTAATGCCACGACTTTCGCCCACAATACAATAATTGTTTGTTCCCAAATATTTTGAAGTTGCACAGATTACATTTTGGGCACATATGTGACTAAAATGGTTGTAAATTCAAGCCCTGGAAATATTACTTAATTACTTGAACTAAAGTAATATCTGGATCGGGATAATTTGGCTTATATATAATATATTTATATATACATATATATATATATATATATATATATATATATATATATATATATATATATATATATATATATATATATATATATATATATATATATATATATATATATATATATATATATATATATATATATATATATATATATATATATATATATTATGGCAAGCCGTTAAGGAAATTAAATATATATGGAAGTCTGAATAGAAATGAGAAACGTTTTATATACTGTAAATAAGAAAGACTTAGAGCCTGTCTGCTGATCTGAAAAAGAGCCAAAGCTGTCAAAGAGCTGAGGGACCATCTTCAAAGTGCAATGCTGAAACAAATAATGCAAACAATAAAATGTAACTTCCAGGGCTTGAGATTAACGAAGTCCCGTCATGCCGGGGACGGTAAAAAAAATGCACGGGACGAAATGAAATGCTCCCCGGGACGATGGCTTTTAACCATTTTTTTCTTTTTCTTTTTATGTATTTATTCATTTTACATTTTATATTAAATGTCTTAGTTTTTCCTCCCTCTGAAAATCCTATGAAATGTTTAACAAGCCATTCTATAATAATACAACAGCTATTAATGTAACAATACAATAAAACCAATATATTTAATGATGTTTTTTCATTATTTTAACAATAGGCTAATGTATATTACTTTATATAGATTCCACAAGAAACACAAAACCTAAAAACTAAATTATTTATAATTGCAGGCACAAGGTTTCGTGCAGCTTCACTCATTGTAAAAGAAGACGGAAGTCCACGCTACCGTTCAAAAGTTTGGGGTCACCCAAACAATTTTGTGGAACAGCCTTCATTTCTAAGAACAAAAATAGACTGTCGAGTTTCAGATGAAAGTTCTCTTTTTCTGGCCATTTTGAGCGTTTAATTGACCCCACAAATGTGATGCTCCAGAAAGTCAATCTGCTCAAAGGAAGGTCAGTTTTGTAGCTTCTGTTAGAGCTAAACTGTTTTCAGATGTGTGAACATGATTGCACAAGGGTTTTCTAATCATCAATTAGCCTTCTGAGCCAATGAGCAAACACATTGTACCATTAGAACACTGGAGTGATAGTTGCTGGAAATGGGCCTCTATACACCTATGTAAATATTGCACCAAAAACCAGACATTTGCAGCTAGAATAGTCATTTACCACATTAGCAATGTATAGAGTGTATTTCTTTAAAGTTAAGACTAGTTTAAAGTTATCTTCATTGAAAAGTACAGTGCTTTTCCTTCAAAAATAAGGACATTTCAATGTGACCCCAAACTTTTGAACGGTAATGTATATGTATACAGTTGTGCTCATAAGTTTACATACCCTGGGAGAATTTATGATTTCTTGGCCATTCTTCAGAGACCAGCAAAGATTTCAGCCACAACTGCCAAAAAAATTGTTTGAGATGCAAAGAAAAATCCACAAATAACTTCAGCTGAAATACAGGACTCTCTGAAAAATTGTGGTGTGGCTGTTTCAAGATGCACAATATGGAGGCACTTGAAGAAAAATGGGCTGCATGGTCTACCTGAATCCCTCATTTTCCACTTCTTAATCAGCGTTTGAACACTGCTGATTGGCATTCTTAATTCCTTGGATATCTTTGTATACCACTTTCCTGTTTTATGCAGTTCAATTACCTTTTCTCGCAGATCCTTTGACAATTATTTTGCCTTCCCCATGACTCAGAATCCAGAAACATCTGTGCAGCACTGGAGGAAAGATGCAATTGTCTGTCAGAAGCCCAGAAACTCACTGACCTTTTATACACACACACTAATTACAAACAAACAGGTCACAGGTGAGGATTGGAACCTTGATTAGCCATTCAAACCTGTTTGTGTCAACTTTTGTGCATGTTATCAGATCAAAGTCACTGGGGTATGTAAACTTTTGATCAGGGTCATTTAGGTACTTTATTTTGTCATTTTGATTTAAAAAGAGTAAACACAGTTGTTTGCCAATAAAAAGCTTCACACAACCATTAAGCATGAATGGAAGAAAGTTTTTTGTGTTATCATTCATATTCTCTGAAGAATGGCCAAGAAATCATAAATTCTCAGAGGGTATGTAGACTTATGAGCACAACTGTATATATATATATATTTATTTATATATATATATATATATATATATATATATATATATATATATATATATATATATATATATATATATATATATATATATATATATATATATATATATATATATATATATATATACACTACCGTTCAAAAGTTTGGGGTCACATTGAAATGTCCTTATTTTTGAAGGAAAAGCACTGTACTTTTCAATGAAGATAACTTTAAACTAGTCTTAACTTTAAAGAAATACACTCTATACATTGCTAATGTGGTAAATGACTATTCTAGCTGCAAATGTCTGGTTTTTGGTGCAATATCTACATAGGTGTATAGAGGCCCATTTCCAGCAACTATCACTCCAGTGTTCTAATGGTACAATGTGTTTGCTCATTGGCTCAGAAGACTAATTGATGATTAGAAAACCCTTGTGCAATCATGTTCACACATCTGAAAACAGTTTAGCTCGTTACAGAAGCTACACAACTGACCTTCCTTTGAGCAGATTGAGTTTCTGGAGCATCACATTTGTGGGGTCAATTAAACGCTCAAAATGGCCAGAAAAAGAGAACTTTCATCTGAAACTCGACAGTCTATTCTTGTTCTTAGAAATGAAGGCTATTCCACAAAATTGTTTGGGTGACCCCAAACTTTTGAACGGTAGTGTATATATATATATATATATATATATATATATATATATATATATATATATATATATATATATATATATATATATATATATATATATATATATATATATATATATATATATATATATATCACTCCGCTTCACTATACACACTTTTCAATTTATGAACAATGTTCAAGAACCAATTAGGTTTGTAAATTGAGGTTTCACTTTACTAAAATTGGAGTTATGTTGACTTCCGTAAAGACAGCACGTGTGACGTCATGTCTGCATGCGGCTCAGGTTGCTTTCACATTTAGCATCGCATTTTTTTTTACATAAAAAGATTTCACCAAAAAACAGAATTGGACATCCTACCCTGCAGTGTGAGCGTAGTCTTAGACACAAAGAGAAGTATTTCAGGGAGTTGGCACGCATGGAGGAGGTGAAGCAATGCTGAAGACAGTTAAGTGAAAACAGAGTCAGTAGTGGTCTGATTTACAACAGCCGAAGCATTTAAATATGAAGAAATGGACTCAAAATCCAACTTCTCCAGCCCCTGTAAAACTATAAATCCAGCATTTAATGTACCTGTGCCTTTCATGCAGCACGGCTGGATATTGGCGTCAGTTTAAGGGTCTGTTTGCAACTGGGTCTAAATCATAAGTCTTATACTATTTGGCACATAAATGATCAAATAAACATTTCCAAACAGATTACAAAGGCTCCCAATTTATCTGCTGATGAATACAGTAAGACACTACATTCCTAGTAGTATATTTTGTCACAACCTATTAATGTATTTGTTAATTTACTTACATGATTTCAATACACACTTTAGTTCAGATTAAATTTTCACTTATTATTCTGTTGTTTGGATACTAGAGTTGTACGGTACTAATCAATCAAAAACGGTACTATACTCTGTTTAAAAAGTACCGGTTTGCCATATTTTTTTTAAACGGCCATGACGGCACGTCGTGACATTGCTTGTTTTACGAGCAGAGGAACATGTTCGGCAGCGCACACACACGGAGTACTTACAAGCAGACACAGTGTGTAGACAGAAAAGGGAGAACGGACGCATTTTGGTCTAAAAACTAAAGATAAAGGTGAAGTTATAACACTGAAACACCCTCAAGAAGAGGTACTTTAAGACATGGCTAGCTAGCTAGCAGCTAACATCCATCCAAAAGGTTTTAGCTACTTCTAAATCACTTATCCTCGCCTCCATAGCAACAAATAAAGTAAGTTTCTTACAAGTAACATTATCACTGCAGGACGAGGAATAGCTAAACATGCTTCACTACACACCCTAGGAGGACACAATAGCTCACCACTAACTACAAGTTAGCACCCCTGAATGTAAACAAATGCCATGGGTGGATCTACACCTGACATCCACTGTATTGATACCAAGTACAAGAGCTTATCTAATCGATACTACTATCGATATTTTTTACACTTTTAAAAAAATTCATATAATGTTTATAAAGTCAGGAAATAGGTCCCTGGACACATAAGGACTTTGAATATGACCAATGTATGATCCTGTAACTACTTGGTATCGGATCGATACCTACATTTGTGATAACATCCAAAACTAATGTAAAGTATCAAACAACAGAAGAATAAGTGATTATTACATTTTAACAGAATTGTAGATAGAACATGTTAAAACAGAAAATAAGCAGATATTAACAGTAACTGGTACTCCTCAGGGCTGTGTACTCTCCCCCTGGCTCTTCTCCCTGTATACAAACTGCTGCACCTCCAGTCACCAATCCGTAAAACTGCTCAAGTTTGCGGATGACACCACCCTCATCGGGCTCATCTCGAATGGCGATGAGTCCGCCTACAGGAGAGAGGTGGACCGGCTGACGTCCTGGTGCAGCCTCAACAACCTGGAGCTGAACGCCCAGAAAACAGTGGAGATGATCATGGACTTCAGGAAAGTCACAGCCCCACCATCCCCCCTCACCCTGATTGACTCTCCCACCCCCGTCCCCATTGTGGACTCCTTCCGTTTCTTGGGCACCACCATCACCCAGGACCTCAAGTGGGAGCTGACCATCAGCTCCCTCATCAAGAAGGCCCAGCAGAGGATGTACTTCCTGCGGCAGCTGAGGAAACTTAAGGTGCCGACCGAGATGCTGGTGCAGTTTTACTCAGCCATCATAGAGTCCATCCTGACCTCCTCCATCACAGTGTGGTTCCCCGGCGCCACAGTCCAGGATAAGAATAGACTGCAGCGCATCGTACGTGCTGCTGAGAAGGTGATTGGCTGCAAGCTCCCATCCCTCCAGGACTTGTTCTCCTCCAGGACCAGGAGGCGTGTGGGTCGGATCACAGCTGACTCTTCTCACCCTGGACACAAACTATTCTCCCCTCTCCCCTCAGGCAGGAGACTACGCTCCATCCAGACCCACACCTCCCGCCACCTGAACAGTTTTTTCCCCTCGGCCATCAGGCAAATGAACAAGAACTCCTAACAGCAGCTCCTTGAATTCCTTGAATCCCTTCTAAGTCTATCTGATAGCTCAGTCACAGCTCTTTTTATTACCAAATATGTGTTATATGTGTTTTATGTCGCAAGTTTGCACCAAGAAAAATTCCTAGTTTGTGAACCCGTTCTCAAACAATGGCAATACAACTATTCTGATTCTGATTCTGATTCTGATTCTGATTCTGATAAATGAACAAGTGTATTAATAATAAATTTTTACAGTTTGTCCCTCATAATGTTGGCAAAATAATAGAATGATAAATGACACAATATGTTACTGCATACGTCAGCAGACTAATTAGGAGCCAAAATTGTTCTTTGGTTGCAATAAGAAACATAGGTTTCGTTAAAATAAAACCAATAATAACATTTTTTGTTGTGCCCTTTATCTAGAAAAGTACCGAAAAGTATCAAAATACATTTTGGTACTTGTACCAATATTGGTATCGGGACAACCCTATTAGATACTGTACGCTAGTTTTTGCTGATACTACAAATGTGTGTATGGATCCAATACCAAGCAGTATTAGTCACACCGATGCTCATACTGATACTTAACACTTTTGACATCATTGAAGCAAAATGTACTATTTGCTAAGTTGGTAAACAATAACAAAAACAGCAAAACAATGATTTTGTTATATTAACATAAATTGATCTAATCACTGTATTATCGCTTATTTACTTGGTATCGTTACTGTCAATATTTTTAATGATCCACCTGTCCTTGTTTAGTTTCAAGAGCTCTCGCTTAACGATTAGTAGTGTTTGGAAAATTACTTTTAAAAGTAATCATTATAGTTACTTTTGCCAAACAAAGTAGTTGAATTAGTAATAAAAGTACTATAAGAAATGCAATTCATTAAAATTACGGTAAATAAATGACCTAGGAAAGTTGTTATTGTGATACTAAAACAAAATGGCATATGCAGTTGAAAGACGTTTCATGAGAGCAGAGTGTGTTTATGCTTGTGCAGACAGAACAGCATGACCTCAGCTGTGTTTGTCAGCTCTTGTGGGACGGCAGCTCTGTAATTCGTAACGCTGTCATGCCGAACACTGTCGGTTAGCGATGCTTTTTCTGTATCCTACAGTGTGGGGTGTTGCATGTTTTGCTGTTCCTCGTCATTTACTCCTCCAGTGATAGGTACTTGGAAGAATCTCTGCTTACTTGCTGCCATGGTGGTGAGGATTAGTGATTTAGAAGCTGCACTGTTGTCATGCTAGTAAGGACGCTACATGGCGTTGAGGACATATTTATTCGCTTGTCGCTGTCAAATTTGTAGGGTGTTTCATCAACATGTGTTATAACGACATAAGGAAAAGTTATATTGTCGACCAATTCTTTGTATTTATATTGTACATGGTGGGGGTTCCCACACCAAGTTGAGGTGATCTACCTCATCTTCATGTATACATGTATATATATATACATATATATATATATATATATATATATATATATATATATATATATATATATATATATATATATATATATATATATATATATATATATATATATATATATATATATATATATATGTATATATATATATGTATATATATATATATATATATATATATATATATATATATATATATATATATATATATATATATATATATATATATATATACAGTATATATATACTGTATATTATATATATCATATAGTATGTTTGTATATATATATATATATATATATATATATATATATATATATATATATATATATATATATATATATATATATATATATATATATATATATATATAAATAAATAATAAATAAAATAAATAAACTCCCCTGAAGAGCAGGGAAACCTGCGAAACAGGCTTGTAGGGGTAGAATAGCCTCCGTGTTTTTTCTTGACCTAACGAATATATATTTATAATTTATGTGTATTTATTTATGAAAGAGATGTTTTTGTTAACATGTTAAAGGTGTTTAATCAAAACACAAGAATGTTTAACACATGTATTAAGATTAAAGATTAAAGTACCAATGATTGTCACACACACACTAGATGTGGTGAAATTTGTCCTCTGCATTTGTCCCATCCCCTTGGGGAGCAGTGGGCAGCAGCGGCGCCGCGCCCGGGAATCATTTTGGTGATTTAACCCCCAACTCCAACCCTATGTTGCTGAGTGCCAAGCAGGGAAGTCATGGGTCCCATTTTTATAGTCTTTGGTATGACTCGGCTGGGATTTGAACTCCAACCTACCGATCTCATGTTGTAATAGTATGCATGTTCGAAATAAACTCGAACCATAACTTATAGATTCCTTTCTTTCATGGACAAGAATATAAGTCGGTGTATTACCTGATTCTGATGACTTGCATTGATTGGAATCAGACAGTAGTGATGATAGCTTCCACATTTTCAAATTTACATTGTGAAGGGAAAAAAAAAGTCCTCCTTTCTGACCAATACCACATGAAAGTGGTTGGTTTTGGCATCTTATTTGTCCAGCTTCTATACTCCTTTTTATGCACTTTACAACAAATACATTGACAGCAAACTCCGTAGCTTGTTAGCTTGTGTGCGCAAACTTTCTGAGACTCTTATTTTGGTAGCGCAGGCAGGCTGAAGCAGGGCTTTTATTGTGAAGCCAGGAACTGTGCGATCTGTCTTTAGGCTTTTGACGGCAGGTACGGCGCGAGAGTCTGTTGAAATAAAAAGCGTTTCTCGCCTTCCTGTCGGTCATTTTTTCTTAATAATGATCTGGCAGCAGCCAGCATCATCTCACAAGACCCCTCGGGTGTCGTGAATGTCATTTAAGTGATGAAAGTGACGTCTTGGTGAAGATTGATGATCGCTATTTTTTAGGACTATTTTTTTCATGCCTGGCTGGCGATCAACACCTCCCAGGGGGTGGAACAAGGGGATGGGTCAAACCCAGAGAGTAATGTCACCACACCTAGTGTGTGTGTGACTATCAGTGGTACTTTAACTTTTTAACTTTAACTGACACACCCTCCAACACCGACCGGTAGTTCGCGATCAACGTAATGGGCACCCTTGGTATATGGTCTAAATCAGGGGTGTCAAACTCATTTTAGATGGAGGGCCACATGGAGAAAAATCGACTCCCAAGTTGGCCGGACTGGTAAAATCACGGAACGACTTAAAAATAAAGACAACTTCAGATTGTTTTCTTTGTTTAAAAATAGAACAAACACATTCTGAAAATGTACAAATCATAGTTTTTTTTCACTTACATGTTGCGGTTAATAGTATTCCATCTTTATTTGTAGTTATTTATATTTTCTGCATAGTTTATGTGATAATGTTCATCAGTCAACTCATTGGTGTTCATTTTCAATCAAGATAAAAAAAAATCATATCAAAATGAAATTACAGTATGTTATTTATGTAGTTTGATCATTTTCCCTGACTGATGTACTAACATGTGGTTTATTTTGTACATGTGTAGCATCATCTACAAAGATACAGTGGACACATTTAGAATAGCTGTTTCTTTCGTTTAAAACTTCCAGGTTAATTCTTATAGCAAACTCATCCCGCGGGCCGGATTAAACCTGTCCGCGGGCCTGATCTGGCCCTCGGGCCGTACGTTTAAATGGAGCAACCCTGGTGTTGCTTTACAGCACCAAAGTACCAACTAGTGCTAGCTGGCACACAAAGTACAGCATTGCAGATGGACTTTGTATTTGTTTCCCACTCTTAAGTAAATACCGTAGAAGAATCACTGATGGGGTAAACATGTTGGATTCAGTGTTGGATGGGAGGCAGATGTTAAAAAGGGTCATGTAAGAAGAAGCCCCGTGTTGACCTTCTGCAATAAACAGTCCAAGTTGAGTCCACACTGAGATCAGCCAAGCGCAGAAGATTAGTTCACCACCGAAGAGAAAGCCAACACAAACCAGCACTCGTGTTTAAGGACATTTTTCCTCTTGCAGACCGCAGGCTTTCCGGCAGCGGCTTTGGATGTGTGTGTGTGCGTGTGTGTGTGTATGCGTGTGTGTGTGTGTGTGTGTGTGTGTGTGTGTGTGTGTGTGTGTGTGTGTGTGTGTGTGTGTGTGTGTGTGTGTGTGTGTGTGTGTGTGTGTGTGGGTGTGTGTGTGTGTGTGTGTTAGAGAGAGAGCGACAGAGAACATATTTTCCTGTACAAAGTATTTTTCTACGTTAAGAAGTGTTTTCATTCTAAGTGCGTTTGCTTTGATGAACATCCTGCTTTTTAAGTTAATTACGATTAGCAAGTGGGTGTTTCTTCTCCACGTGTTACAACGTTCCCCTGCAGGCAAACAACTCAATGCAGCCGTTAAAAACAAGATGTTTTTACTTTCTATTACCTTTTAGGCCCCGTTTACACTAGGCCGGATAAGGTTATCCAGGGTAAATCACACCTAACCTTATCCGGGTCTGTCAGGTTCAAACACCAAACTATCTATTAAACAAGACAAGAAGCAAGGAATCATACTGTGACAGGATTCAATTTAGCTCATGAGGAGAGCGCATCGACCTGCACCCTCGTACAGTGTCACCCCGCCGCTCTGAGGAACAAGCTCCACACGCCTCCTCATTTATTTGGGCATGTCCTGATTACATAGCTGCAGTTGCTTCTAAGGGGAGGGGTCATAAACAGCTGCTGCACTGGGTCATAAACAGTTCAGACAAAAAGGTGCTTAGAGCGGTGTCAGGTTTGCCCCCTCTCTGCTTGTAGATTTCGGGTCCTGATAAGGTCCTTCCTGTGGCTGTCCAAGATCTGAGAAACCGACACCTCTACGGCGCATTCCATCGCACACAGTGGAGGTTTACAAGCTATCCGCCTTTTGCTTGATACGATCAAAGACAGCTTTGTAAGCACCAGTGGATCGTAACCACAGGCCGCAGGGCAACCTGAATTCAAAGCAAACAAGTTGTGTGATAACTTATATGCAATTATTCTGACAGTGTCCACACACAACAATGCCACCGTTTAAGACCCCCCCCCCCTACGCAACGCAACCGAGTACGCATGCGCGGAGGAAAAAAAATTAAAATAAAAATGCGTCCATCTGTTCTCCAGTAGATGACTTTACTTCACTGTGAAGTTATTTAAAAGATCTACAGTATATTGTAAAAAGGTTGCTGTGCATTTTACATTTGTTTGCTGTGTTTTATGTGCAAGTTTTTAAATTAAAATGTATTCCCTTTGAACAATATCCAGTCTTGTGGTATTTCAACTAACTACAATCCGGTGTGTCTATTGTAGTGACTCACACCTGAGACATCATAAATTAATCAAATCTTTATTAGACATGAGAAAGTAGACAATGTGATAAACAGTTTGGGACACGAGGAGATGGTTCCATCTTTCAGCTGCGCGTTAATGGCGGAGTTAGCGAAGATGTGGCCATTTCACAGTCACATCCATAAAGCAATATTTGTAGTCACACACTGGCTATCACGATCACATCCACGGGAGGAAGGGACGAAGTTTTTTGGTAAATAGACTCACAGCTGACCCGGACAATTGAAAGTTCTCTTGCCGTCTGAGATGTGTTGTATCCCAAATAGCTGCAATCGCTTTCTTTTAAGGTATTGATTTGTGATTTCCAAAAGCGTCTGTACATGTACAAGAAGGAGAAACACGGGCATGTCTGAATGACTCGCCTCCATATTTGTTATGTCCGCGTCTGTGTGGCGTCACTTCCTGTGTGGGTGTGGTCTTTCTGGCGTCACTTCCTTGCCGAACTCAATTTGTAAACGATCAATGAGTCCATACAAAACTAAGTGCCGGGGATTCAAGAAATACATGGCGCACTTAGCCGTGTAAAAATTTGTCCAAGGAGGGGGACCTTAAACGCTGGTTTAGTGTGTCTGAAACGGGGCTTAGGCTAAATAACTATATGTTTAAGGGGTTAAACGACTTAGTGTAGACATGGTCTTAGTCTATACTGTGTATTCCATAAACCATTTTACTGTATTTTAAATTCATCCATTTCGCGACCCCGAAGGGAATAAGCGGTAGAAAATGGATGGATGGCATTTTCTACTGCTTGTCCCTTTTGGGGTCGCGGGGGGTCGCTGGAGCCTATCTCAGCTGCATTTGGGCGGAAGGTAGGGTACACCCTGGACAAGTCGCCACCTCATTGCAGGGCCAACGCAGATTGACACACAACATTCACACATTAGGGCCAATGTATATATATATATATATATATATATATATATATATATATATATATATATATATATATATATATATATATATATATATATATATATATGAATTAACTCCTTAAGATTTTTAATTTAGCTTTGAGAAATGTACATACATGTAAGCATAGAATTGTATATATATACATGCAAATATAATATATATAGACATATATAAATATATATAGACATTTTAAGAATTTTAATTTATTTTTAAAAAATCTGAATTTATGTAAACATAGAATATATATATATATATATATATATATATATATATATATATATATATATATATATATATATA
Organism: Entelurus aequoreus; assembly: GCF_033978785.1. NCBI lineage: Eukaryota > Metazoa > Chordata > Actinopteri > Syngnathiformes > Syngnathidae > Entelurus > Entelurus aequoreus. Next base: position 43,211,526 of record NC_084736.1, read on the forward strand.
TATATATATATATATATATATATACATGAACCTACTCAGTGGCCTAGTGGTTAGAGTGTCCGCCCTGAGATGGGTAGGTTGTGAGTTCAGACCCCGGCTGAGTCATACAAAGACTATAAAAATGGGACCCATTACCTCCCTGCTTTGCACTCAGCATCAAGGGTTGGAATTGGGGGTTAAATCACCAAAAATGATTCCCGGGCGCGACCAATGATGCTGCTCACTGCTCCCCTCACCTCCCAGGGGTTGATCAAGGGTGATGGGTCAAATGCAGAGAATAATTGTTGCCACACCTAGTGTGTGTGTGACAATCATTGGTACTTTAACTTTAACTTAATATACAGTACAGGCCAAAAGTTTGGACACAACTTCTCCTCATTCAATGAGTTTCTTTATTTTCATGACTATTTACACTGTAGATTGTCACTGAAAGCATCAAAACTATGAATGAACACATGTGGAGTTCTGTACTTAACAAAAAAAGGTGAAATAACTGAAAACATGATTCATATTCTAGTTTCTTCAAAATAGCCACCTTTTGCTCTGGTTACTTTTTTGCACACTCTTGGCATTCTCTCGATGACCTTCAAGCACACCTGTGAAGTGAAAACCATTTCAGGTGACTACCTCCTGAAGTTCATGGAGAGAATGCCAAGAGTGTGCAAAGCAGTAATCAGCGCAAAGGGTGGCTATTTTGAAGAAACTAGAATATAAATATATATATATTTCACCTTTTTTTGTTAAGTACATAACTCCACACGTGTTCATTCATAGTTGTGATGCCTTCAGTGACAATCTCCAATGTAAATAGTCATGAAAATAAAGAAAACACATTGAATGAGAAGGTGTATCCAAACGTTTGAACTGTACTGTATGTATGTATATATGTACATTATGTATCTATGTATATATATATATATATATATATATATATATATATATATATATATATATATATATATATATATATATATATATATATATATATATATATATATATATATATATATATATATATATATATATATATATATATGTGTATATATTTATATATATATATATATGTTTGTACAGTATGTAGATGTATGTATATACAGTAAATTTACTTTTTTTTTAATTTATTTATTTTTGAGAAATTGATATGCAAGTAAACACAGAATTATTACTACAAACTTATGATTTGATAAGATTTTTGCAAAAAATGTATGTAAAAATAAATATTAAAGGCAGGGATCATTTTTAATTTCAAAAAGCATATTTGTGCAATTTCACTTATAATTTGATTACCTGCTCGGTATGATATGTATTGCAATTTTTTAATGAAGGAACCAATCTAAAATAATTTTATAAACATTTTTTTATTTAAAAGAAAATCTGTGTGTAAAAAAACATTTTGGTTGCTTTTATTCTTAATTTCCACCCCAAAAGTGTGTTGAATCATTTATGAGAGCATGCAAATCACATTAGGATGTTGGGAATATGGTGTTCTTCCGTCTGCACATGTCCATCTGTGAGCGCTTTGCTCTGCCATGGGAATTGTCTTCCACCATTAGCTTGTCTCCTGTCCTTAGTCCTGTCTCTTATCTTGTGTGGCTGCAGTCCTCTAATAAACACACACAGATATTTCCTCATGAATGGAGCCTCAGATACAGATCATGACACCCGAGAACATGAACATGAGAACTTCTTGGTGCTACTTTGAGGCCTACGAGGTCCACGTCGGGCCTGAGGCCTTCACCATAAGTATGATGGGAAGTCATAATTAAAAGCTTTTGACATAAAGAAACCAATCAGGAGAGTGTGTATGGAAAACATAACAACCTTTTTCCACCAAGAACTGCTTACGGGACATATTCTCTCCCTCCAGGATTTCGCAGGGTTTTTTTGCAGCCTAAATTCAAAACAGGTTTTTTAGAAAGTCACGGCAAAAGTTGCAACGTTTTGAGTCTTTTTTTTTTTACAATAATATTGAATCAACTTGTGATTTTATTACTTTTTTTCAACTGCTCCTTATAACAGGATTGCAACAAAAATGGAAAACAAATACTGCATTGATGTTTTACACTGAGGAAATGGGTTCCATGTGAAAGGTATGGAGACAGGCAAGTCACATGATCAAATAATTCATCATTGGTGTAGCCTATAGGCATACCTTGGTAAAATGTCTCCTCTTTAATATTGGGTGTACATTAGGCTGCTGAGCATGCTCTACTTATTTTCACCAGCATAACCATTGCTAACGTTGGTTGTAGTTGGTTTTAGTCCTTGTTTTCTGATAGTACTGACAATAACCATATGATTGCCATTTGTTGTGATATCGTACGCAAGCTTCCATACTTATTCCTGAAAATAGCCTCATTCTGTGTAAAATGTGTTTGATAGTGACAAAACGCTTGTCTATTCAACTATTATGGTCCCAGCACCTCAACCCCTAGTAAGAGGCAGTGGAAGTTTGAAGTTCCTTGGAGTAGCCCAGTCCATCCAGAATTTTTACCATGATTGCAGTACCATTTCTGGCCACATTATTACATATGGCACCTTTGATAATAATTTGACAATAAGTTTGAAGTATGTACTTTTAGTGCCATCTAGTGTCTACTTTGAAGTCTGTGCGCTATAAAACGAGTAAAACACAGACTATTTGTTTGACAATTTTTGTTAACATCATGTGCTTTTTTAAGGTGAAAGTTACAAGTTGATTTAATGTTTTTTGGAAAAAGGGGGAAAAAAAAGTCTTAAAACATTGAAACGTTTGCAGCAACTCACTGAAAAAGCTGCCACTAATTCATTTATTTTAGAGCACAACAATCAGAAAACTAGCCTGCGAGGTCCCAGAGACACGAGCCAGGTTGTATTGTTTGACCATCTACTTGTCCGGCACTGATAGGGATGGCTACCATTCTCACTTGAACGGATACGCTACCAATTCCTGGTAACGAAGTGAAGTGAATTATATTTATATAGCACTTTTTCTCTAGTGACTCAAAGCGCTTTACATAGTGAAACCCAATATCAAAGTTACATTTAAACCAGTGTGGGTGGCACTGGGAGCAGGTGGGTAAAGTGTCTTGCCCAAGGACACAACGGCAGTGACTAGGATGGCGGAAGCGGGGATCAAACCTGGAACCCTCAAGTTGCTGGCACGGCCACTCTACCAACCAAGCTATACCGCCGGAGATTCGAGAAATACATGGCGCACTTAGCCGTGTAAAAATTTGTCCGAGGAGGGGGACCTTAAACGGTCCCCCACTTGGAATCGATACCAGTACTCAACGGTACCATTTTTTGCTTAATAAATATCAACGGTATTTCATTTAAATATTTTTTATTGCAACATAACTGCTGCCCAGTTTCATTATCACTTTTCTGAAAATCATTTGAAAGTAAGACGGCGTGGCGAAGTTGGTAGAGTGGCCGTACCAGCAATTGGAGGGTTGCTGGTTACTGGGGTTCAATTCCCACCTTCTACAATCCTAGTCACGTCCGTTGTATCCTTGGGCAAGACACTTCACCCTTGCTCCTGATGGCTGCTGGTTAGCGCCTTGCATGGCAGCTCCCGCCATCAGTGTGTGAATGGGTGAATGTGGAAATACTGTCAAAGCGCTTTGAGTACCTTGAAGGTAGAAAAGCGCTATACAAGTACAAACCATTTATTTAGTTATTATTTAAGACATCATTAATTTGCAATTACAGTTGCAAGACATTGGGTGGCAGTAGTGTATAGTTAATAATGTGTTTTTTGTTTGTTTTTTATTGCACCCCAAAAAATGTGCATCTTAGTTGTAGTTTTCATGAACAAATGTAAAATGGCTAATGCTAATGCATGTCAATAGCAACACCAATGTATATTAGCATCAAGCTAACACATTTACTTTACTTACGTCGGAGCGTTTGTTAAGTCAATTCCTTTTTTTGGCATCTACAATCACAACATTGCTTAGAGGTAGTTTGGCTAGTCAGCTCTCAGTGCTGCTGGAGTGATCGCCAAGTGCCAAAGTGAGTTGGCAACCGGGCGTGACGTCACACGCAACTCAGGTTCTGTAAGATGGCACAGTTGGATTTGATGTACAATCGGTGTCAAGTAAGACCGGTGCCAAAAAAAGTACCCAATCCTAATCACTGATTGGTTGCCATGTTTGGCGGTACGTGCATTGGTTACTGTTAGCAGGAGCACATTCTTTTAAGGACCAAAAGTTGAACAGAAAAGATTCTGATCATTTGGCCAAGTCTGGAAGATGGACAACCTCTGCATGGGGAACTTCAATTTTTCTAAAAACTAACTTAAAAAAAAAAAAGATTGATTTCTTGAGGTTTGACTAATCATCGGATGCTTGAATAAAATAAGTCAGTTAGCACATTTTTGGAGACTTGTCAGTTCTTTTGGGAGAGGCTATCAAGTAAAGAGAATTGAGAAGAAAGGTTCACCTTGCAGCCTGCTGGCTCTTTATGAGTGGCTATAAAGACTTTATGTGACTGAGGCTCGCCATCTTGGAGCTTGTTTGCTTCTTTGGAACCTCTATATTGCGTATATCTTCTTTACTTTGTTGTAGGGTTGTCCCGATGCCAATATTTTGGTACCGGCACCAAAACGTATTTCGATACCTTTCGACACTTTTCAAAATAAAGGGGACCACAAATGTTATTATTGGTTTTATTTGAACTCAAAATCTTTTGATCTATTAAACATATGTTTCTTATTGCAATAAAAGAACAATTTTGTCCTTAAATAAAATAGTGAACATACTAGACAACTTGTCTTTTAGTAGTAAGTAAACAAAGCAAAGGCTCCTAATTAGTCTCCTGACGTATGCAGTAACATATTGTCATTTATCATTCTATTATTTTGTCAATATTATGAGGGACAAACTGTAAAAATTTATTATTATTCTACTTGTTCATTTAATGTTAATATCTGCTTATTTTCTGTTTCAACATGTTCTATCCACACTTCTGTTAAAATGTAATAATTACATTTTCTTATGTTGTTTGATACTTTACATTAGTTTTGGACGATACCACAAATTTAGGAATCGATCTGATACCAAGTAGTTACAGGATCATACATTGGTCATATTCAAAGTCCTCATCTGTCCAGGGACGTATTTACTGAGTTTATAAACAATAAAAAAATGACAAAAGATTTTGAAATAATAAAAATTATCGATGTAATCATCTTGTACTTGGTATCATTACAGTGGATGTCAGGTGTAGATCAACCCATGGCATTTGTTTACATTCAGGGTGATAGCTTGTTGTTAGTAGTGAGCTATTGTATCCTCCTAGAGTGTGTAGTGAAGCATGTTTAGCTATTCCTCGTCCTCCAGTGATAATGATACATGTAAGAAACTTACTTTATTTGCCGCCGTGGAGGCCAGGATTAGTGATTTAGAAGTAGCTAAAACACTGCCGACTGTGGATGGATGTTAGCTGCTAGCTAGCTAGCCATTTTTAGGCCAAAATGCATCTATTCTGCCTTTTCTGTCTACACACTGTGTCTGCTTGTAAGTACTCTGTGTGTGTACACTGCCGAACATAACAGCAATGTCGTTCCATCATGTCCGGGGAAAAAAAGGTATTTTATTAGTACTGGTATACCGTCCGAAGCTAGTTTGTTGCAAAATGTCACTCAAAGATTATCTTTTTTTATTTTTATTTTTTTTAGACTTCAGAGGCATTTAGAAGGCGTCTGGTTTATGTGACCTGTTTTCCCTGCTGGTCCTGGCACACGCTGACACAGCAGCAGACATTCTTTTGCAACAAGCGGAAGATAGCAGCAGCCTGAGATGGCCCAGATAAGAGGAGACTGTCATGACATGTTGTCCTTCTGGAGTTCATCCCTCACAGCACAGACATTCAACTGTCTTTGCAGTAGACACAAAACACTCCTGTCGTATAAAGGATCTTTGATTAGACTTTTTAACAAACACATGTTCCTGTCATACAGTAGAGATAGAGCAGGGGTGTCCAAAGTGCGGCTCGGGGGCCATTTGCGGCCCAAAGCTTGTTTTTTTTCATTGGCCCGCGACACATTCTAAAGACACGACAAATACTTCCTGGAGCAAAACCGCACAAAAAAAAAAAAAAGACTACAATATGCAATTACGGGAGCAAATACATGTGAATGCTGAAATGTGGAAACCGAACCTTGATGCTAACATTAGCATGCTAACAGTTAGAAAGCGTCAAGTACCAAGTTATATGACTCTGAGGCGTTCATCTGCAAATTCGTGTCTTTAATTTAATAAATTAGAACGAGACAAGCGGTGGAAAATGAGTGGATGGATAGTGTGATCATGAGGTGGCACCAAATAAAACAGTACCACTCCATTTTAACCTAAAAACAGCGTAAGTCCTTTCCAGACAGTTAATGATAAATAGGTTAGAGTTTTTCATACCTACCATTGACTCGTTACACTTGATCCAACCTTTTGTAACATTCCACACTACTAAATGATACAAGTATGTATGATTACTGCTTATATCGTATCGGCCAATACATTACAAATAAAAAAACCAACAAAAAATCACTTGTACCAAAATATTCACAGCACTTCACTTTTTCCACAATTTGTAATGTAAGAGCTTCATTCCAAAAAATGATGTATTGTTTTCCTCAAAATTCTACAAAACATTTTTGCAATTTTATTACAAATACATTTTAAAAAAGCACTTGTACCAAAGTATTCACAGCACTTCACTTTTTCCACATTTTGTAATGTTACAGCTTCATTCCAAAATATAATAAATATATTGTTTTCCTCAAAATTCTACACACATCACACCATAATGACAATGTGAAAATATTTTGTCAAAAAAAATGTTGACATTTTATTACAAATAAAAAACAAACGGAATCACGTGTACCAAAGTATTCACAGCACTTCACTTTTTCCACATTTTGTAATGTAACAGCTTCATTCTGAAATAGAATAAATATATTGTTTTCCTCAAAATTCTACACACAATACCCCATAATGACAATGGGGACAAGCGGTAGAAAATGGACAGATGGATAGTGTAGCTGCTGACAGAAGCACATTGTATATCTGTTATGTAATTTCATAGTTGGTTAGAATTAATAAATAAAAAGTATAAATATAAGTTCATATTTGCATAAAATGTGATTAAAATGTATTTCCTTTGGTAATTTCATGCAAGTATATGTTAACTTTATTTTTGTTACAAAACCCATGTAAATTGGAGAGGAACATATTTTTTGTTCCGGTTTGGTCACATTGTTGGGGGGACAATTAATATGTGACGGAATAAGGGAAGCAGCATGAGACAGCAAACATATGATGAAAGAGGTTAATGGAGTCTCAGCTTGAAAATAAACTTTATTCCCTCTGAGTTTGTGAGGCCAATGAGGTATGATTCTTTCTGATATGTATGTGAAATCAATGTGTTTATGTTATTGGATGTCAGACTAATTGTAAGTTCTGTTTTTCTTATTTATTAGTTCTGATGGCATTATTTCGGCATTATTTTTGGCATTGTGTTGGTATCGTTGTTAACGAGAAGAAGGCGTGGCTGAAAATAAATGTCTGTTTGAGAAAAACGAACAACTTGAGCCTTGATTAAGACCTCGGAGGGAGTAACAGATAGTGTGGTCACGAGGTGGCACCAAAAAATACATTACCACTCCATTTTAACCTAAAGACACCGTACGTCCATTCCAGACAGTTAATAACAAAAAGGTTAGTGTTTTACAACCGTCAACTACCATTGACTCCTTTCACACGATCCAACCTTTTCTAACATTCCACACTACTAAATGATACAAGTTTTTATGTTGATATCGTATCGGCCAATACTCAAGGCTCCAACACCCGTAGTAACTTGTCAGTAAAAGTGTTACTATTCAAAGTACAGTGGCGTGCGGTGAGGTTAATGTCTGGTGAGGCACTGCATCATCACAGTCAGATTTACAAACATATGAACCCTAAATAGTATCTTATTCACCATGTGATTGGCAGCAGTTAACGGGTTATGTTTAAAAGCTCATACCAGCATTCTTTACACAACTGTAGCACACAAAAAAGCACATTTAATAAAAAAAACAATATTATGGTCTTACCTTTCTTGCTGGACATCCACACAGCCAGCCTTTGCGTGTGTACCACGCCGTTTGAAAAGAACGGGTCTTTTGTCCCGAAGTCAAAAGCAAACCTTTTAGCTCCGGCGTTGGTCTACCTTTAATTATTACCTCCTGCTTCGATTGAAAGTCCAGTTTAGAAAACTGTTTTATTTTACATATGTAATCCTCCATGTTTTTAATAAAAGTCCAGGCGAGAGGAAATAAACAATCGCTGCACTAATTGACTTGCAAACTTTTTTTTTTTTTTTTTTTCTTCTTCTGCGGCCGAGGAATGATCTCTGGGATCACTACCGCCCTCTACCACCAGGAGGCCGGATTACTGCGAGCCTCAACCAGTACGTCTTTTGCAGCAGTTTTATGAATGCTCAGCACAAGAAATACGGTACACACATACAGTTGTTGACAAAATACACTGTACATTATATACCTCAGCTAACTAAACTATGCCATAGTTTAGTTAGCTGATATAATTCATATAGCAATACAGTCTCACTGCACAGCAGCTCAGCAGTTAGCCGAGTCATTGCGCACAATCCATGTAGAGGCATAAATCAGTGACTCAAATGGCTGCTGATCACCGCACTGTCTCTTCTCAGTATTTGAACGGCAAATGGGAAAATAAAAATAAAAATAATCTAAAACTGGTGAAGTTAAATGGAAAATAACTTTAGTATAATCACTGGATACATATAACAATTTAATAATTTTTTTTTTCTTTTTACATTTTTTTTCTTTCCATGATGGCAGGTGAGGCCCCGCCTCCCCTGCCTCTAGTGACTGCACGCCACTGTCAAAGTAATAGTTGAAGTTTCCTGATTTGTGTTTAAATTGGATCTAAGTCTATTTCAGTCTGTTTTCCCTTTTGCTTGGACTAAAGTGTGACCTGCACAAGTGCCAAAAAGCAAAGTGAGCACACTTTGGCCACAAGCTATTTTTTTACTGCCACAAAACCAGATGTTGGGGAACCAAAAGTGAGGTCAAAGACGTAGGAAAGCTGACATGGCCCGTTTGGAACATGCTCTGCCTCAGGGGCCCTTTGCCAGCTGCATTTCATAATGCCCCTCCCCCACGGGGACCGTACAGTACAGTACAGTAGGTTATTAAAAAGCACCAAAAGTCCTTCAGGTTCCTGACTTGGTTGTTTTCATTTCCTGTGTCTGCACATTTTTCAATTTCCTTCCACAAAAGTCCCTCGGCTAAAATGTTTTTTCTTATCTTCGCTCCATCACATTCACATGTTGTTGGAAACCTCTCAGCGGTTACCTCAGAGGCACCTTCTTTTTTTTTTTTTTACCACAGCTGAACGTTTTCATCATCAAAACCACAAGCAGCGTTCTAATTGTTCCGGTGTTAGCTAACCACATTTAAACAAGCGCTGATTTATGTCACCTGTGTTGCATGGCCCGCTGTAAAAGCAGCTGCATTCAAACATATCAAGAAGTGATACCGAAAGATGATGTCTAAATATTGTATTGAAAAATTATATAAAAAAATGATATCAAGAAATATCGAAAAATATCAAAACATGATATCAAATTAATTTGAAAAATTTTATCGAAAAATTATATCAAGAAATTATGTAAAAAAATGACATTTAAAAATATAAAACAAAGATATCAAAAAATGATATCAATAAATTATGTGAAAAAAAATTATTTCAAAATTTATATTAAAAAATGATATCGAAAAATTATATCAAGAAATGATATCGAAAAATTATATCAAGAAATGATATCGAAAAATGATATTGAAAAATAATATTTTAAAAATGATATCTAAAAATGAGGTGACGACTTGTCCAGGGTGTACCCCGCCTTCCGCCCGTGTGCAGCTGAGATAGGCTCCACCACCCCCCGCGACCCCAAAAGGGACAAGCGGTAGAAGATGGATATCAAACAATGATATCAAAAATGATATCAGAAAATGCCAGCGACCCCGTAAGGGACAAGCGGTAGAACATGGATGGATGGATGGATGTCAATAAATTATATCGAAAATGTATATCGAAAAGTGATATCAAAAATGATATTAAGAAATGATATAAAAAATGAAGCGCTTCCTTATGAAGTCTACTCCACAGATATTATGAAATAACATAGCTTTGCTGTCAGCACCATTCTCCCTTTTTTAACGGTTTGTTCCTGAAGAACCACAAAGTTATGTTTAGCAGCTGTTTTATTTCACAGCTTTTGCACGTCCTCGCATGCAATTTTCCAACATTATTATAAACGCTCCTACGTCATTCAGCCATGAAACTACAGTGCATTTGGAAAGTATTCACAGCACTTCCCTGTTCCCACATTTTGTAGTGTAACAGCTTCATTCCAAAATAGAATACCTATATTGTTTTCCTTAAAATTATATACACAATACCCCATAATGACAATGTGAGAAATATTTTGCAAATGTATTACAAAAAATAAATTAAAAAAATAAAATCACTTGTACCAAAGTATTCACAGCACTTCACTTTTTCCACATTTTGTAATACTACTGTGTCATTCCAAAATAGAATATATTGTTTTCCTCAAAATTCTACACACAATACCCACAATGACAATGTGAAAATATATTGTCAAATTATTTTTAAAAACGTATTACAAATAAAAATTTAAAAAAGTCACTTGTACCAAAGTATTCACAGCACTTCACTTTTTCCACATTTTGTAATGTAACAGCTTCATTCCGAAATAGAATAAATATATGCTTTTCCTCAAAATTCTACACACAATACCCCATAATGACAATGTGAAAATATGTCAAAACATTTTGATAATTTCTTACAAAAAAATAAATAAAATCACTTGTACCAAAGTATTCACAACACTTCACTTTTTCCACATTTTGTAATAATACATCTTCATTCCAAAATAAAATAAACGATTTCCCCCACACCTCCTCAAAATTGTACATACAATACCCCATTATGACAATGTGAAAATATTTTTACCCAAAATTTTGCTAATTTGTTACAAATAAAAAACTTAAAAAAAAAAAAAACTTTTACCAAAATTATCACAGCACTTCACTTTTCCCACATTTTCACTCTTTCCATCATTTTCGCATGTAATTTCCGGATGCATTGTATACCAATCAATTATTTTCTGTTACACCCCTTCTAGGAAGAAAACAACGTTTCAAGCGCTCCCACTTTCTGCCGTGACTGTAAGTAGTATCATTTGTCTATAAAATTGTGATAAGTACACCTCTGCATCACAAAAAAGAAATAAATATTGATAAACTTACGGTATGAAGGGGATTCATATGGCCCCATTTGCCTCGGTTTAACCGACACATGAAACGTGACGAATTGGGTGGGGTGCACTATCCACTTTAGCTGCCGGATGGCAGTAAAGAGATGAATAGGCCGGCGTGGCTCGGTTGGTAGGGTGGTCGTGCCAGCACCTTGAAAGTTCCAGGTTCGATCCCGCTTCAGCCATCCGAGTTTCTGCCGTTGTGTCCCTCCCTGGGCAGGACCCTTTACCCACAGTGCCACCCACACTGGTTTAAATGTAACTTAGATCATGGGCTTTACTACTTGAGTCACTAGAGAAAAGCACTACATAAATGTAATTTACTTCACTTCAATGTATTCAAATGTTTTTTGTGGTAATACCAACTTTGACCACAGCGTCAATTGCTATGTAGTGGCGTTTCCATCATTTTCAGCAGACTGCATTGCAAAATGATTAACCCCCTACATTCCTCTCACGTGAGACCCAGATGAATCCCCTTCCTGCTCTACAACAAATAATAACTTTTTTGTTATTGCTGTATAGTCTTTATAATATATATATATATATATATATATATATATATATATATATATATATATATATATATATATATATATATATATATATATATATATATATATATATATATATATATATATATATATAATTTTTTTTTTCCTGCATGGAAGTTAAAAAAAATCCTTTTTTAAACTATAAAGAGTATTTGACTGACTTGAACCAATTAATACTGAAAAATAAAATGATTTAAACTCAATAAATAATGATACATTCAAATTGACCAGGAGCACAATATATAAAACACTTAAACCTACAAAACAAAAATTAATAAAAAAATTAAATACAAATACAAATATATATATATTTCTTAATCAAAATGAGGAGTGTCAGCATTAATGGCTGCAACGAGCATGTTTTGTTGTGCACATATATTTGAAGCAGGTTTGAAGCAGAATACTGATAAAACACGTTCCTCTGAGAAGATTTTGTCATCTGACGCCAAACTTGCTAATTTCCTCCTTGATAGGTAAGTCAGGCATTTACGTTTTCTTATTACTTGTAATAAATGGAAATGGACATTTGGTATGTAAATATATTGTCCAATACAGTCTATGATCTTGTCTGACAAAGCTAGTATGTTCCTGCAACCAATGCTTAGTGGGATGGTGCTTAGCTCCTAGTGTAATGCTTAGCATGCTAGCCCGGTCAAAGACACATGGACATACAGGATAACGGGGGAAATATATGCCCGTTAGTCTGTATGTCCATGTCTATTCTAACTGGCAGTGCAAAATGGATATGGGTAGTGTCAGTGCCTATTTCGTTCTCAATATGCTGATACGCTGAGGAAATGGGTTCCAACATTAGTCATCATGGCAATGTGAAAGGTATGGAGACAGACAAATCACATGATAAAATAATTCCTCATTAGTGTAGCTTATAGGCATACCTTGGTAAAATGTCTCTTCTTTAGTTTTGGGCGTACATTAGGCTGCTAAGCATGCTCCGCTTATTTTCACCAGTATAACCATTGCTAGCGTTGGTTGTGGTTGGTTTTAGTCTGTGTTTTCTGATAGTACTGACAATAACCATATTCATAACCATACCTCAGTCAGGGAGAGGGGGAGGGGACTACAGAATTTTGACCGTGATTGCAGTACCATGTCTGGCCACATTATTACATATGGCACCTTTAAAGGTAAATATATACCAGTGTGGGATGAGGTGATTACATATCAAACATAAGAACCGTTTTTACCATGTCGAGGTGCAGCTGATGTCATGTAAATTCCAGGTCGCAGTATACCATCTACTCAAGCTATCACAACCTGTTGATGTGTGCGTGCCGTTTTTTTTTTTTTTTTTTTAATCAATTCCAACGGCGAGCCAAGCAAGGAGTGGGCGTGACCACGGTCCTCTTGACGGCTCTTGAGGGTTTGACAGCCGGCCAAGGCGGAGAAGAGCGACTCCTTCAGCTGACTTTATTTTTATGAGAGGCAGACCGCAGTAAACAAACAAAAAAGCACACCAACGGTTCATGAACCGGCCCTCCAAAACCTCAAGCTAAAAGCGGTTCTGCAGGAAACAAGACTTTTTGGGTCGCAAAGTTATAACAAGCCTTGGTTATTATGAAAATATAGAACTACATTTTAAACCTTAGTTCTTTCTTGGTTATTATAAAAATATATAACTACTATTTGCTGGGCCAAGCGACCTAATGTGACGCACCGATACTGACATGGACCATAGGGGTGTCATTGTTTATTTTTTTCCGAAGGACTCTTGTTAGGATTCTTATTTTTAACGATAAAAACAAATAAATACAAATAAAATAAAAATTCTTCTTGTGGATGTGCCATAATAATAAAGGGGAACTGAACTTTTTTTGGAATTTTGCTTATTGTTCACAATCATTATGAGAGACAAGAACACGCATCTTTTGTTTTATTATTTTAAAGATGATAAAAAATGCTTGAAAGATTCAGCTGATTTAAAGTCCTTCAAAACAACTTCAAAACCCTCCATCAATGTTTTGTATACACACTGTATACATATGCTATATACATATGTAATATGTTCAATATTTACAGTATATTGGTCATTTTTTGTGCATTGATTTCTGTTTCCATAGCAACGCCCTTCCAACTTCTGGCAACACGTGTGTTCCTACTTTCGTAATTAAACACGCGTGTGTTTTCTAATCATGGCAGACTTGGTAACAGACAACAAAGACGACTAATTTGGATAAATGAGGATTTACAACCTTATATTTTTTAAGCTGAATATACCGCTGCTTATAGAAGTGAGCACGAAGGAAGAGTGAAATGTTGGAGCAGACGGAAGCCGGGGGAGGGGGATGAAAGCGATTTTGACACTGTAAATATGGAACTTGGAGACAAGCCATTTTGACATAAATGGAGTGCTAAACCAAAATCAACCGGAAACATCAGATGAACAACTTAATTATCGATCATGAAACACACAGCACGTCATGTGTGTTAGTGCAACTACAGTACCTACACTGTGTACTAGCTGTGTACTAACAAAACATGAAATAATACTTACAGATACTGTGATATGATTGTTCATGTTTTTCACTCAGTACAGATTGGTATCCTATCACAGTGTTGTGCATTACAAACTCAAACGTGTTTTGTGTTGTTGTAGAAGCTAGCTTATCTCTTGCCGTAGTTAGCTTTTACGGCTAATACCGTAGCATGCCGATGTGTTACTATTATAGAAAAATAGTTCCTCAGTGTTCACTCTTACAATAATAATATTACTATAGTTTTGTTATTATACAGGTTACTGAACATAAATAAAATGTTGTTGACAGTTTTTGAATGCATTTTTAAAGTGATTTAGAGGTCAAATTGTTTGTTAACATTAGCTGCATTGCTAGCCACCTAGAACAAGCCGATTTTTACATATTAGAAAGTGAAAAAAAAAAAAACTTTTGTCATCTTGTCTCTCATATTGATTGAGAACGATAGGCAAAAAAGTGCATTTGCCCTTTAAGGTCCCATCTGAAAAGGTCATATGTCATTAGTGTGTGTGTGATGCTGGTGAAAATGAGCAACATATGACCTATAAAGCTTGCACTGAACCTCTATTATGTATTTCTGTGCTCTGACTCATACACGGGACATAATGGCAGCACAATAATATGTTGGACCAAAATGGGCCCAATTTAACTCTGAGCCAACTTAACGCAGCCCAGTGGACAGTTTGTCTTTGTTTTCAGCACTTTTTCGGAGCGCTTTAATGCAGGGACTAAACATCTGGACTCACTAAGGCACTATTAGCAGCTTGCTTATAATTGGCCCTGACCTCTTATTGTGAAAGGTCAGGGGAGGTTGGCTCGTTGAAGAACAGGAAAATGAACTTCCTGTTATTGGAGGAAAACGAGCACATTAGGTGCAAAGTTAGCGAAGGGTCATTATCAGGAAGCTGCTTTTGCAAGCACCACTGAACCCAAATATTTAGGAAAAAAAATCCAGATTCACGTATGATTCAATACAGCATCGTAACTCTTCATCGTAACCTCAACATCTTTGCAGCAAATGAAAAACGTCTGAGCGCCGCGTCTTACTGAGTCCACATGCAGCAGTCATGGACGTCCCGCTGACTTGTAGGACTGCAGCTGAGTGAGGAGACACTTAGCATCTGTCTGCCATTGCTGTCAAGTGGCAGCTTCATTTAAAGTGCAGAAGTATATCAAGTGCAACAGTTTTGATCTACGTCCACATAACACAGCATGCAGTGCCGTAGCCATAAGGGTGTCATTCAATAGCCGTATACCGCGCTCGAACGCAAAAAAAATAACAGTAAAAATTTAGGAAAAAAGGGCAAAAAGACGTAATGTAACGCTGAAAACTTTTTAGCAAACTTGAAAAGTTTACCGGATTATAAGGTGGGGTGCCGGAGTTATATTCTCAAACTAAAAAAAAATATTAGCATCATTCAGTACATCGTAACAGTAATAATTTCTGAAAAATCCTACGTCCGCACGCTGTCTGTGCTTCATAATTGAGTATTTTAGTAAATAAAAACCCTGAAGACAAACTAATTCCAATTAAAATACAATTTGGTAGCTACCCAGATACACTTTTAACACACTTTTGTCAAACATTTAAATATGTTTTGTTTTTTGTTCCTTGTTTTTTTTTCAGGCATTAATGTGTCAATCCTTTTTTTTTTTTTTTTACAAAATTGACCAATTTCACTCTTAATTTAATTGATATTATCTTTATTTTTATTTGTTTTAATGGTGACTTGAAGTTTGTATAAATGTGCCTGTAACTAAAATGTACAGTAATACAGTATTCCCTCAATTATAACGTTACAGAACCTCCTTGGTGAGTGAACTTTCACAAAGTAAGAACACTCATTATTTTATGACCTATATGAATATTTTTTGTATTTAAAGCAGTACTTCTCAAAGATGTTTATTCATTTTTTCCACAAATTGAAATACAATTGAGAACCTGCTGATATGTATTTATTTATCTGCACAAACCACACTATGAGTTGCTGGCACCTACATGCCATCTAGCTGAAGACGTGTGTACAACTTTAAAGCATGAATGCAAGCATAAGGTGCAACCAATACACTCGCTCATATTTCCTGCATGATCCTGTTGATTAATTAGAGCAGTGCTGCCACCAAGCTGGAGGCTCATGTATCGTTCAAGAATGAAAGTAGACGCTAATACTGGAAGTCCCTTGACTCCCATAGCAATTTCATCCCATTTCCTTGTTCTCTACAACAGAACAGTGAATACATAAATAATCTACCATAGTAAGTAAGTAAATATTAAATACATAAATAATCTTTATCTGAAAAAACATTTTTTCAAGATGTTCATCATAATTCTTGTTCTGTGTACTTTGTAAACACTTGTAGTTTGAACAGTCTCTTAAACTGAATCATATTAGTGCTTTGTTGGATTTCATTGCTTAATCCATTCCATAATTGAATTCCACATACAGATATGCTAAAGGTTTTAAGTGTTGTACGAGCATACAAATATTTTAAATGAGATTTCCCTCTAAGGTTAATTTTGTTAAGAATAATTTTTGCACATTCTTGGCTTATAGTTTGCTTGATACATAATTTTAGCTGTTTGCACGTGCACCAAATGGTACGGTGCTACAAGAAAGTGATCATGGGGAAGTTTGGCTTATTGTTTTTGACTTGGTCAGAGTAGTAAAAGTCTTGGACCGCCTTTTTTTTTAAGTGGGAAATTCTTCTTTTCTTGCGAGCCTTGAGAGAACAAACTGGTGAAAAGGATCTTCTGGCACTGAGACGGTGATGTGAATGAGCTGGACAACAGGTAACAAGGACCTCCTGCTGAGAGACAGATGGCTCAGCTACGCAATTAGAGGCCTGTGCGTGTGTGTGTGTGTGTGTGTGTGTGTGTGTGTGTGTGTGTGTGTGTGTGTGTGTGTGTGTGTGTGTGTGTGTGTGTGTGTGTGTGTGTGTGTGTGTGTGGGTGTGTGTGTGTGTGTGTGTGTGTGTGTGTTTGTGTGTGTGGGTATGTGTGTGTGTGTGTGTGTGTGTGTGTGTGTGTGTGTGTGTGTGTGTGTGTGTGTGTGTGTGTGTGTGTGTGTGTGTGTGTGTGTGTGTGACAGTTTGCTTTTTGCAGAGTTACTCACTCCTTGCTCCCCAATGAAGAATGTCCCTCAATTCCAAGAAATGATGAACAACACAGCTGCTGGATGAATTGTGCTGATCAAGTAGAATACCTGAATGGACTCTGTACCTAACATATATTCAGTTTTATATTAATTGTGAATACCTGAATGTACTCTGTACTAGGGTTGTACGGTACACCGGTACTAGTATAGTACCGTGATACTAATGAATCATATTCTGTACTATACCGCCTCTAAAAAGTACCGGTCCCCGCCCCCCCTTTTTTTTTTACGGGCACGACGAAGCGTCGTCACGTCATGACATTGCTAGTTTTACGAGCAGAGCAGAGGAGCATATTCGGCAGCACACACACACAGAGTACTTACAAGCAGACACAGTGTTTAGACAGAAAAGGCAGAACTGATGCATTTTGGCCTAAAAAGTAAAGATAAAGGTGAAGTTATAACACTGAAACGCCCTCAGGAAGAAATTATCGGTATCGGTTTCAAAAAGTAAAATGTATGATTTTTTAAAACGCCGCTGTACGGAGTGGTACACGGACGTAGGGAGAAGGGCAGAGCGCCAATAAACCTTAAAGGCACTGCCTTTGCGTGCCAGCCCAATCACATAATATCTACGGCTTTTCACACCCACAAGTGAATGCAAAGCATACTTGATCAATAGCCATACAGGTCACACTGAGGGTAGCCGTATAAACAACTTTAACACTGTTACAAATATGCGCCACACTGTGAACCCACACCAAACAAGAATGACAAACACATTTCGGGAGAACATCCGCACCTTAACACAACATAAACACAACAGAACAAATACCCAGAACCTTTTGCAGCACTAATTCTTCCAGGACGCTACAACATACAATCCCCCCACCATCTACCCCCCCCCCCCCACCACCTCAACCCCACCCACTTCAACCTCCTCATGCTCTCTCAGGGAGAGCATGTTCCAAATTCCAAGCTGCTGTTTTAAAGTTCATGTTAAAAAAAATAATGCACTTTGTGACTTCAATAATAAATATGGCAGTGCCATGTGTGCCGTGCGTGACTGCTCGCTGACTGCTCGCTGTTGCGAAAAAGCTAAGTATCGTTCTATCTGTGTGCTTTTAATTGTTTTGCAGCTTTCTTTACTACTTCCCAAACATATTTAGTAGTCCTATTTAACTTGCAAATCACCCGATCTCTGTCTCACCACCCCTCCCTCAGCTAGCTAGCTGCTAAGCTAGCGCGGAGAAAGGCAGCGCCGGTCAGAAGGAAGCTACTCCCCGCACACCGTGACCACTCCCCGGAAGACAGCAGGAACTTCACTCGGTGACAGAAAATACCATAAGTATGGCTTCCTGCGCGTCGTGCACCTTACTCACGGAGAGGCTGGCTCTGCTAGAGGGCCGTGTCCGCCAGTTAGAGCAGAGTAATCTCGTAACTTTAGATGTTGCGGACACATCTGCTAGCGTTAGCTGTAGCGAGCTAACTAGCCCAGCTTGTAGCAGTCCTAAGCGGCCTATAAGCTACGGTGTACCGGTTGAGACGCATAATAGATTTAGCTCTTTAGCTAGTCCTACACCCCAGTTTACCGGGCACCACACCTTAGTCATAGGGGACTCCATCACCCGAAACATAAAGCTTAGCAAACCAGCCACAATTAAGTGTATTCCCGGGGCCAGAGCACCTGACATTGAAGCTAATCTTAGGGAGCTAACTCGCAACAGGCCTAGTAAACACGTACGACAGGCTAATCGCACCACTAGTTATGTGAATATAGTTGTACACGTTGGCTCCAATGACACTAGGATGAGACAGTCAGAGACTACAAAAAGAAACATAGCCAGGACTTGTGATCTCGCTAGAAAGATGTCCAGGCATCGAGTAATTGTCTCTGGCCCCCTGCCTGCGAGAGGCAATGATGAGAGATATAGCAGATTAGTCTCGCTTAACAAGTGGCTGCCTAACTTCTGTAGACAACAGGGACTAACGTTTATTGATAACTGGCCCTCTTTCTGGGGCAAACCAGGCTTGCTGATGGGAGACGGCCTTCACCCTAACCAGGAAGGCGCCATCATCCTGTCTAGGAACATAGACTACTGTTTAAGTCTCACTTGACTGACTACACTAGAGCAAGCCCGGTCACAGGCAATTACAGAGTCTGCTAGTCCGGGTGAGGACTCAGTTAAGCTAGAACTAGCCAGCGCCAGGCTGGATAATCCATGTATGCATAGCAATTCTCTTAGAATAATACACAATTCACATAATGTTTTTTCTGTTGTGACTGTGTCAGAGGTGGACATGTATTCTACTAAGGTGGAAAATTATGATGTGTCCAGTTTATCGCAGCACCAAGCAAACAATCGGAAAATTCCCGTCATATCAATTCCTAAATATGGTCGAAACTATTTAAAGTGCACTACGCATAATAAACGCAACATTGTTAATATTGCTACTACGGATTATCTCAACAAAAACTCGTCAAAACAGCCCAATACCTATAATATGGGCTTTTTAAACATAAGATCATTGTCTCCCAAAACGTTATTAGTTAATGAAGTCATTAGAGACAACAATCTTAACGTCATTGGTCTTAGCGAAACCTTAGCGAAACCGATTTTTTTGCGCTAAATGAGGCATCTCCTCCTAACTATACGAATGCACATACTGCCCGTCCTCTTAAAAGGGGAGGGGGGGGGGGTCGCACTAATATACAATGAAAACTTTAACCTTACCCCTAACCTAAATAATAAATAGAAATCGTTTGAGGTGCTTACTATGAGGTCAGTCACACCGCTACCTCTCGACCTGTCTGTTATCTACCGCCCCCCTGGGCCATATTCGGACTTTATCAGTGAATTCTCAGAGTTCGTTGCTGATCTAGTGACGCACGCTCACAATATAATCATAATGGGGGACTTTAATATCCATATGAATACCCCATCGGATCCTCAGTGCGTGGCGCTCCAGACCATAATTGATAGCTGTGGTCTTACACAAATAATACATGAACCCACGCATCGCAACGGTAATACAATAGATCTAGTACTTGTCAGGGGTGTCACCACCTCCAAAGTTATGATACTTACGTATACTAAAGTATTGTCCGATCATTACCTTATAAAATTTGAAGTTCTGACTCATTGTCAACAAGCTAATAATAATAATAACTGCTATAGCAGCCGCAACATTAATGCTGCCACAACGATGACTCTTGCTGACCTACTGCCTTCGGTAAAGGCACCATTCCCAAATTATGTCGGCTCTATTGATAACCTCACTAACAACTTTGACGATGCCCTGCGCGAAACCATTGATAGTATAGCACAGCTAAAGCAAAAAAGGGCCCCTAAAAGGCGCACCTCATGGTTTACAGAAGAAACTAGAGCTCATAAATTATCATGTAGAAAGCTGGAACGCAAATGGCGCGCGACTAAACTTGAGGTTTTCCATCAAGCATGGAGTGATAGTTTAATAACTTATAAAAGCATGCTTACCTTAGCTAAAGCTAAATATTACTCAAATCTCATCCGCCTCAACAAAAACGATCCTAAATTTTTGTTTAGTACAGTAGCATCGCTAACCCAACAAGGGACTCCTCCCAGTAGCTCCACCCACTCGGCAGATGACTTTATGAATGTCTATAATAAGAAAATTGAACTCATTAGAAAGGAGATTAAAGACAACGCATCCCAGCTACAACTGGGTTTTATTAAGACAAATACGACTGTATATACGACGGATACCGCCCTCCAAAATAGTCTCTCTATTTTTGATGAAATAACATTAGAGGAATTATTACGGCGTGTAAGTGGGATAAAACAAACAACATGTTTACTTGACCCACTTCCTGGGAAACTTATCAAGGAACTGTTTGTATTATTAGGTCCATCAGTGTTAAATATTATAAACGTATCACTTTCCTCAGGCACTGTTCCCCTAGCATTCAAAAAAGCGGTTATTCATCCTCTGTTTAAAAGACCTAAACTCGATCCTGACCTCATGGTAAACTACCGACCGGTCTCCCACCTTCCGTTTATTTCGAAAATTCTCGAAAAAATTGTTGCACAACAGCTAAATGAACACTTAGTGTCTAACAATCTCTGTGAACCTTTTCAATCCGGTTTCAGGGCAAATCACTCTACGGAGACAGCCCTCGCAAAAATGACTAATGATCTATTGCTAACGATGGATGCTGATGCGTCATCTATGTTGCTGCTTCTTGATCTTAGCGCTGCTTTCGATACCATCGATCATAATATTTTATTAGAGCGTATTAAAACACGTATTGGTATGTCAGACTTAGCCTTGTCTTGGTTTAACTCTTATCTTACTGACAGGATGCAGTGCCTCTCCCATAACAATGTGATCTCGGACTATGTTAAGGTAACGTGCGGAGTTCCCCAGGGTTTGGTTCTTGGCCCTGCACTCTTTAGAATTTACATGCTGCCGCTAGGCGATATCATACGCAAATACGGTGTTAGCTTTCACTGTTATGCTGATGACACCCAACTCTACATGTCCCTAAAGCTGACCAACACGCCGGATTGTAGTCAGCTGGAGGCGTGTCTTAATGAAATTAAACAATGGATGTCCGCTAACTTTTTGCAACTCAACGCTAAGAAAACGGAAATGCTGATTATCGGTTCTGCTAGACACCGACATTTTTTTAATAATACCACCTCAACATTTGAGAACCAAACAATTACACAAGGCCACTCGGTAAAGAATCTGGGTATTATCTTCGACCCAACTCTCTCGTTTGTGTCACACATTAAGAGTGTTACTAAAACGGCCTTCTTTCATCTCCGTAATATCGCTAAAATGTGTTCCATTTTGTCCACTAGCGACGCTGAGATCATTATTCATGCGTTTGTTACGTCTCGTCTCGATTACTGTAACATATTATTTTCGGGTCTCCCTATGTCTAGCATTAAAAGATTACAGTTGGTACAAAATGCGACTGCTAGACTTTTGACAAGAACAAGAAAGTTTGATCATATTACGCCTATACTGGCTCACCTGCACTGGCTTCCTTTTCACTTAAGATGTGACTTTAAGGTTTTACTACTTACGTATAAAATACTACACGGTCTAGCTCCAGATCTTGTATGTGGTGGACTGGATAACCGTCCGGGGTAGTCGCATCGTTGAGTCTGCGGTAATCACCGCATGGCCGCCAACCACCTCCAGGCTTCTCCACCATGTGGAGGGGCGGCGCCCACAGCGTGTCTGAGTGGCGAATGATCCTGAGGCGTTCCATGGTCTCGAATTCAGCTCTAGCGATGGAGAGCTCTGCAAGGTCCAGGTGCCAGGCTCGTGCGTACACAGGGGGGCCCGTGGTGGCAATGTGCTGTTCCACACCATGCTTGGCGGTAGATGACGAGAATGTGGGCTGCGCCAGGGTGGGGAACTCACAGAGAAGGAAAAGAAAAACGTCCGCGGTCGGTAGCATGCTGGAAAGCCTGATGGAGTCTGTCGCGCTGAGACTGCACTTGTACGAGCAGAACGTAATCGCATCCACTAAGCACCTGTTTTTTTACATCCACAAGAAGCCCGAAACCACAGAGAAAATCTGCACCGATGAGCGGCACCATCACTTTAGCAGTCACAAAGTTCCAACTGAATGGCTGTCCACCAAAACACAGCTTCACGTACCGTATACCGTAAGTGCAGATAGGGCTGCCATTGGCCGCTTCCATGGGGGGACCATGGGACTCAGACAGCGTGTCCAACCTTGATGCTGGCAGGATGCTCCTCTGCGCGCCCGTATCACACAGGAATCGTCGTCCAGAGAGGGAGTCCTGGATGAAGAGCAGCCTGCCAGTGCTGCCGACGCTCATGGCCACTGCTGAGCGCCGGACCTGGCGTTTCCCGGCGGCGGTCCACTGAAACTGCACGGGGGACGGCACCGCCTGGCTTTGGTCCTGAACTTTGCGTGGAAAAAACATTGTCCTGAAGCCGGTTGCTGCCCGGGGGGGCGCAGCAGCAGCAGCAGCTACAGCAGCGAGAGTGGAAAAATCTGCCATGGGTCTTTCAAACATTCATGAAGTTTGGTTTTTATATGAATTTATTATGGGTCTACTGAAACTGTGACCAAATCTGCTGGGTCAAAAGTATACAAACAGCAATGTTAATATTTTGTTACATGTCTTGGCAAGTTTCACTGCAATAAGGCACTTTTGGTAGCCATCCACAAGCTTCTGGCAAGCTTCTGGTTGAATTTCGCCCAAGACCCAACCTCCGGGCTGATGATTTTAGGTTGTCCTGAACAATTTGGAGGTAATCCTCCTTTTTCATTGTCCCATTTACTCTCTGTAAAGCACCAGTTCCATTGGCAGCAAAACAGGCCCAGGGCATAATACTACCACCACCATGGTTGACGGTAGGTATGGTGTTCCTGGGATTAAAGGCCTCACCTTTTCTTCTCCAAACATATTGCTGGGTATTGTGGCCAAACAGCAACATTTTTGTTTCATCTGACCACAGAACTTTCCTCCAGAAGGTCTTGTCTTTGTCCATAAGATATATTTTATACACACACACACACACACACACACATTTATATATATATATATATATATATATATATATATATATATATATATATATATATATATATATATATATATATATATATATATATATATATATATATATATATATATATATATATAAAAATATATATATATATATAAATATATATATATATATATATATATATATATATATATATACACATAGATAGATAGCCAGCCCAGTCCCTGGCCAAATTAGGCCCCTGAGTAAAACTGTTTGAGGACCCCCACCCCAGCCTTAAAGGCCTACTGAAACCCACCACTACCGACCACACAGTCTGATAGTTTATATATCAATGATGAAATCTTAACATTGCAACACATGCCAATACAGCTGGGTTAACTTATAAAGTGCAATTTCCCGCGAAACTTCCGGTTGGAAACGTCTATGTATGATGACGTATGTGCGTGACGTCACGGAGTGAACGGAAGTATTGGCCCACCATTGTGTCCCAATACAAACAGCTCTGTTTTCATCGAAAAATTCCACAGTATTCTGGACATCTGTGTTGGTGAATCTTTTGCAATTTGTTTAATGAACAATGAAGACTGCAAAGAAGAAAGCTGTAGGTGGGATCGGTGTATTAGCGGCGGACTACAGAAACACAACCAGGAGGACTTTGAGTTGGATAGCAGACGCGCTAGCCGCCGACCTCATCTTGATTTCCTCCGTCTCCGGGCCGCATCTACGATCGGGTGAAGTCCTTCGTCGCACCGTCGATCGCTGGAACGCAGGAAAGCAAGGGTGTTGATGAGCAGATGAGGGCTGGCTGGCGTAGGTGGAGCGCTAATGTTTTTAGCATAGCTCTGTCAAGGTCCCGTAGCTAAGTTAGCTTCAATGGTGTCGTTAGAAACAGCATTGTTGTGCTTCGCTAGGCTGGAAAGCATTAACCGTGTAGTTACATGTCTATGGTTTAATAGTATTGTTGATTTTCTGTCTATCCTTCCAGTCAGGGGATCATTTATTTTGTTTCTATCTGCATTTAAGCCCGATGCTATCACGTTAGCTCCGTAGTTAAAGAGCTTCACCGATGTATTGTTGTGGAGATAAAAGTCACTGTGAATGTTCATTTCGCGTTCTCGACTCTCATTTTCAAGAGGATATAGTATCCGAGGTGGTTTAAAATACAAATCCGTGATCCACAATAGAAAAAGGAGAACGTGTGGAATCCAATGAACCCTTGTACCTAAGTTACGGTCAGAACGAAAAAAGATACGTCCTGCACTGCACTCTAGTCCTTCACTCTTACGTACCTCATCCACAAATCTTTCATCCTCACTCAAATTAATGGGTAATCGTAGCTTTCTTGGTCCGAATCGCTCTCGCTGCATTGTAAACAATGGGGAAATGTGAGGAGCCCTTCAGCCTGTGACATCACGCTTCCGGTACAGGCAAGGCTTTTTTATCAGCGACCAAAACTTTATCGTCGATGTTCTCTACTAAATCCTTACAGCAAAAAAATGGCAATATCGCGAAATGATCAAGTATGACACATAGAATGGATCTGCTATCCCCGTTTAAATAAAAAAATGTCATTTCAGTAGGCCTTTAAGTCATCCAGTAGTTTAAAAATTATAAAATTATATTGCTGAATGGGCAATATGTCTAATATTTTTATTTTTGACGGTCCATATATGTTGACACGTGTGCAAGATTTTCGGTCCATCTTTTTTCTTTGCATCTCAATCGCCCCCTTTCTCTCAGCCGGGAGCGTAACTTTGTCAGTTTGCACGTACTTTTCGGACGTGCTAAATAAAGACGCAAAATGTCGCCCCGCAGAGCAGTTTCAGCCTTGATAAATCACATTACACGTGCTGAATAATTTGGGCCCGAGCAGCAAAAAGCTGTTTTGACACATAGTTTTGCATGTAAATAGAGTAGAACCCGCGACCCCAAAAGGGACAAGCGGTAGGAAATGGATGGATGGATGGATGTTCTAAACAACAAATTCATCCACACGTTCAGGTTCCTGATAGACGCCGAAAGTTTAATAGCCGACCAAGAATGCCATAAACAATAGAGAAGAGCTGACAGCAGGCAACAAAACACACCTTTTTTTTATTTTGCTTCTGTGATTCTGGCAAGGGAGCATGAATAGCAGTGGAGCATGCAGGCGTAGCGAGGATGATGAGTGAGCAGCCTCTCTGTAATTGATACCCTAACCACCATCCCCTTTTTGGGGAGGAAATCAAACCTCATGCAGCCTGGAGCTCTGCCAGTAAATCAGTCATGGCTTCAGCTGTCTGGAATCATACACCAGGGGTATCCAAATTGCGGCCCTGGGGCCATTTGCAGCCCGCAGAGAATTTTTTTAACATTCTAAAAATACTATACTAAAAAAAAAAAAAATTGAAGGCGCACAAAAACACAAACTGATAACACAAAGCTGCCTTTTTTTAACTGTTTTTTCCAAAAAATAATAATGATTAAAAATCAATGTTGTCCAATTACTTCACATGAAATATTCTGCTTTCAGTATACATAAAAAAAAATCATATGATCAACAGGTAGATCTAAAGTTGAGGTAGACATTCAAGCTTTGAAAGTTTTATTCATGACTTATTCTTAAAGGGGAACTGCACTTTTTTAAACATTTTGTCTATGGTTCACAACCTTATGAGAGACCAGAACTCATATGTTTTTTTTCGGGCTTTTTTTGTATTCTAATTGGTAATAATCAGCTAGTACTCGGCGGCTAGCAATGCAGCTAATGGGATCTTTCTGTGTGGAGTTTGCATGTTCTCCCCGTGACTGTGTGGGTTCCCTCCGGGTACTCCGGCTTCCTCCCACCTCCAAAGACATGCACCTGGGGATAGGTTGATTGGCAACACTAAATGGTCCCTAGTGTGTGAATGTGAGTGTGAATGTTGTCTGTCTATCTGTGTTGGCCCTGCGATGAGGTGGCGACTGGTCCAGGGTGTACCCCGCCTTCCACCCAAAGCAGCTGAGACAGGCTCCAGCACCCCCCCGCGAAAATGGATGGATGGATGGAAGTTGTCTGCAACTCCAACTACCATATATAGAAGGATATAGAATGGATCTGACTATCATTTAAAAAGTTTTCCCTTTAGGGGACCTGTTTTTTTGTCCCCATACTGTCAGAGGTCCCCTAAAGGTGACACTGTAAACAGAGCCATGTCCCCATTAAGTATGCATTGCCAGAACACACACACACACACACACGCTTGTATTTGTTACCTTCTTGAGACCTCTGAAAAATGCCTACCTCTTTAGGACCACCCTTTCTAGATATGTAAAGGTTTGTATTTACATTATTAATAATATATACATACTATGCAAATATAAAAAAGGTAAACTTTTAGTTATTTTTTTTATTGAAGTTTTTGTTTGTAATCAGTTTTTAATCTTCATTATTTATTTCAAATTATTACAGTATGTCTCTATATAATTATTATTATTTTTTAAATTAATTTTGGCCAAAGGGGGCGCATTTCAATTTCCTACACATACTTATTATATATGTTGACCAGAGGGGGAGCACTTCAAATGTTTACACACACTTGTTATTTCATATGTTGACCAGAGGGGGAGCACTTTTAAAACCGACACACAGTCTATTTGATATATTTCACCACCAGGGGTGCAAATGAGACATTCTCTATTAGATGCTATGGTTTTCCGTATTGGGACCATGATTTATGTCCTAACTTGTTCACACCTCCTCATATGGAAGGTACTTTTCCTTGTTGATGTCTCAAGAAGGGGAGAAATACAAGAACACACACACACACACCTCTTTGGGACCACCCTTTCTAGATATGTAAAGATTTGTATTTACATTATTAATAATATATACATACTATGCAAATATAAAAAAGGTAAACTTTTAGTTCTTTTTTTAATTGAAGTTTTTGTTTGTAATCAGTTTTTAATCTTCATTATTTATTTCAAGTTATTACAGTATGTCTCTATATAATTATTATTATTTTTTAAATTAATTTTGGCCAAAGGGGGCGCATTTCAATTTCCTACACACACTTATTATATATGTTGACCAGAGGGGGAGCACTTCAAATGTTTAAACACACTTGTTATTTCATATGTTGACCAGAAGGGGAGCACTTTTAAAACCGACACACAGTCTATTTGATATATTTCACCACCAGGGGTGCAAATGAGACATTCTCTATTAGATGCAATGGTTTTCCATATTGGGACCATGATTTATGTCCTAACTTGTTCACACCTCCTCATATGGAAGGTACTTTTCCTATTTGGTGTCTCAAGAAGGGGAGAAGTACAAGAACACACACACACACACACACACACACACACACACACACACACACACACACACACACACACACACACACACACACACACACACACACACACACACACAACATTGCTTCACCCTGAGGCAGACATGGCTATTTTCTAGAAGCGACTGCGGTCACTCCCCACACTACATTTTCGAGGCTAACCAGTGTTTGCTTTGCGGAAAACCCTTTTGGCGTGAGCCCTCCTCTTTCCTTGCATCCCTTTTAGAAGAGGTGTGTTTCCACTCGGGGCCAACGGTGCCGTGCCTGCGCCCACTTCACACCTACGGGGCGACGTATTTGGCCGGCGTGAGCGCGCTGATCCGCGCCCCAGCCTGGCACACTTCCCTGACTCCGGCGCTGTCGGAATGGGCCTGAGTCAGCATGACACGCCCCAGTACCAGAAGGACGAGAATGTAAAAAAAAAAAAAAAATTCATCAATGACAGGGCGCTTTGCATAGAAATGTATTCCTAGCCCCATCCTGCTCCGCCACTGATAGGAAAATTATGATTTAAAAATATATATATATGTTAGCATTTGTGCTAGTTTTGAATCTATTTTGCACTAAGATAAATACATAATTGAACAACTAATTTATTGCGAATTTGTTTTAGTACAAAGCCATCAAATTGAACTCAAAATTGATTTTTAAAACATTTTCATCTTTTTTATTTTTGTATTAAAAAATTTTTATTCCGCTTTTGAATGTTGCCAATTTCTATACACAACCAATGTTTATATGGAAAATGAGCATTTGGGGGAATGGTGCCGAAGTGTCCATCTTGGCATGAATGGCCGACTGCAGGGATGTTCAAAAGATTTGGAGTCCATTTTTATATTTACCGCCTAAAAACAACCCCATGCAGTATTTTTAAGAAGTTTTAATTATTTTAAGAAAATCAACAGGCATACCATAATTGTGTAATAGGTGGCAAAGTGTATTGTTATTAATATTATTACAAAACCGACGTCCACAGTTTCTAAAAACAATTTGAATTGTAGACTCGTCAGACCACAGAACACTTTTACACTTCGCATCAGTCCATCTTAGATGAGCTCGGGCCCAGCGAAGTGTTTCTGGGTGTTGTTGATAAATGGCTTTGGCTTTGCATAGTAGAATTTTAACTTGCACATACAGATGTAGCGACCAACTGTAGTTACTGACAGTGGTTTTCTGAAGTGTTCCTGAGCCCGTGTGGTGATATCCTTTACACACTGATGTCACTTTTTGATGCAGTACCGCCTGAGGGATCGAAGGTCACGGGCATTGCTGCTTACGTGCAGTGATTTCTCCAGATTCTCTGAACCTTTTCATGATATTACGGAGCGTAGATGGTAAAATCCCTAAATTCCTTGCAATAGCTCGTTGAGAAATGTTGTTCTTAAACAATTTGCTCAGGCATTTGTTCACAAAGTAGTGACCCTCGCCCCATCCTTGTTTGTGAATGACTGAGCATTTCGGTCTATTCAATTGAATATAAGTTGAAAAGGATTTGCTTAGGTGGTTCGGGCATCTCGTGCGGATGCCTCACAAGCATCTCCCTAGGGGGGTCCTCATTGCACGTCCCCCTGGGAGGAGACCCCGCAGCAGGCCAAGGACCAGATGGGGGGATTACATCTCCTCTCTGGCCTGGGAACGCTTCGGGATTCCCCAGGAGGAAGTCGCAAATGTTGCTCTGGAGCGGGAAGTCTGGGGGTCTCTGCTGGAGCTGTTGTCCCCGCGACCCGATTCCGGATAAGCGGTTGAAGATGGATGGATGGATTTGCAAATAATTGTATTCTTATTTTATTTACCATTTACACAACGTGCCATCTTCACTGCTTTTAGGTTTTGTAGTAATAGGAACATTCCGATCGGGGTTTTATGATGCCGATTCTGATAGCGATCATCCGGGAGTGGGATGGACCGATACCACTATGGATCACTTGTATCAACTGTACAAGTTTCAATGTATTGATGGTGAATACTATTGACAGTTTATCAATATCAACACAATATTTAAACTACTTATTTATTCCTTTCATTAAATATGATTAAGTTGGATCAAAACAAAGTCAATAGTGCACAATAAGTAAACAAAAACAAACTCTACTACTTGTTTAAACTTTTTAGTCCTCCTGTGTCCAGGGAATTATTACCTGAATTTGTAAACAAGACTCAATGATTTTGAGAAAATAAAAATATAGAGTAACAATCATATACTGATACCACCTTTGGTATCGACACCAATGGTTGAATTATCCTCTCTCTAACTCGTATTAATCTACTTATTTTCTTATTAATAAGGGCTTACTTCCTGCTGTAACGTGCTTCCCTCTACACTTCTTTAACTTTACTAACCACTTATTTCTTCTCGTGTTTCAAGATAGTTTAGCTTGCAGCTTGCCTGGTCCTGGCTTGCTCTCAGTGTGTAACCTTCAGTATTATTAACTTAGGGGAGCGGCTCCACACTGTGTATGGAGACACACAATTAGCTGCTAGCTAGTCAGGCGGGGGACTAGAAATAAATACAGTGTCAGCCAGGGGGAATCGCCATTTTTGAGATTAAAAGGCTTATATGCTTTTTCACAAAACTGGTCTGATACTGATTGGTGGCCGATTTAACAGCCCTACCCTTATTATTAATGTTAATATTTACACTTTTTATTGGTACATTATACCAGTTCTTCTCAATTGTTTTCTGTTACGCTCCCACCCACTCTCTACCGTGACTATAAATAGTATTGTTCGTCTATAAAAATGTTATAAGTACACCTCTGCATAAAATGTTATCTTTATTAAGACAAAGACAATTATTTGCCTTGAATTTAAAAAAACAATAATCCTTATTAAAACTATAAACATTTTTAGTGCCTTAAACCATTTGATACTGAAAAATATTTTTTTTAAAAACTCAATAAATAATTATATTATTATTGATCCGCAAAATTAACTCAGGAGAACAATATATACTTTAACCTACAAAACTAAAATAACTTAAACAATTTGTGCTGATTTTTTTTTTTTTTTTACCAAAACAAGGAAGTCAGGATTAATGGCTGCAATGAGCACGTTTTGTAGTGCACAACTTTTCAAAGCGGGGTTTGAAGCATGATACTGTTTAAAGGCCTACTGAAATGATTTTTTTTTATTCAAACGGGGATAGCAGATCCATTCTATGTGTCATACTTGATCATTTTGCGATATTGCCATATTTTTGCTGAAAGGATTTAGTATAGAACAACGTCGATAAAGTTCGCAACTTTTGGTCTCTGATAAAAAAAAGCCTTGCTGGAAGTAGCGTGACGTTGTCAGTTGTTCACTTCCTCATATTTTCCTGTTGTTTTCAACGCAGCTAGAGCTATTCGGACCGAGAAAGCGACGATTACCCCATTAATTTCAGCGAGGATGAAAGATTCGTGGATGAGGTATGTTAAAGTGACGGACTAGAATGCAGTGAAATACATATCTTTTTTCGCTCTGACCGTAACTTAGGTACAAGCTGGCTCATTGGATTCCACACTCTCTCCTTTTTCTATTGTGGATCATGGATTTATATTTTAAACCACCTCGGATACTATATCCTCTTGAAAATGAGAGTCGAGAACACGAAATGGACATTCACAGTGACTTTTATCTCCACGACAATACATCGACGAAGCTCTTTAACTACGGAGCTAACGTGATAGCATCTGTCTCAAATGCAGATAGAAACAAAATAAATAAATCCCTGACTGGAAGGATAGACAGAAGATCAACAATACTATTAAACCATGGACATGTAACTACACGGTTAATAATTCTCAGCCTGGCAAAGCTTAACAATGCTGTTGCTAATGACGCTAAGGCTAACTTAGCAACTTAGCAACCGGACCTCACAGAGCTATGATAAAAACATTAGCGCTCCACCTACGCCAGCCAGCCCTCATCTGCTCATCAACACCCGTGCTCACCTGCGTTCCAGCGATCGACGGCGCGACGAAGGACTTCACCCCAACACAGATGTGGTTGGCGGCTAGCATCGGCTGGCGCGTCTGCTATCCAAGTAAGTCCTTCTTGTTGTGTTGCTATAGCCAGCCGCTAATACACCGATCCCACCTACAACTTTCTTCTTTGCAATCTCCATTGTTCATTAAACAAATTGCAAAAGATTCACCAACACAGATGTCCAGAATACTGTGGAATTATGAAATGAAAACAGAGCTTTTTTGTATTGTATTCAATGGGGAAGCCATACCTCTGTTCCCCTGGCTACGTCACGCACATACGTCATCCTCCAAAGGCTTTTTCAACCGGAAGTTTAGCGGGAAATTTAAAATTGCACTTTATAAGTTAACCCGGCCGTATTGGCATGTGTTGCAATGTTAAGATTTCATCATTGATATATAAACTATCAGACTGCGTGGTCGGTAGTAGTGGGTTTCAGTAGGCCTTTAAGTTACCCAAGTTCACACACGATTTTAGAAGAACTGTAATAATTTGACTGTTACTTCCATTTGCTAATTTTTTTTTTTTTATCTTCATGCCTAATTATATTTGTATTATATTCTAGTGCAGTGGTGTCCAAAGTGTGGCCTGGGGACATTTTATGGCCTGCAACTAATGTTTTAATGGCCCATGGCACATTATAAAACTATTAATAAAAAGAAAAATACATAAAAAAAGAGAAAACAGGTGATATGTAACGAGAAAAAGTTGCAATGTTAACTCTAATAACACAAAGCTGCCATGCAGGCAGTTTTTTTCTGTAAAACTGTCATTACTTAAAAAATAACAATGAATCAAAAAGCGACATCAGTGTGTAAAGGATATCACCACATGGGCTCAGGAACACTTCAGAAAACCACTGTCAGTTACTACAGTTGGTCACTACATCTGTAAGTGCAAGTTAAAACTCTACTATGCAAAGCGAAAGCCATTTATCAACAACACCCAGAAATGCCGCCGGCTTCGCTGGGCCCGACAAAATGAATGTTGTTATGAATTATTGACCAAAGGCTCCAATTACTTCACATCAAATATTCCACTTTGAAATGTTTTTTGCGGAAATATTGCATATTTTGTGTGTTTGCTATATAAAATACAAGATTTCTATCACAAAAACGGCATAAAACAAACACTAAAAAAAGGAAAAAAATAATAAAAAAGTATAATCGGCTGATAGATCTGAAGTTGATCTTGACACTTAAGAGTTGAAAGTTTAAAAAAAAAAATGTTTAACTTATTTTTAACACTTTTATGAGTGGGTAATTATAGTTGGATTTTAGTGGGATTTTTTGTTTGAAACTGTCATTGCTCAAAAAAGATAAATGAAATTAAAATCTATTTTGTTATGAATGAATGACTTTCTTAAGTTTCCAATTACTTCACATCAAATATTCCACTTTGAAAATGATTTTGAGTCAAATATTACATATTTTTGTGTGTTTGCTATATAAAAAACACGTATTCTATGAAAAAAACCCGGCATAAAACTAACAAAAAAAGAATAAAAACGTATAATCTGCGGACGGATCTGAAGTTGATCGAGACTCTTAAGTGTTGGAACTTAAATTAAAGTTTTTTTTAAATACTTTTAATGAGTGGGGAATTTTAGTTTGATTTCATTGCTCAAAAATTATTAATGAAATTAAAATGTATTTTGTTATGAATTATTTACGTTCTTAAGGTTGCAATTGCTTTACATCACTTTGAAAATCTTTTTGGATCAAATATTGTATATTTTGTGTTTGCTATGTAAAAAAACAAGTTTTCTATTACAAAAACGGCATTAAACAAACACTAAAAAAAAATAATAAAAACTTACAATTGGTGGATACATCTTAAGTTGATCTACACACTTAAGTGTTGGAATTTTAAAAACATATTTTTAATACTTTTATGAGTGCAGAATTTTTGTTGGATTTTAGTAGGATTTTTTGTTTTAAACTGTCATTGCTCAAAATAAAAGTAATGAAATCACAATCTATTTTGTTATGAATTATTTACCTAAGGTTCCAATTACTTCACATCAAGTATTACACTTTGAAAATCCTTTTGGGTCAAATATTGCATATTTTGTGTGTTTGCCATATAAAAATACGTATTCTATGACAAAAATGGCATAAAACAAACAAAATAAATAATAAAAACATCAGCAGACATATCTGAAGTTGATCTAGACACTTAAGTGTTGAAAGTTTTAAACACATTTTTAACTTATTTTTAATACTTTTATGAGTGGGGAATTTTAGATGGATTTCATTGCTCAAAAAATAATAATGAAATTAACATCTTTTGTGTTTCTGAATTATTGACTGTAGCGGCGAACAGCTGCCTCGTCAGCTGATGCGCGAACTTGCAACCGTGGCTGCTTAGCAACCAGCCAAACCCCACTTAATAAAATTACATTTTATCTTAGAACACATCTGCATCCCTATTCACCTAGGCAACCCCAAGAAATGTATATAATTCATATGTATATATGTATATGTATATATGTATATGTATATATATATATATATATATATATATATATATATATATATATATATATATATATATATATATATATATATATATATATATATATGATTTTTTTTTTTTTTTTAATGTTTTTTTTTTTAACCCAATGTGGCCCCCGAGTCAAAAAGTTTGGGGACCCCTGATCCAAACACTTAAGTGTTAAAAGTTTAAAAAAAATAAAATAGATTGAAATATTTATTTATTCTTATTTTTTTAATGTATTTTATTAATATTATTATTATTATTATTATTAATTTATTTATTTTATGTATTTATTTTCCCCTACCTCAGGGGGGGGAGTCGGCGGGGCGGTTGCTGGTTGTTCCATCTCCATCGTTGGGGTCCCTGCGGGTGGGGTGGGTGATTCCTGTGGCCCCGTGCTGGGTGGTCCTGTGGTGGCCGGCTTCGGTGGGGTGGCCGTGGGCTGGCCTCGCCGGGCTCTCCGGGGGGGGGGGCTCGTGGGGGCCCGGTTGCCGGTGGGGCGGGGGTGGTCTTCCCGTCCGGTTGCGGGGGGTCTCCGGGCCCCACGGGCGGGGCGTCCCGCCTTTCTGTCCGTGTGGGGTGTGGTCTCTTGCTGGCTTGGGGTCTGGCTGCCCCCTGCTTTTCTCGTGCCTTGTCCTCTGCCGGGTGCGTCTGTCTGCTGCCTGCTGCTGGCCCTTGTGGGCGGCGCGGTGGTCCAGGCTCTGGGGTTCCTGTCGCTGTCCGGCTTGGCTGCGTGGGGGCGGTGGTCCCTGGTTCCCTGGGCACCACACCTACTGTCTATGGGATGGGCTCTCGGGGAGGCTGGGGCCGTACTCTGGCTCCCGCACACACTGGGAGTCAAATGTATTGTACATGCAAATTTACATATACTCACATACATACATACACACATACATAGGTACCTACGCTCCCACATACATATACAAATACAGTACATATTTACACACTCAAAGTTCGTACATCCACACGCACACTCATTATACAAACATGCTGTATACACATACTGTACATATACATTCACTGTAAAAACATACATATACACTTACTGTACATATACACTCACTGTACAAACACACACATACTCATACTGTACATATACATTCACTGTACAAACACACACATACATATACTGTACATATACATTCACTGTACAAACACACACATACATATACTGTACATATACATTCACTGTACAAACACACATACTGTATACACATACTGTACATATACATTCACTGTACAAACACACACATACATATACTGTACATATACATTCACTGTACAAACACACATATACACATACATTCACTGTACAAGCACACATATACACATACTGTACATATACAAGTACATATGCACACATACACTCATGCACATAATCACGTTTCATCAAACATATATTAACGTTGTTGCCCTAGGGTAAACTGGGTATAACACATGGCAC
This sequence comes from Entelurus aequoreus, assembly GCF_033978785.1. Lineage (NCBI taxonomy): Eukaryota > Metazoa > Chordata > Actinopteri > Syngnathiformes > Syngnathidae > Entelurus > Entelurus aequoreus. The sequence goes on from NC_084736.1 coordinate 43,247,790, forward strand.
ACTGACAAAGCTTAAACTATTTTTACTATAACAATCTACAAGGTTAATGTAGGTTGATTCTCTTTCTTCCCCTCCATTTTTCTGCATTCTTTCGTATCTCAAGTTATCATTACGTATATGTATTGTTGCATTTGAACAATTGTATTGTTGATAATAAAGGTAAAGTGTTGGTATTGTTTATTATCAATAGCACTATTTCTATTGGTATTCATATTGCTCCATTTTTAGTGTAATAATGCTCAATGTCATTTCTGTATTATTTTTTATTTTTTATTTTCTCTAACTGCTTATTTGCTATTACTTTTACCATCATATTTTTACATGTCGTATTTGCTGATGTTGCTCTGTTGTTGTTGTTGTTGTTGTGTTTGCTGTTGTTGTTTTTGTCTCTCTGTCTAATCCCCCTCTTGTCCCCACAATTCCCCCCTCTGTCTTCCTTTTTTTCTCTTTCTATCCCCTCCTGCTCCGGCCCGGCTGCACCAAATGATAATATAAATACATTTAATAAAGTCAAAATACAAATAAGGCAACAAGAGAAGTATCCTACACTTCTCTTTTGTAAAGTAAATCTGAACAGCTGATATGGGCATCTACATCAACTATATGATTTGCCTGAGAAGCTGGGCAGGACATTAAAAAAAAAAAAAAAAAAAAGGTTAAAAAAAAATGTTTTGATACTTTTATGAGTGGGGATTTTTAGTTGGATTTCATTGCTCAAAAAAGAATAATGACATTATGACCTATTTTGTTCTGAATTATTGACCCAAGGTTCCAAAAACTTCACATCAAATATTCTACTTTGGGTCAAATATTGCATATGTTGTGTTTTTGCCACGAAAAAAGGGTTTAGAGAAAAAGGGCATAAAACATTCCAAAAAAAAAAAATCTGAGTCGAGCTTTGAATAAGAAAAAAGAAAAACATGTTATGACTGAGACCCTCCATGGTCCCCGGGACCAAACTTGAGAGGAGCCCTAAAGGTAATAAACACTACACATTGTATTGGTTATGAGAATAAAAAATATCAAAATGGCGCCTGCATGCTTTGAATTTTCACTGGAAAAAGTTTGTAGTGTCAGGAAGGAACTGTCAGGAACCTGCAGCAGGCTTGGAGAGAAAGCTCAGCCATCTGGTTTTGATTCTCCCAGCCCCGTCCAATGAAACCTGAGCGCCTTCAGAACAGAGCTGAGTTACGGCGCCGTCAATAAATGCCATATTTCCCCGCTTTGAAGGCGCGTACGTGATGGAAAGTGGGACAAAGTCACGTGTTCCACTTATTAGCCAATCGCTCTCGTCTCAGGACCATGGTGCCTTCATTTGTTCCGACAGCCAGCCGACCAGAACTATATCCAGTCCTAGCAAAAGTGTGTGTGTGTGTGTGTGGGTGTGTGTGTGTGTGTGTGTGTGTGTGTGTGTGTGTGTGTGTGTGTGTGTGTGTGTGTGTGTGTGTGTGTGTGTGTGTGTGTGTGTGTGTGTGTGTGTGTGTGTGTGTGTGTGTGTGTGTGTGAGGTTTCGTGACAATGGTGGATCATTTAAGCAGCTGCTAAATCGTCATCTCTTGAGTCATTTGGAGGAGCCTATAAAGCAGGAGTATAATCTTTAATTGTGCCTCTCACGGAACAAGCTGCTTTTGTTCAGGAAAGAATTTGCCTCGGGACACGGAGAGGCTTTTATTTTGGTCTTATTGTACGCTGGATGAAGACAGGAAGTGACAGACACGGACTGATTTGAGGGTTTACGTTTGCTCTGTAATCATCCGCTAACCACCTGACATGTGAACCTGCAGTGTGCATGCCGGGCCACTAGGTGGTCATGTCCTGTTGTAAGGAAACAATCCTCTATGGAGGAACATAATCATATCAGGCGATATCAATATGTATCACCGTATAAAATAAATCATTATTTTTGCCGCGCTTGAATCCGATATTGATCTCGGAAAAAAATAAACAAAAAACAATATCGGATGATTACATTTAAGACTTGTGCAAAGTTGGACAGCCAGTTAGCATCTAAATGTCCCCCAATAAGCACACAAGGTTGCTTTTTTCTTATACAAACCCCAAAACCAGGGAAGTTGGCATGTTGTGTAAATGGTAAATAAAAACAGAATACAATGATTTGCAAATCCTTTTCATCTTATATTCAATTAAATAGACTGCAAAGACAAGATACTTAACGTTCGAACAACAAGCACAGGGCGAGGGTCACCACTTTGTGAACAAATGCGTGAACGAATTGTCGAACAGTTTAAGAACAACATTTCTCCACCAGCTATTGTAAGGAATTTAGGGATTTCACCATCTACGCTCCGTAATATCACCAAAAGTTTCAGAGAATCTGGAGAAATCACTGCACGTAAGGAGCAAGGCTGAAAACCAACATTGAATGCCCGTGACCTTGGATCCCTCAGGCGGTACTGCATCAAAAAGCGACATCAGTGTGTAAAGGATATCACCACATGGGCTCAGGAACACTTCAGAAAACCACTGTCAGTTACTACAGTTGGTCACTACATCTGTAAGTGCAAGTTAAAACTCTACTATGCAAAGCGAAAGCCATTTATCAACAACACCCAGAAATGCCGCCGGCTTCGCTGGGCCCGAGCTTATCTAAGATGGACTGATGCAAAGTGGAAAAGTGTTCTGTGGTCTGGCAAGTCCACATTTCAATTTTTTGGGGGACACTGTGGATTTTGTGTCCTTCGGAACGAAGAGGATAAGAACCATCTGGATTGTTCGAGGCGCAAAGTTCAAAAGCCAGCATCTGTGATGGTATGGGGGTGTATTGGTGACCCTCGCCCCATCCTTGTTTGTGAATGACTGAGCATTTCATGGAAGCTGCTTTTATACCCAATCATGGCACCCACCTGTTCCCAATTAGCCTGTTCACCTGTGGGATGTTCCAAAATAAGTGTTTGATGAGCATTCCTAAAACTTTCTCAGTCTTTTTTGCCACTTGTGCCAGCTTTTTTGAAACATGTTGCATGCATCAAATTCCAAATGAGCTAATATTTGCAAAAAATAACAAAGTTTACCAATTTGAACATTAAATATCTTGTCTTTGCAGTCTATTCAATTGAATATAGGTTGGAAATGATTTGCATTGTATTCTGTTTTTGTTTACCATTTACACAACGTGCCAACTTCACTGCTTTTGGATTTTGTATTTACAATCCGCAAAGTATGTGAAAATACCATCGAAAGATCACAATATGCCACAAATTCAGTAGGCCATCTTGAATATTCCGCTCTGAATATATTCGGCTGATTCCGTAGATTCTACGCCAATGGAGTAACCTTTCTGCAATCTGACCATATTATTAGATCAGTCATACTAGAAATGTGCAAACATGTGAGAGAGATGTGCTGTTCATCATTCACAATTATGTAAGACAAGAACACATATGATTGGCTTTATTTATGCATTCAAAATCATAAATAAATAGCTAACAATTGAGTCAACAGATGGAGGGTCCTCTCATTATACTCTATAAAAACATCCAGAAAGGGCCAAAAAACTCCATTTACATGTCATGAACTGAAAATGAACCAAATATGAGTGATATTGTTATTATAAGAGCTAACGTAGACGGCCTATTTTAGCGATGCATTGATAGTAGTGAGCTAATGCTAGCTATTGTTGACACACTGAGCCGGCAGCTGCTTCTGCTTCGTCTCAAACTTGCTAAAAGTACATTCTAGATTATAATTCATGGATCTGTCACCTGTTAGTAGACAAATGTGGCCATGGACCGACAGGCTGGTCCACTTTTACGTGCCCCGAGATGGCGAAAAAGACACAAAAAGATGCTTGTTGCAGGAACTTTCTGCTAACCCTCATGAGGATTGCGATTGAATCTTCATTTAAACAGAATTATGTGAGCGTTCCGTCAGCCGGCATCCCAGCGAGGGTGGAAATATAACAGTGAGTGTTTGTTTTATTATGTTTTAATATGGTTAGTTTGTATAGCACCTAGCAATGCTGGGGATGCTGTAGTGTTTCAATAAAGCTACGTTTATCACTCAGCTTCTAAATCTTAATGCTCATCCTCTTTGTGTTTGGGCTCAAAAATATAAGGTTCTGGATCATATTTGTTCCCAAAGTAATTGTTGTTGGCTCTCACAAAGTCTGCTTGATCAACATTGTTGTTGATGGGGAAGGGATATGTAGTTCCGAGCGTAAATCACGTCACTGGCTTCATCATTAACATTCAAAATGGCTTGGGAATCTCCATGAGATTGATACTATTTTGATCATATCTATTTATCTGCAAACTTTGGAAGTATTTTGGTGTCATAAATCTGTTCCATCCATTCATGCATTTTTTACTGATTGTCCCTTTTGGGGTCTCAGCTGCATTTGGGCGGTAGACGGGGTACACCCTGGACAAGTCGCCACCTCATCGCAGTAAATCATATATATATGATAATATCTTCGCTATAGAGGCCACTTGCTTTTTCACTCTGCTGCTACTTTAAATCAGGGGTGTCCAAAGTGTGGCCCGGGGGCCATTCGCCGCCCGCAACATGTTGTCAGAAAAAAAAAAAAAGTAAAAATGTAGGAAAAAGAGCCAAAAGCTGAAAACTTGACTCAGGGATAAGTATGTGGGAGGTATTTTGATGTTTTTTGATTTTGTAAAAAAGAAATGCTACAGACAGAATGATTTATCAACACTGTGTTATAAATAACAAATAGTATTATTAATAGTTTTTAGTATTAACATTTCAGCTTTTTGTCATTATATGATGCCTTTTTGCACTTTTTTCTCACATTCTTACTGTTGTTTTTTAAGACAATATGTTGCGAACCAACATAACTTGAGCTGGGGTCCGCAAATAGCCCCCTGGCCACACTTTTGACACCCCTATGGTAAAAAATAGTACACTTTGTCACAAAGCTGGCACTGTTATCTTTAAATATATGTAATGTGTTTTTTTTGTTAGCATTTTTTTTTTTTTTACAAAATAAAAAAAATATATCAAATCGGCTCCCACATACTTTTGAGTTGTATTTATGTGACCCTTGGTTAAATATGTTTGTATAGTAAATTTTAATATCTGACGGACTGTTGCCATTTGGTCACCAGGAGTGGACAACATGAGCAATTCAGGTCAGTGACCATGATTTGGAGTTTCACACAAACACTGCACAGCATTTACTTATATGACCAAATCCAAACAACCTTCCCTAGTCATGGCTAAAGAAATGTAACCAGCACAGAAAGTCAAAAAACATGGTCACACATGACGCAACCTGCTCACTCAACTCTCTGGATATTATAAAACAAAGGTCCAATCACAACACATAATTCAAAATTACACCTATTTAAATCACCTGCAATGCATGATGGGAAAAATGCAAAACTCTATCTCCACACTTATCCATGTTTGGCTCATTTTAGCTGCTTGATATTTCTGAGTGATTACAAAACTTTAGGGAGGTCTTCAGGGAAGTAAACAAGGTAGGAGTCGAACTTTCACATTTAAATATCCAGTGTTAACTATAATTTATATAATATCATTAGAATATGTACACATACATTTGTATAGAATAGATGTACATATGTATAGTTACTTTGCATGCAGTCGGCCCTCGGCCCCCAGCCAAATTTTTGTAGCCCAAAGTTTGGACATTCTACATAATATAATATCGGTATTGTATCGGATTAATATCGGTGTTGAGAATACTCAAAACTCCAATATCGGTATTGCATCGGATTAATATCGGTGTTTGACAATACTCAAGGCTCCATATCGGTATTGTTTCGAATTAATCTGTGTTTGACAATACTCAAAACTCCAATATTGGTATCAAATTGGATTAATATCTGTGTTTGACAATACTCAAGGCTCCAATATTGGTATCGTATCGGATTAATATCTGTGTTTGACAATAATCAAGGCTCCAATATTGGTATCGTATCGGATTAGTATATTTGTTTGACAATACTCAAGGCTCCAATATCGGTATTGTATCGGATTAATATCTGTGTTTGACAATACTCAAAACTCCAATATCGGTATTGTATCGTATTAATATCTGTGTTTGACAATACTCAAGTCTCCAATATTGGTATTGTCCATCCATGCATCCATTTTCTACCGCGTGTCCCTTTTGGGGCCGCGGTGGGTGCTGGAGCCTATCTCAGCTGCATTCGGGCGGAAGGCGGTGTACACCCTGGACAAGTCGCCACCTCATCACAGGGCCAACACAGATAGACAGACAACATTCACACTCACATTCACACACTAGGGCCAATTTAGTGTTGCCAATCAACCTATCCCCAGGTGCATGTAGTTGGAGGTGGGAGGAAGCCGGAGTACCCGGAGGGAACCCACGCAGTCACGGGGAGAACATGCAAACTCCACACAGAAAGATCCCGAGCCCGGGATTGAACCCAGGACTACTCAGGACCTTCGTACACACACCCATACACACACACACACACACACACACACACACACAGGTATATTGGTATTGTATCGGATTAATATCTGTGTTTGACAATATTCAAAACTCCATTATCGGTATTGTGTCGTATTAATATCTGTGTTCGACAATACTCAAGGCTACAATATCGGTATTGTTTCAGATTAATATCTGTGCTTGACAATACTCAAAACTCCAATACCGGTATTGTATTCGATTAATACCGGTGTTTGACAATACTCAAAACTCCAATATCGGTATCGTATCAGATTAATATCTGTGTTTGACAATACTCAAGGCTCCAACATCGCTATCGTATCGGAAGTTAAAAAAGTTGAATAAGCACTATCTTGCTGTAAAAGTACATTCCACATGGCAGACGTGGTGTCAAGTATCAGTGGGTGCAATCCAGCTGTCTACCTGCACATGCTCAGTGTCAGTGAAGATGTCAAGTCCCCCCCGTGCCCCCCCCCCAGTGACAGCCCAGTGAGCTATGAGTTGATCCTGTGGTTGCAGCTGCTGGGGATCATGCTAGCAGTGTCCTGGAGAACAACTTTGTAAGAAGATCCACGTGAGATGGACATGGCCAGGATGTTGACGCTGAAAAACAAAAATGGATCTCTGGCCAGTTATTTAATGATGGAGGACCAGTGATCCACGCGGAGAACTTGTAGTACACAGACTTTGATCCAGTACAAGAGTTCATAAAGGTACATTCTAGTCTTTGTATTTACACGGAAATTCCCAGAAGTTTGTGGATTCTGTGTAACATGTTTATGTGTGCTTCTATCTATCTATATGTCTGTCTGTCTATCTGTTTGTCTGTCTGTCTGTCGTCACGGGACACATTTCCGGCGTCGATGGTGCACTAGTGAGCCACGGATGAGGAGATGCTGCTCCGTTATTGATTGAAGTAAAGTCTGAATGTCATTAAAACAGTTAGCTCCATCTTTTGACACTTCTTCCACACCCGTCCTTGCACGCTACACCGCTACAACAAAGATGACCAAAGAACCACCACAACACGTTATGTAGACCACAAAAAAAGTATTTTAAATATAGTTTAAAATGGCCCCTGCAATGCGCCTTATGACTGCTGGATTCATTTTCAGAATGAAAAAATAGATGAAGGAAATGTGTTTGTGACATTTCAGTGATCTGGACCTTATGGGTACTTGAAGGGGCTGATTTAAGACCATCCATCCATTTTCTTCCGCTAATCCGAGCAGAGAAGCTCAAACTTCTCTCTTGTCCAGCTCCTCCCGGGGGATCCCGAGGCGTTCCCAGACTAGCTGAGAGACATAGTCTCTCCACTGGTCCTGGGTCTTCCCCGAGACCTGAACACCTTCCCCGAGGAGGCAGGTTGTGACCCTGCAGGCCCTGTGCAGAATGACGGTTCTGTGGTGGTAAACTGCCAAGTCTTCAGAAGACTTCAGATCAATCAGACTAGCACTGTTGCCTCAGGGGCCATTTAGTCCTCAGATCATGGTAGTTTGACCCCCAGAGGTGGCAGTTTGTCTTCCTCAATTCAATCTGTCTTTCTGTCCACTGCACAGTCCAAGGACAAATATGGAGTCTTAGTTCAGGACAGAAAAAGGACTTCAGATTTAGATGAGCTTTCACCCTGCGGGGAACGTGCTAGAGCTTTGCTGGAAGGTCTCTCCTATTCTCTCTTTTCAGTCCAAATATGGATCTTGATGCCCACAAAAAAGACTACGTTTCCATCATGACATTGACCCAAGTGCCCCGCTGAAAATATGTCAGCCAGAAGATATAAATGTCATGTTTATTGTCTAATGTCGGAGTTTATTATTAATTAGCATACACTGTGCAATTTGTGTTAACAGAAGTGTTTTATTCAAGATAGAATATTAAACTTTACACTTTAGTAAACCTCAAAGTCACAGTTTACTATTGATTTGCAAACAATGTGCAATGCTATTTTTTTGTTTACAGAACTATTTTGGTCAAGTAAATTTGAATTTTATTCATCTCAATGTCAGAGTTTACCATCGATTTGCATCCAATATGACTCAGAGATAGAAATAGAAAACTTTTCGGTTATCAGAAAGAACAGGAATAAACATGGTGGGGGTGTTTGTATGTATATTCACCATGATATAAAATACATAACTCGCACGGATCTCAACCACAATGACCTTGAATCTGTGTGGGCGGAAATCAAATTTAAAAACGCTAAGCCGGTGCTGATAGGGACTGTCAACAGACCCCCTAATCAGAGTGATTTCTATGGGCCTCTTGAGGAGTGCTTGGCTGGGGCAGACAATGTGTTGGAAAAGCCTTGGTCGACGGAAGGCGGAAGTAAACCAAGAGCGGTGGCTAAACACGTGAGAGTATCCAAATCTTCTTGGCGGTTGTGCATAAACTGTTTTGTGACTGGATCGAGATGGAAGGGGATAGTGACGGGATGTATGAGGAAGGTATGGACGTGGATAGGACTAGAGGGGAGAAAGGAAAGAAAGGGAGCGGAGGGCATGAAGGAAAGTCGAGTGCTAAAAGAGCCCATGAAGAAGATGAAGAAGTAGAAAAAAGGAAAAAGACTATGGAAGATAATTATAGGATTATATATACATTTAAATCAAGTCAAGACATGAATGACATAAGTTTAATGACACTGGTTAAGGGGTTAAAGAAGGACATCGGAGAGGTGGAGATAGCGAAGGTGCTTAGGGACGGGCGACTTTTGATTAAATGCAAAAATGGAGAGCAAAAAAGTAAAGCAATGCGGTTGCAAAAACTGTGCAATAAGATAATAAAGGAAAAAATCGAAGTGGGAGAACGAAAGGGGGCAAGAGGAGTAGTGACAGGAATTCCAAGAGGTGAAAATTTAGAAGAATTGAAAAGACAAATAAAAGGGGGAACTGTCAAGATGTTGACAAGAATGATGGCATATAGAAATGGAGAAAAGATGGAGAGCGAATCAGTATTAGTACAGTTTGTCGAGGAAGTCCTCCCGCAGAGAATTATGATTGGGTTTTTAAGCTTTTATGTTAGAGCTTACGTCCCACCCCCAGTACGCTGCTTCAAGTGCCAACGCTATGGGCACATAGCCAGTGTGTGTCATGCTAAGTTGAGATGTGGAAGGTGTGGAGGGGAACATGAATATGGACAATGTGGAGATAATGAACTAGTCAAGTGTTGTAACTGTGGCGGGAATCACACAGCAGCGTATGGGGGATGTGTCATTAGGAAACAGGCAACAGAAGTACAGCAAATCAGAGTATAAATATTACATACGCAGAGGCAGTTAAAGTAAGAAATCAAGAAAGTGCAGAACAAGATAGAAGTGAGAATAGTTCAGAACGAGACAGAAGTGGCAATAGTTCAAGTAATGAAAAACAAGAGGCAACAAATACAGGACTTTCTATGGACAAGCTAGTTGTGTTCCTGGCATATGTCATAAACTGTAAAGAATAGGCAAGAAATACAACTGAGAAGATCAAAATAATTGTCAAAGCAGCAGCAAAGTTCTTAAATTTAGAAGAACTATCTTGGGAACAGGTACAAGGTGAACTACAGAGAGTAGACGAGACAGAGTCTTGTTACCACAATCCAACGCCATGTTAATTATTCAGTGGAATGCCAGAAGTTTAGTAGCAAACGGACAGGAACTAAAGGGATATATTAATAATATGAAAAATAAACCACATATAATATGTATTCAAGAAACCTGGCTGAAGCCAAAATTGAGCTTTATAATAAAAGGATACGTAACAATACGTAAAGATAGGAATGATGGGCAAGGAGGAGGATGTGCCATATTTATTAAAGAAGACATGCATTATACAATATTAAAAGAAAAACAAGAACTAGAAATAGTAGGGGTAGCCTGTTCAGGTTTTATACAAAGCTCCAGGTCATCGTTTCTGCTGTGTAAATTAAGTTTTTTTTATGTTTTATACACACTAAATTTCCCCACTGTGAAGCTCCAGCTGGTCAGAAGGAGGGTTCTGTGAGTTGTTTAAGTTAAAATGTTTCAAAATATACACACTGAAAGACACTATGGTGAAGGTGTTCTGCTTGTGAATTGTTACAGAAGTACAGATAATCTTAATGTTAAATTGTTTTAGCAAGAAACTGTACTGTGAAGGTTCTAAGTAAAACTTGAGATGCTGAGGTCATGCATTCTTTTATGCACTAAATAAGTGAAGTGAATTACATTTATATAGCGCTTTTTCTCAAGTGACTCAAAGCGCTTTACATTGTGAAACCCAATATCTAAGTTACATTTTAAACCAGTGTGGGTGGCACTGGGAGCAGGTGGGTAATGTGTCTTGCCCAAGGACACAACGGCAGTGACTAGGATGGCGGAAGCGGAATCGAACCGGCAACCCTCAAGTTGCTGGCACGGCCGCTCTACCAACCGAGTTATACCGTATACTGATGTTCTTGACTGTTAATACTCTCCAGCTTATTGACACGGTTTGAATATGGCTTGTGGAAATGTTTTAATAATATGTATACGGTTACAAAAAGAAAACTACTGTGAAGGTGTTCTATACAGCACTTTAAAAAGTTGAGGTCATGCATTCTATGCACTAAATATGGATGTTGACTGTTCATACTGTCCAGCTCATTGCCACTGTTTTTATATGGTAATGATTTAATAAAGGTTGGAATTTGATATGTCTTGATTTTTTTATTATTATTCTAAGTAATTATTTTAAGCAGTTTCTATTTTCAAAACAAAGAAACGGTAAGTTGGTCAAAATTAATAAAATTGAGTACAAAAAATATTTTTTCATTTAAATGTTACTTATTTAAATTAAGTCTTGTGTGTTTAATATGCTGATGTTTTTTTACATTGATTTTACTCAATTTTTGGCTTTTTCTGTAAACGCAACTTAATCTTTTTGCATAAATCAAAATGCATATTATTAAGTTCTACTAACTCAAAATACCAATTAGTTGACTAAACTAACAAAAATTGCTTGGAAAATGTTGCCTTATTTGTATTGATTTAGATCTAGGCAACAGTTTTTACAGTGCAAAGCCAATGGCCACATAACAGCCCAATCCAGATCCCTTAAAAAATACTCTAGTGACAATTTCAACTTAAAATTAGATGAGTGGGACTGGTCACCTGTGCTTGCGAGCAACCTGGTCGATGTTGCTTGGGATAGCTTCAAAACAGCGTTCCTAAAAATACTAAATGACATGGCTCCCGTGAGAACAGTCAGGATCGAAGCCCGCTCTGAATCATGGATGAATCCGGACCTATTAGCTGCCATAATTGACAGAGACAGAAAATACTCAGAATACCAAAAGTGTAAAACTGAAGTAGATAAACAACCCAATAATAACCTCAAATCACTCCTTTCAACTCTCAAAAAACAATGCAATAAATTAAGAAATAAGACAACCAACCTGACTAAATCATTAAAAAAAAATTACATTAGCGACAAAATAGAGGAAAACACAAATAAGTCACGTGAGCTCTGGAAAATCCTCAACAACCAGTTTCCCGGTTGCAGCCAGAAACTTAAAACCAGACTCACCAACATCAGCATCAAGGAGGGTGACTCCCTCATTACAGACAAAATGCAGGTAGCAAGCAGACTTAACACCTTTTTCACCAGCATAGCCGCAACTCTTGTCAACAAGCTGTCCCACCACTCTGGTCGCTTTGGTGTAGAACACATTAAAGCCTTCTACAGAAAGCCAGGAGTATCCAACAACGATTTCAAATTAGAAATGGTCTCAGCTGATGAGGTGCTTAAAAAATTGAGCGCGCTCCACCCAAACAAGGCCACCGGCCTTGACAATATCCCCTCCAGATTTCTCAGGGACTCTGCCTCCATCATTGCCCCAATCATCACACACATAATAAACCTCTCAATTTCACAAGGCCAAGTACCAAAAGGTTTTAAGATAGCAAGAGTAACTCCCCTCTTTAAAAAAGGAAGCAAATTGGAACCTGGCAACTACCGACCTGTTTCTATTCTCAGTTCCATTTCGAAAGTAATGGAAAAAAATAGTTTATGAACAGGTCGATGGTTGCCTTGCCACCAATAAACTCATGTACAAATTCCAATCCGGCTTCAGAACTAACCACTCCACTGACACATGCCTTCTCTATCTGACCGACCACATCAAACATGAGGTGGACGCGGGCAAATACTGCGGCATGGTCATGCTGGACCTTCAGAAGGCCTTTGACACCGTTAACCACACTATACTGTTGGATAAGCTCAGAGCAATCGGATTTGACAAAAGCTCATTGAGCTGGATGCAATCTTACTTGGAGGGGAGGGAACAGGTGGTAGAGGTGAACGGCACCGTGTGGTCGTTCCCCCCCCCCCCCCCCCCCTTCTCGGTGAGTTTGTGGAGTCCCCCAAGGCAGTGTATTAGGGGCCTTTACTGTTCCTGATATACATAAACGGACTTGTCATCGGCATGCGACTGTGAATTGTTCTTGTTTTGCGGATGAACTCGGCCCTGCTGGTATCGGGACAAGGAGAAGTCACAGGTGGAGAAAAATCCTCAGTGCTGAAACTCTGTAGAACTTGCACCTGGCTCGCTGACAACAAGCTATCCATACACTTGGGTAAAACGGAAATCCATCCTGTTTTGGGTCCCAGATCAACCTTAAGAAAGTCAATGATTTTGACCATAAAAGTGGGTGGACATTGTTATCACCAGGAAAGATGAGGTCACCTACCTAGGTTCCATTCTAAAGGCTAATCTTTCCTGTGATAAAAATGGCAACCAAGGTAATCAAAAAAGGTCAACCAACGAACGAGATTTCTCTATAGAATCTCCTCTCTGTTCAACAAAAAGCACCATGAGGATTCTGGCGGGAACTCTCGTTCAACCCTTTTTCGATTACGCATGCACCTCCTGGTACCCTAGCACCTCCAAAACCCTCAAATCTAAACTCCAAAACATCCCAGAAACAAGTTTAGTCAGGTTTACTTATAGACCTCCCACCCCAGAGCCCCACCTCACTCCTACCCACTTCTCCAAAGTGGGCTGGCTCAGGGTGGAGGGACAGAGTAAAACAACTTGCACTGAGCCTAGTCTATAAAATCCGCTACACCTCCCTGATACGGAAGTACATGTCAAAACTACTTCCTTAACGTAAAATGACCGCCATAACCACAACACCAGGGGGAGCTCCACTAACCACGTTAAAACCCAGATTCCGATCTCACAAAGGTCTTAACTCATTCTCTTTCTATGCCACATCAATGTGGAATTGCGCTCCCAACAGGTATAAAAGAAAGGGCATCTCTATCCTCCTTCAAAAACCGCAATAAAAGTACACCTCCAGGCAACTTCAACCCCAAACTAACACCCTCCCCGGATTGTTTAATAATCAAATGTTTTTTCTTACGCTTTTCTGATTATCTCTCTCTCTATGTCCACTAAATTGCTGTACATATCCTACCAAGTCAGACCTACACAATGTCCATTTCTCTGATGATGCAATTGTTGATGCTGATTGTTGATACCAAACAAAAACGTAAAACTCCCTCCCATATCCCACACCTCGGATTGTAAAATAATGTAAATAATTAAAATGTATATACTCTGATGATTATCTTGTGTGATGAATGTATTATGATGTTAGTATATATTTGATAGTATATATCTGTATCATGAATCAATTTAAGTGGACCCCCGACTTAAACAAGTTGAAAAAACGTATTCGGGTGTTACCATTTAGTGGTCAATTGTACGGAATATGTACTTCACTGTGGCAATCTACTAATAAAAGTTTTCATTCAATCAATCAATCAATTACATTTTTTGTTTACGGAATTGTTTTTATTCACAATCGGATATTTAAGTTTGCTCTTTATTAACCTCAATGTTGGAGTGCATTTATTTTGCATACAATGTGCAATAATACAGTTTTGTGTACAGAAACTGTTTTATTCAAAACAGAAGATCAAAGCTTGTACTTTATTAATCCCATATTGGAGTTTATTATGCATTTGCATACAATGTGCAATAATTCAGTTTTTGTGTACGGAAGTGTTTTATTCAAGGACAGAAGATGTAAATTTTGCATTTTTGTTAATCTCAATGTCAGAGTTTTACCATCAATTTTGCATACATTGTGCAAATATTACATCTTCGTTTACAGAATAATTTTTATTCACAATAGGATTTTTTAAGTTTGCTCTTTATTAACCTAAATGTTGGAGTGTATTAATTTTGCGTAAAATGTGCAATAATACAGTTTTTTTTAACAGAAAGTGGTTTTATTCAAGACAGAAGATGTAAATTTTGCATTGTATTCATCTCATTGTCAGAGCTTACCATCGATTTGCATTACAATGTGCAATATTACATTATTGTTTACGTAATTGTTTTTATTCACTATAGGAAACATTTAAGTTTGCTCTTTATTAACCTCAATGTTGGAGTGTATTTTATTTGCATACAAGGTGCAATAATACAGTTTTTGTGTACAGAAGTGTTTTTCTTCAAGACAGAAGATGTACATTTTCAATTTATTCATCTCAAAGTCAGAGTTTATCACCTATTTTGCATACAATGTGGAATATTACATTTGTGTTTACGGAATTGTTTTATTCACGATAGAATATTGAAGTTTGCTCTTTATTAACCTCAATGTTGGAGTGTATTTATCTGCATGTGTATCTATTTGCATACATTGTGCAATAATACAGTTTTGTGTATTTTCATTCAAAAACAGAAGATTAAAGTTTGCGCTTTATTAATCCCATTTTGGAGTTTATTGGGCATTTGCATTCAATGTACAATAACACATGTCTGTTTTACAAGAAAGTATTTTTATTCAAGACAGAAGATGTCATTTTGCGTTTTTATTGATTCCCAATGTCAAAGCTAATTATTGATTTGCATACAACGTGCAATGCTACAGTTTTGTTTACAGAAGTGTTTTATTCACGATTGAATATTAAAGTTTACACTTTTTAATATTAATCTCAATGTTGGAGTTTATTATGTATTGGCACACAATGTACAATATTAAAATTTTTGTTTACGGAAAACTATTTTTTTCCAGGACAGAAGATGTAAATTTGCATGTTATTATTTATTGTTGTGATTTGCATGCAGTGTGGCAATGGTCCATTTTTGTTTCCATAAATGTTTTTATTCAAGACAAAAATGTGAGCGTTTTGCTCTTCATTCTTCTGAAAGTTGGAATGTATTTATTTTGCATATGATTGTGCAATGCTACGTTTTTGTTTACAAAAACTATTTTGCTCAAGACAGAAATTGTAAATTTGCACTGTCACAACCAGGTTGTGCCTTGTTCGGAGTTTGTTAGTGTTTTTCCCGTGTTTAGTGCTTTAGTTCCTGCCCTGTGCTTTTATTGTGGTGGCAATTCCGTTTTTTCTGTTTCCTCACACCGTTAATGGACAGATATCTTTACGCCAGCTGCTCCACACTTCTCTTAAGTTTTTGCTGTCGTCCAGCTTTCTGTTTGTTTTTTGCACGGCCTTCCCTATGCTCCGGTGCCTTTCCTAGAGGTACTCATCTTTTGTTTTATTCGAGCTTCAGACAAAATACCTTTTTCACCTGTACGTTGACCCCTCGGCTTTCTGCATCTGGGAACACTCCCAATTTTCAATATTGGAGGTTTGTTTATTTACATATAATATGCAATGCTACATTTTTTGTTTACAGAAGAGTTTTATTTGAGGACCGGACGTTCTTGATGTAAGGAGAGGACGCTCTTGATTTAATTTTTTTTGTTTAATTTTTTTTCCCGACAAAGTGCAATTTATAAAATGTCAAATCTTGCTAAGAGTAAGATGCAGCGTGTGTCCCGTGCCCATGTCTCCATGTTAGTTATCTCCTTTCAAAACTCCTACTTTCTGATCAGATAAAAAGTGAAACTAGTTTTTCAATCATATCTGCCAATTGTATTTATTGGTTTTCTTCAAAAGTTGCAAATTGTTTTATTTTTAGAGCAAAACTGCCCGGCCCGGCCTTGCGTTTTCTCTAAAGTATGCGAGAAGACGAAGAATACACGGAGTCCCATCCATCTCAATCTTCCTCCCTGTCCGCCCACAAAGTTCCCTTCTGTCATTTTTCCCAGGGAAAAGTTTTAGAAACGCCGTGGACAGACAGATCCTTCTGACCTAAAAGACTTCTGACACCTGTCTGGTGCTTATTTTAAACTTGTACTTTTTGCTCCCACTTTTCCAGGGCGCCCTCATGCAGACAGTCCCCAGGCATACAGGGTGGCAACCTCTTCATCTGTTTCCCGCATGAAGTCCAGGAGGATTCATCTCTGATCCTTCCCGTCATCCGTGCGCTGTCCTGGAAGATTGCCACGGTGGACTTTTATTTTTTCTTACTTGTATCGGTCGCACACTCAGACATAGAGAAGATGATTTTTTTCTTATAAGATTAGCTCACATATCAATTTTTGGCTGCAAGGGCTCTATTTCAAAACACACTTTTCGATTACAGTTTTTTTGGTGAGTACAACTGCAAATTTTAAAAAATGTTATGAAAGTGAAAAAACGTGGCTTAATTTGAATAATTAACTTGCACCGCTGTCACTTTCGTTTGTGTTGGCATAAAAACCTGAAGAGAAGAAAAAAAATCATATTGACGGATAGATCCAACATTGATCGTGGGATTTAAGCATTGAAAGTAAAAAAAAATAATCAATAAATACATGCTATTAATATATATATATATTTTCTAAATAAAATATTAATATATACACTATATTGCCAAAAAGTATTTGGCCACCTGCCTTGACTCACATATGAACTTGAAGTGCCATCCCATTCCTAACCCATAGGGTTCAATATGATGTCGGTCCCACCTTTTTTGCAGCTATTACAGCTTCAACTCTTTCTGGGAAGGCTGTCCACAAGGTTTGCAGAGTGTGTTTATAGGAATTTTCGGCCATTCTTCCAAAAGAGGCATTGGTGAGGTCACACACTGATGTTGGTCGAGAAGGCCTGGCTCTCAGTCTCCATTGTAATTCATCCAAAAGGTGTTCTATCGGGTTCAGGTCAGGACTCTGTGCAGGCCAGTCAAGTTCATCCACACCAGACTCTTTCATCCATGTCTTTATGGACCTTGCTTTGTGCAGTGCTGCACAGTCATGTTGGAATAGGAAAGGGGCCAGCTCCAAAACTGTTCCCACAAGGTTGGGAGCATGGAATTGTCCAAAAATGTTTTGGTATCCTGGAGCATTTAAAAGTTCCTTTCACTGGAACTAAGGGGCCAAGCCCCAACTCCTGAAAAAACAACCCTACACCATAATTCCTCCTCCACCAAATTTTCACACTCGGCACAAAGCAGTCCGAAATGTACTGTTCTCCTGGCAAACTTCCAAACCTTGAGTATTTAGGAGCGAGGGAATTTCACAATTGGCATTCTATGACAGTTCCACACTGGAATTTCTTTCACAAATTGCTCCTGAGAGCGGCCAATCCTTTCACAAATGTTTGTAGAAACAGTCTCCATGGCCTAAGTGGCAAAGTGATTAGGACACCTGATTCTGATCATTTGGATGGGTGGCCAAATACTTTTGGCAATATATGGAGCATATAAAGTTGTGGTGTTGTTTTACTTGAGTCATATTGCAATCTACACGTATCTCTTATGTGTGACTGCCAATCTACTGGTCACACTTATCATTTCACCATGTACCTAATAAAAATAGCTTCAAGGTCGGTAAGCACAATCAGAATGATTCCGTACATTAGGCGCGCCGGGTTTATAAGGCACACTGTCGAGTTTTGAGAAAATGAAAGGATTTTAAGTGCGCCTTATGGTCTGAAAAAATACGGTAGTTTTGGGGAGCCTCGAATTAATTAATTGAAGATGGACTCGTAGTACGCGTACCACAGTTTGAGAAACACGGCTGTAGCCTAGCTATCTATTTTTTACATGTGTTGCTCATTCACTCTTTCACGACACAAAACTAAGAGTAGAAACCCTTGCATATGAAAACTATATTTGAGTCGCCGAGCGGGAGAAGAAAATGTCTGCTGGAATGTGTGCAGGTGGCAGGTGTTGAGGGCTGAAAGTGTGCCACGTAAATACCACGACATGCTTTGACAAGTGACACGGCCCGAGGGCATCGGAAAGACGCATTCCAAAGTCTCTTGATTACGTTTTTGTGCTCATTTTACTTCCACTTTTTTACCAGATTGTACTTTTGGCATTTAGGGGAAAGAGGTGGGGGTTGCGGGTGGGACGTCATGATCCTTCCCAATTAAATGTGAGTCCCTGGGCTCTCCAAGACCTCCTTCAGTCCCCTTTTGTAATCCAATCAGAGTGGCCAAACTCATGGGGGGGGGGGGGCAGTTTTACTGCAATTAAAATTTATTTAAGGCTGACAAGGAATCCTTTTCACTGTGGAATAAATCCCAGTGAGTTCCTCCGCTGACTCTGACGAGCTTTTTTCCCTCCCTGTAATTATCCCTGGAGCACTGCAAGATCACCCCCCCCCCCACCCCCCCCCCCCCCCCCCCCCACACCACACACACACACAAACCCCCTCCCAGAACTTTGCGAACCTCGGAGCTTTGCTGTTGCAATTAAATCATAAAAACAAATGTGAATTTGAACGAATGCCATGAGGAATCCACTGGCATGAAAACTCATAACATCCTGACCATTTTATTAAGCACGCTTGAACACCACGTCACGATCTTCCATGACACTTTTGGTCTTGTGTTTATTTTCCCTTCAACTTTCACGTATCTTCCTGTAGACATTGCTGAATCACCTCTCGTTGCTTGGTGGCTATGCTACTTCTGTGCACTCCCCTACTAGGGTTGTACGGTATACCGGTACTAGTATAGTATCCCGGTACTAATGAATCAAAAAATCGGTACTATACTCCTGTTTGAAAAAGTACTGATTCGCCATATTTTTACAGGCATGACTTTGTTGGTTTTTACGAGCAGAGGAGCATGTTTCGGCAGTGCACACACACAGAGTACTTACAAGCAGACACAGTGTGTAGACAGAAAAGAGAGAAACAGACGCATTTCGGCTTAAAAACTAAAGATAAAAGTGAAGTTATAAACACTGAAAACGACCCTCAGGAAGAGGTGCTTTAAGGACATGGCTAGCTAGCTAACGGCTAAACATCCATCCGCAGTCGGCAGTGTTTTTAGCTACTTCTAAATCACTAATCCTGGCCTCAATGGCAAACAAATAAAAGTAAGTTTCTTACAAGTTTTAATTATCACTGCAGGACGAGGAATAGCTAAAACATGCTTCACTACACACTCTAGGGACAGGGGTGGGTAATTAATTTTTTACCGGGGGCCCCGCATGAGCAACCCGAGCACTGCTGGAGGGCCACATCGACAATATTTCAATTAAATTTTGCTCAATATTATTTTTGATATATACCGTAAGATAAAATAATAATAATAATAATAATAATAATAATAATAATAATAATAAATAATTAATAATAATAATAATACTTTCATTTAAACCTAACTTAACTTTATACCAAAAGCACTGCTTTGGAAATCATTGGTACCCCTTTCAGAGATCACATTTAGTTCCCCTTAAACATCCTCATGTTGCACAATAGGATGAAGTGTGCATTCCTGTAACTTTCTCCAGTAACAGCATTCCATGATTAATATAAATAAATTAACATTAATAATAAATGACAGTAAAATAAGCACACGTATGACTGAGGAGTCATAGTGTAAAACTTTGTGTGGTGTTTGAGTTGTCCGACTTTTTGTGTGGCCATAAACGCACCAGTGGTTTAGTGATATGCGTGTTGGTGACAGATGACAAGTTGGTTTTTGGCCTGGTTTGTACGGCAGAAAATGACTAGTTTTTTCGAGATAGAAGTGTTTTACTCATTTTTTTTGGTGTGGTTATGGCCGAATATAAAACAGTTTTTGCTCAATAAAGTGATCGATATAATTCCTGGCCTCGAAGCATCTCGATAGACGTTTACAATAATTGAACGGTGTTCAATTGAACGGTGTTGACGAACACCGTTAGGGCCGCTTGTTGTCACTGTCACTCAGAGTTGCATTGCAAAAA
>NC_084736.1:43268255-43305841 GCF_033978785.1 Entelurus aequoreus
TTAATAATAATAATAATAATAATAATAATATAATAATAATTAATAATAATAATAATACTTTCATTTAACCTAACTTAACTTTAGGCAAGGCAAGGCAAGGCAACTTTATTTGTATAGCGCTTTTCATACACAAGGCAGACTCAAAGTGCTTCACAGACAACAAAGTGAAATGAAAGAAAATAAAAGCAAAATTAAAATGCAGACAATAAAAATAAAAACAGTGCAGACGTTAAAAGTTAAAAGATTAAAAGATTTAGCTGAAAGCTAAGGTGAACATAAAAGTCTTCAGTCTAGTTTTAAAGTAGTGAGAGTTGGGAGAGTCTGACATCTTCAGGAAGTTTATTCCAGCTATGTGTTGCATAGTGACTGAATGATGATCTCCCTTAATTTGTGTTTACTCTTGGAACCGCTAACAGATTGGTCTCAGAAGATCTTAGTGATCTAGAGGGCGTATATAGTGGGAGCATATCAGTGATATACTTGGGCCCTAGACCATGTAGTGATTTATATGTGAGCAGGAGGATTTTGAAATCTATTCTCTGATGTACAGGGAGCCAATGTAAGGATTTAAGAATTGGTGTAATGTGCTCACATTTTTTGGTCTTTGTTAGAAACTCTAGCAGCAGCGTTCTGAACAAGCTGTAGCTGCCTGACAGTTTTTTTGGGAAGACCTGCAAGGAGACCATTACAATAGTCTAGCCTACTGGTAATAAAGGCATGTACAAGTTTTTCTAAGTCTGAGCTGACATGAGCCCTCTAAGTCTTTTTACATTTTTGAGGTGATAGTAGGCCGATTTTGTTACTGATTTGATGTGACTGTCGAAATGTAAATCAGAATCTAAAATAACCCCAAGATTTCTGGCTTTATTTGAGGTTTTCAGGGACAGTGATTGAAGGTGTTGGATGACTTTAAACCTTTCTTTTTTAGCACCAAAAACAATTATCTCAGTTTTATCTTCATTTAGTTGTAGGAAATTTTGGCATATCCAGTGTTTGACTTGCTCAATGCACTGGCACAGAAGATCTATGGGGCGATAGTCATTTGGTGATAGCGCTACATAGATTTGGGTGTCATCGGCATAGCAATGATGGTCAATGTTATTATTTTGCATGATTTGTCCTAGTGGGAGCATATGGATGTTAAATTTTATACTTTATACTTAAACTTTATACCAAAAGCACTGCTTTGGAAATCATTTGTACCCCTTTCAGAGATCACATGTAGTTCCCCTTAAACATCCTCATGTTGCACAATAGGATGAAGTGTGCATTCCTGTAACTTTCTCTAGTAACAGCATTCCATGATTAATATAAATAAATTAACATTAATAATAAATGACAGTAAAATAAGCACACGTATGACTGAGGAGTCATAGTGTAACTTTGTGTGGTGTTTGAGTTGTCCGACTTTTTGTGTGGCCATAAACGCACCAGTGGTTTAGTGGTATGCGTGTTGGTGACAGATGACAAGTTGGTTTTGGCCTGGTTTGTACGGCAGAAAATGACGAGATAGAAGTGTTTTACTCATTTTTTTGGTGTGGTTATGGCCGAATATAAACAGTTTTGCTCAATAAAGTGATCGATATAATTCCTGTCCTCGAAGCATCTCGATAGACGTTACAATAATTGAACGGTGTTCAATTGAACGGTGTTGACGAACACCGTTAGGGCCGCTTGTTGTCACTGTCACTCAGAGTTGCATTGCAAAATTACATAGAATAAATGTGTTTATTTTGTTTAGAATTCAGATGGGATTTGATTTGGTGCGCTGCATATATTTGCTGTGCGCAGAGGACTCTTGAGCGTGCGCAATTGCGCAGGCGCGCACCTTAGAGGGAACGTTGCTTGGCAGTCCATGTCTTGTTGAAAACACGGCATTGGTCATCAACTTTTCTCTTTTTAGCGTCTCGGGTGTAAACCGTGCATCACTTGTTGCAGTGCACCTTCACTCACAGGTTACACACGGACATACGTCCATAAATAACATTTTTCAAAATAAAAGCAGCACAGTTGTATTGCGCGCACGACATAGATGTTTTTTCAACTTTATTTTGTAATTTGTGATTGCAGCTGTTCACATTCACACACAATCACGCACGCCCATACGTCCACACGGAAGTAATACAAATAACGCTTTTCAAAACAAAAGCAGCACCGTTGTATTGCACACTCGACATAGATACTTTTTTAAATTGATTTTGTAATTTATGATTGGCCTCACGCGGGCCGGACAGGGACGCACAAAGGGCCTGATGTGGCCCGCGGGCCGCAGAATACCCAGGTCTGCTCTAGGAGGATACAATAGCTCACCGCTAACAACAAGCTAGCTCCCCTGAATGTAAACAAACGCCATGGGTGGATCTCCACCTGACCTCCACTGTAATGATACCAAGTACAAGAGCATATCTAGTCAATACTACTATGATTACATCGATATTTTTTATCGTCACAAAATCTGTTTTCCTTTTTTTTAAATTCATATTATGTTTACAAACTCAGGAAATATGTCCCTGCACACATGAGGACTTTGAATACGACCAATGTATGATCCTGTAACTACTTGGTATCGGATCAATACCTAAATGTGTGGTATCATCCAAAACTAATGCAAAGTATCAAACAACAGAAGAATAAGTGATTATTACATTTTAACAGAAGTGTAGATAGAACATGTTAAAACAGAAAATAACCAGACATTAACAGTAAATGAACAAGTGGATTAATAATCAATGTTTACAGTTTGTCCCTCATAATGTTGACAAATTAATAGAATGATAAATGACACAATATGTTACTGCATACGTCAGCAGACTAATTAGGAGCCTTTGTTTGTTTACTTACAACTAAAAGACTAGTTGTCTTGTATGTTCACTATTTCATTTAAGGACTAAATTGTTCTTTGATTGCAATAATACTTTTTTTTTTGTTAAAATAAAGCCAATAATGCCATTTTGTGTGTGCGAAATGAATGATATTGTTACCTGCACGCCGTCTACTGCCTCAGCGTCCTGTGGTCACATCGCAATCGACACTCTCAGACCGTGACACAACAAAGCATAAGCTAACCCAGTGCTGTCACGCCCCGCCTATAGGAAGAAGAAAATATTGTGTGCCACCCCCCACTCCGTGACATTTGTTAATAAAATTGTTGTAAGTACACCTCTGCATAACATTGTATGCTTATTAACATTAAATAAAACAGCCAAAAAGATACAGATCGACTATCAACCAAGATAACTTTATTAACATAGTTGTTTTAGTCTGTTACAGAAAATATTTCAAGTCCATCAATTTGCCTAAAATTGAAAAATTAAAAAAGGACATTTTTATTCAAACTCTAAACATCTTTTTACCGATTTGAACCATTTGATACTGAAACATAAAATCGAATAAATATTAATACATTCAAATTAGTCAGCAACAATATACGTATAAAACCCAGCACCCCCCGCAACCCCAAAAGGGACAAGCGGTAGAAAATGGATGGACCTATATAATCAAAAATATATTAAATAAATAAATAAATAAACATTCTGTGCTGGTTTTTGGTTGTTGTTTTTTTAAATGAAAATGAGGAAGTCAGGATTAATGGCTACAATGAACACGTTTTGTAGTGCACAGCTTTAAGAAGCGGGGTTTGACGTGTGCTACTGATAAAGCGTCAATATCCTGCAGTATCACTGGCATTGCACCACGCCCCCTCGGAGGGTCCTGCCCCACTATTTCAGAAGACTTGAGCTCAACAAAAAAACTCCACCACTGACTTTTTATTTTTATTATGGTGTCAGAACTTTACTTTTTTTCCCCTTTGTTCCCTCTATTACTTCATATGTTTTAGAATTACAAATACACACAAAATCACAAACATTGAATTTGTGAAAAAAAAAACATAATAATAATAATAATAATATTGGAGAAATGTCAAATAGAATTGAATGGTCGCAGCCAGGTAGTGCACTCCAGTTTACCTCCATTGCTTGACAACCAATCGATATCATGATAGTTTGATCAAATGCATCTCTGTGATGGCAGCACTCAACCACTTTGCTGATGACAAGTTCTAACAAGATGGCACTTTTAAGACAATTCTTCTGAAGCTGGCTCTTGTCGAGCTGGCACACATTAAGAGCCTGGTCTCCTGAAAGCTAAATAAGTGCTTAATAGTGTGTGCAGGTATACTATTAATGGGCCAAGACAGTGTGTACCATCGATAACAACCCCTAAAGTGGTGCAGACTGGCCTATTTACATTAGGGTTTTGCGCGAAGGCTGTCGCCATGGAGACACTCATTTACTGCACATGAGTGGTGCCGTGCTCCTACTTGTGGTGTTTTATGTTGTTGAACATGCTTTCACATCAAACAGCGATGTTTGATTTAATTATGCAAATGTATGTCATACCAAATTGAAGTGGGAAGTTTACCAAACATGTACAGATTCAGTACATTCAGCGATTTTTGGGGGGAAGTTGCCAATGCAACACGCACACACTTAGACACACATAGACACGCGCACAAAACAACACCCACACACACAAACACTTGTTTGTACAATCATTTTGTATAAAAATTAAAATGTCAGACTTACAATATTCCCAAGATATGATCAGAGACACGAATTAAAACAAGCTTTAGCTAACAGACTGAACAACAGGCTGACACTCCCATCACTACAATTTGAAGTATAAAAAATAAAACATTGAATATTAAGAGTATGTGAACCACTCTTACCTTGTTTACTTCCCTGACAAAGAACCTTAAAGTTTTGTAATCAATCAGAAATATAAATTCATTTCCGACGTCCCTCAAACAACTAAACTGTGTCAAACATGTCAAAGTGTGGAGAGTCTTTTGCATATTACCCATCAGGCCTAGTAAATGGGTTAAATTTTGAATTGTGTATGGTAATATTAGACTTTTTTTTATAATGTCACATAGTTCAGTGGGCAAGTTGTGTTTTTGGACTAAATATTATAGCCTTCTATGTTGGTTTTTGATTAATCAGACCATGAAATGCCTGAATTAGTGCCGATATAATGAGTCTGTGTCTGTGCACCCAGAAATTGTGTAAAACACGTGATCAATAATAATCGCTGTTGACCTCATCCATCAAGTGTCAACACATTTGCAAGGTAATCTACCAAGAGGGTGTGTACCATCGATAACAACCCCTAAAGTGGTGCAGACCGGCCTATTTACATTAGGGTTTTGCATGTAGGCTGTAGCCGTGGAGACCCTCATTTACTGCACATGCGTGGTGCTGTGCTCCTACTTGTGGTGTTTTGTTATGTTGTTGAACATGCAGCACACAACTATAATCTGCAGTCCCTTTCTTCTTTTCCCCCAGCTGGGGTCTTTTGAGTTTTTCCTTGCCCGGATGTGGGTTTAGATTAGAGATCAACCGATATTTGGCACTTCGACGTATATCAGTATCAGCCTTTTTTTTTGTATTTTTTTTTTTTTTTAAGAACTACAACATATAATACCAGAAATTAGTGTTTAAAAAAAATTGTGAAGTAAATAGTAGTAACTAGGGGTGGAAAAGACAAATTTGATTTTCGAATTAATTGCGATTCTTATTTGTAACTATTCTTAATCGATGCAAAAAAATAAAAGATAAATATTTTTTATCTTTTTTTAAATTTAATCTGTCCTGCAAATCATATTGTTGATGTAGATCAGGGGTCACCAACGCGGTGCCCGCAGGCACCAGGTCGCCCGTAAGGACCAGATGAGTCGCCCGCGGGCCTGTTCTAAAAAATAAAAAAATATATATATATATATATTTTTTTAAAATTAAATCTACATAGAAAAAACACAAGATACACTTTCAATCAGTGCATCAACCCAAACAACCTCCCCCATGCACACTCATCCAGACCCACTGACACAAAAGGGGTTATTTCTTTCTGCTACCAATATTCTAGTTCCCACAACATAGACAACACATCTGCAAGGGACACAGTCCCTGAAGCACACATGATTGTATAGGCTGCTGGTCCACTAACATTTTCATTAATTACTATTTTTTATGTAATTATTTTTATATTGTTTTACTTTCTTTTTTATCCAAGAAAATGCTTTTTATTTATTTATCTTATTTTATTTTATTTTTTAAAAAAGGGCCTTATCTTTAACAGACCAGGTTGTCAATGAAATTAGATTTGTTTAAAGGGTTTTTTAAACCAGGCCCAGTCCAGATAATGTCCAAGTCGGACTCAGCAACACACACCTTCATTCATGTACACAGAAACAAATTAGGGAACACAACAGATTGCATATAATTTATAAACAAAATTACATTTTCAAAATAAGCATTTATGTACAGTCCAGATTATGTCCAGGTCACTCAAATTAGGGAACACAACAACAGATATCATATAATCTATAAACATAATTATACTTTCAAAATAAGCTTTTGAGGACTTCTCATCTTTTTTTTAATGTTTTTTGGCATCATTATCGTTTTCAACGAAAGTAATACTAAGTGAATATCTGTTTTTGGCCTTAAAAATAAACATTTTACCGAGTACTATAATTAAATTGACTAAATCATGATTGTCAATGAACTCTCCTAAAATAACAGAAACCACATTAAGCTTCATAAACAAACCAATCCTTAAACACATTTTTTCAACTTCCACCCAAAACAAAGACACAATATGACAATACCAAAACAAATGCAGGGTGGATTCAAGCTCCTGACAACAAAATCGGCAATCATCTGACTCTGTCATATTCCATAATTTTAACATTTTCCCTGTGGGTAAGAAGTTATAATTTTAATTTGAAAATAACGATTTTGCACATCGATAGTGGTTTTATAGATTAGTTTGAATATGGCATCCCATGGCAACGGGCAGTCAAAAAAGTCCTCCCATTTTCCATTTGTGTTGTATGAGGCAGCCTTCAAAGATTTCTTTATTAAATAGAAAGTATATATTTTTCTATTTATTTTAGTTCCTTTTTGCCAACTAGAATTTCTTATTAGAGGTTTACAAACTAATAATTTAGTAGTTCCATAATTAATTATTTGTTTCCATCTTTTCCCAATTACTCCAGTTAGTTGATAAAATGAAAAGCTTGAGCAAGCATCACCATACATAGCTCTAAATTCATCATACTTCATAATTTTACCATTCTCATTGATAATATCATTGACAAAAATGATTCTTCTTTCAAACATATTTTTCCAAAAGAAAGGCTTTCCATCTATTACAATATTAGAGTTCATCCATATTAACTGCTGCAAAATATCGTCTCTTTTTTCTGGCACATAAAATTGAAAACACCACTATGAGTGGATTGTTTCCTTTATGAACCCCACCATGTTTCCCAGCAGACTCTCTGGGAGGGGATCACTTGTAAAAAAGGATACAATTTCTTTTGATACAGTACATGTTTTTTGTCCAACAGGACATTTGTGTACCACTCAATGTTTAAATACATCTTTGGAACAATTGATGCTTTTAAAGACAGACACATAGCTTCAAGGTTGAGAAGTTTCAGGCCCCCATATTCATACTCTTTGTACAAAACCTTTCTTTTAATCTTTTTTGGTTTGCCGTTCCAGACAAAATCGAAGACCCTCCGCTCATAAATCTTAAAAAAGTTTTGTGATGGAGCTGGTAATGACAAAAATAAATAAATAAATTGAGGCATAATTAACGAGTTGGCAATAGACATTTTACCATACAAGGTTAGGGATTTCCCTTTCCATAATTGCATAATTTTGTCCAGCTTTCTTAGTCGATTATCATAATTTACTGAGCCTAGATCTTCCAGATTTCCTGGGACAACAACACCAAGTATGTTAACTGGTCCATCTGTCCACAAAACAGGCACTTTGCATTCCATTCGAAAGGACGTTCCCTTTAGATTTCCGATCCTTAACATTTTACATTTATCATAATTAAGCTTAAGG
The DNA here is from genome assembly GCF_033978785.1 of Entelurus aequoreus. Classification (NCBI taxonomy): domain Eukaryota; kingdom Metazoa; phylum Chordata; class Actinopteri; order Syngnathiformes; family Syngnathidae; genus Entelurus; species Entelurus aequoreus. Next base: position 43,276,178 of record NC_084736.1, read on the forward strand.
CCAGATTGCTGTGAAAATATGTCCAAAAGATTAAGAAGGTTCCGCAAACAATGAGGACAAATCTTATCTTTGTGAATCAGCCTTTTCTGACATGAACTTCATCAAGAACAAACACAGAACACGCCTCACTGATGCACATCTGCAAGACTCACTCAGAGTTGCAGTGTCAAGTTACACACCAGAGTACAACACACTAGTTAACAGCATGCAATGCCAGGCTTCCCACTAACTGACAAAGAAACAGATAACAGATTTGGTGTCTGGTTCGAAGTGTGACATGATTTAAAAATTTGAGAGTTTACTTTTTGTATTTTAGATGAGTTATTATTTGTACAAACATGGTGCAAAGTAATTCATGATTTGTTAAAAAATGTTAGTGGCTAGCTAGTTAAAATGGGATATTGTGATTTCACAAGACTGTCTTAGAAGTGATCATTTGAAAATGTTCAATTTGAAAAATGTGCACTTAGAGAAAATATAAAAATAAAGTGTTGCATATTGATATTTATCTGTTTGTATTTATATTTATTGTGAGAAATCATTAAGATGATCAGTGTTTCCACAAAGATAAATATCATTAATTATTAATAATAACAGAGTTAAAGGTAAATTGAGCAAATTGGCTACTTCTGGCAATTTATTTAAGTGTGTATCTAACTGGTAGCCCTTCACATTAATCAGTACCCAAGAAGTAGCCCTTGGTTTCAAAAAGGTTGGTGACCCCTGATGTAGATGGTCGTATCTGTTGTACAGCTTTACGCGCCCCGAGTTTCATGTTGCGCCATTCAATCAAATAACGCGACGGGGACGGTCAGACATGAAGGCGACAGAAAATATATATCTGCCAAAAATCCAAACTTTGTGTAATTATTTTAAGAAATAGGAAACTTATTATATACAGCACAGGTGTCAAACTCAAGTCCCAGGGGCCAAACTTGGCCCGCCACATTATTTATGTGGCCTGGAAATAATAAAATACTTCATCTTTTCTTACTAAATATATTTATTTCCCCTTTGACATGAAAAATCATGTACTGCATGCAATTGCATATCTTTTCAAATGCAATATTATCAAAATAAAAATAGTATATTATTGTGTATTCCCCAATTTTTTTTTGGTTAAAATAAAGATAAATACTGTACTTAAATATCTGCTTGACTTATGATTTTAAAACAAATTATCAAATTGTATACTGTAAAATTGACAATAGATTTTATGGTTAAATTCCGCCGACTGAGTTTTTCACCGTAAAATCAACTTTGGTACTGTTTTTTTCCATATACAGTAAGACACTAAAACATTAAAAAACAAACAAAAAAACATTAAAAGAACAAGATTTTACGGTAAAAAACAAACAAACTGGCAGCTCTGTTGTTTGAATTTTACCGCTAAAAACAGAGGTATTGTTTTTCCATTCTATTTATTCTATTTTGTATATGCTGTGAAAAAAAACACTGCTTTTAATGTAAAATTCTAGTGATGGTGCTGCCAGTTTTTAAAGTGAAATTTAAAGATTTTTTTTGCAGCTTATGTAAAAAAAAGATATTGTTAATTTATTATATATATATATATATATATATATATATATATATATATATATATATATATATATATATATATATATATATATATATATATATATATATATATATATATATATATATATATATATATATACATGTATATTACTCATTGTTAAAATGTGGCCCTCTGAGGACAACCGTGGCCCTCAATGAAAACGAGTTTGACACCCCTGATATACAGTAAGTAAATAGTAGTAGGCAGCAGCTTACACATTGTCATACTTTCTGTAACGTCCAGGAAGAAATGACCTTACAATGTGTTCAACCCATAAACTGGGTTATGGGTGAACAATGCTAACAACAACAATCAAGTTGACCAACTTTTGAAAGAACAACTTTTTGAGGCACTTCATCTCCAACCCCTGCCTCATCGATAACACATCGCCACTTTGGTGAATGTTTGGCGTGAGCGATGTCAAAAGACGATGTCAACTCTGTTAATGCACTTCATCTTCGACGTCATCAGCTCAACATGACATAGGTGAACCTTGTGAGTGATGTAGAGTGGGACATGCATTGCTAACAACACGGCCATCGGTACTCGCTGCGGCTGTCAAGTTGACCAAGTTTTTGCAGAAAAACTTACACCGGTGGTTTCAGCCCAGTTTTAATGTAGAAGAATTACCCAGGATGTGATGCGGCATTTCCACGTTGTGGATATGTTGTAGTGGCCGGGTGACAACCATGACAATGATTCTCCAAGCTACTAGTGAGTACGGTAATCAACAGTAGAACACAGTTAAGTGACTATATGGCTGTTATTTCTCATCTTACATATTTAGAAGATCATAAAGTTTTTTTAATGCTTCAACTATGAAAATATTTGATTTATTAATAGAAAATCCCACTTTACGGAATTTTGTTTACCACAACCAGGTGTGGAATCAATTAGCCGCGATAAATGTCAAGTGATTGTATTTTGCATATACATGAAAGAAAAATAAATAACTAAATAGATTAAAAAATAGATAAATAAAGTTAAAAAAAAGATGTAGACACTATTTTGCGTGTTCCAAAGACACAATCCTCTGCTCAGGAGTTTAGTAGATCATCTTTGCAGGTGTTTAGTCGATCAGGCTCTCACTTTCCTATCTTTTTATGATTTCTTCTTGCCCTTGTGGCCCGAATGCCCGATTTAACATGGACCTTTTGTTAGCTAAGCCTTTGTTAGCCAACTCTCTGTAAGCGTCCAGCGGGGGCCGCAGTGTTGTCGAGGACCAGGGGCCACTCCGTCGGCTCTCATTGTGTCCCGGTGACACCGCGTCCTAGGGCAAGGCATCGGACCTGTCAGCTCCCTTCTGTCACACTTCTCCACAGGCAGGATGCGGCCAGCCCACATGCACAGTTAGGGGTCCTAAAGACGACGATGGTCCCCAGACATGCCTTTACCTCGGTTGTTTGGCAACCGCCTCTGTCTGTCAGCGTTCGTGGGCCCGCGCTTGGCCGCGGCGTGATGGAGCGTTGCTTTGGCGGGGGAACAGCGAAACTAACCAAACAACACGACGGCTGCTTTTGTTGCGGCGGTGAAGGGGAGGAGCGAGGCGGGAGACCACACCGTGCGTCCTTCCACGGCACCTTGTCACGGGAGATCAAGTGTGGTTCCTACAAAATACTGTAGTGTCACACACACCTGCTTGTCTTCTCACAGTACTACATCTTGCCATAGTACAGCTGGTGTGGGAGAATCCAGCGTGTCCAAAGTGCGGCCCCGGAGCCGTTTTGATGGCCCAAAGCATGTTTAAATTTTTTTAAATAAAATATCAAACAACAATTAAAATGTAAAAAAAAAAGAGCAAAGTGAAGTTGCCCAACCCCTCACCAAACTTGTACCAACCGTTTGTGCTGCAACATTTTTGTTTGTGTGTTACGGTTTTTATGTAATCAACATATAATGTTTTTATGTTATTAACATGTCATTGGACGTGTTATTAATCATGACTAGGCATATATGTATGTGTGTGTGTATATATATATGTATATATATATATATATATATATATATATATATATATATATATATATATATATATATATATATATACATATACATATATATATATATATATATATATATATATATATAATATATATACATATATATATATATATATATATATATATATATATATATATATATATATATATATATATATATATATATATATATATATATATATATATATATATATATATATATATATATATATATATATATATATATATATATATATATATATATATATATATATATATATATATATATATATGGACGTTGTGTCCTCCGGACACGACGTCCACAGTTTCCAAAAGCAATTTGAAATGTGGACTCGTCAGACCACAGAACACTTTTCCACTTTGTATCAGTCCATCTTAGATGAGCTCAGGCCCAGCGAAGCCGACGGCGTTTCTGGGTGTTGTTGATAAACGGTTTTCGCCTTGCATAGGAGAGTTTTAACTTGCACTTACAGATGTAGCAACCAACTGTAGTTACTGACAGTGGTTTTCTGAAGTGTTCTGAGCCCATGTGGTGATATTCTTTACACACTGATGTCGCTTGTTGATGCAGTACAGCCTGAGGGATCGAAGGTCATGGGCTTAGCTGCTTACGTGCAGTGATTTCTCCAGATTCTCTGAACCCTTTGATGATATTACGGACCGTAGATGGTGAAATCCCTAAATTCCTTGCAATAGCTGGTTGAGAAAGGTTTTTCTTAAACTGTTCAACAATTTGCTCACACATTTGTTGACAAAGTGGTGACCCTCGCCCCATCCTTGTTTGTGAATGACTGAGCATTTAATGGATTCTACTTTTAAACCCAATCATGGCACCCACCTGTTCCCAATTTGCCTGTTCACCTGTGGGATGTTCCAAATAAGTGTTTGATGAGCATTCCTTAACTTTATCAGTATTTATTGCCATATTTCCCAACTTCTTTGTCATGTGTTGCTGGCATCAAATTCTAAAGTTAATGATCATTTGCAAAAACAATTTTTTTTATCATTTTGAACATCAAATATGTTGTCTTTGTAGCATATTCAACTGAATTTGGGTTGAAAATGATTTGCAAATCATTGTATTCCGTTTATATTTACATCTTACACAATTTCCCAACTCATATGGAAACGGGGTTTGTATGTGAAAATCACAAATACATCTTCTGTGGGAGGATGACACCCCTACAGGGGGTTACTGTACAAACTTTTAGCCCCACCTAAAACAAAATTCACCAGCTGCCACTGATTATGATGCATTCTCATTTGAGGCAAAGTATAAGACAATACTTTCTTAACAGTATAATTGTAACCAGGAATAAGTCTTCGTGTAACAATATTCAAATACTAACATTGTTGGGTAAGACAGAACTTGGTTTTATTGTGAATCCAGTGAAACAGATTGGTGGTTTTAGCTGATATAAAGACTTTCAGGTGTTTATATATGTTTATGTTTTAGTATTTGGCAGATGCTTTTATCCAAAGCGACATACATAAAAAATACATTTAAAACAATCACTGTAAACATGATCATTTAAGGGAAGAATGTAATACAAAATATCAACACAAAGTGTCAAGACAGAATAAACTCTCTGCTGTTGCAGCAACAGAGATACAGTCTTTAAGATATGACGAAGCAGACGCATGCACGTGGAAGGTGCAGGATAAAATTAACCGACAAGACCAGCGGTGGGTGATGAGCTTAAATACTCCTTGGTAGAAAATAGGTTGCAGGTGTGCCTTAGTGTCCGCCCCTCACTGGAGACTAATGAGTTGAGGAAACAAATCACAACAAAAGAGAAGGCAGGGAAAAAAACATAAGAGAAGAAATGATAGAAGAATGGAAAGAAATGATGGATGGATGGAAAGATGATATGAAAGAAATGAAAGAAGAAATTAAAGAAATGAAAAAATATCTGGGAAAAGCAACAACAGAACACAAACAAGATGTGAAAAGTCTGCAGCAAAATATAGAAAGTCTGCAAACTCAGAACAACTCCAGAACTAATGAAGCCACTGAAATGAGCAAACAAATGAAGACCCTTCAAGAAGACAACAACATGCTGAGGAATATCATAGATGAAATGGATCAGGACAAACGAATGAATGATATCATCGTGACAGGGCACCGAATTAAACCAAGATCCTATGCGAAAGCTGTGAATAATGAAGGTGAACCAGATGAAATGGATATGGTCTCAGCAGAAAAGCAAGTGGTCAACTTTCTGCAATCAAAAGAAATTGAAATTGACATTAATACCATCGAAACATGCATCCCACTGAACGGAAGAAACAACAACGCCACTCCAGTCATGCTTGTGAAACTCGTAAACAGAAAATCTAAAATGGCATTGCTGAGACAGGGAAAGAAGCTGAAGGGAACAAATGTGTACATGAATGAGCATCTCACAAAACGTAATGCTGGAATCGCCAAGAAAGCACGCGACTTGAGAAAGCAGGGAAAAATCCAGGGAACTTGGAGCGCCAACTGTAAAATCTACATCAAGCTGAATGGACGTCCAGAAGCAAGAGTACTTGTTGTCCATGACATCAAGGACCTGGACAATTTTTAAAGTTTACACAGCTACCACAACAACGATGATAATGGACTCTGACAGAAAACAAGCACCTAAATTCAGCATCGACACTACTATGTTCCAAGGGACGACTAAACAAGAGGACCTAGATTCAGGATTGCATCCACCTACACTTATAGAGATTATTGAAACAACATCAAAGATTGTTGAACAAGAAAATATGGAACTAAAAAATTTCTGCAACAAAGATCACAAAAAACAGGATTTGGAAAATTATATAGATCCAGATACAATTTTTTTCTCCCACATCAGTAATAATTGTTGTTATTACACAGATGATCAATATAATAGCGATATTACATGTGATAACAAATTGTCAATTATTCATTTTAATAGCAGAAGCTTGTATGCAAACTACAACAACAATAAGAACTTTTTGGAACACATCAACAAACCCTTCAAAGTGATTGCTGTCACAGAAACATGGATTGATGATAAAAAAGGAATAGATTTTGATCTGGAAGGATATGAACTAAACTACATCAACAGAAACAACAAAAATGGAGGAGGAGGAGCTGTGTACGTGATGAAGAACCTGAACTATGCACGTACAACACTTAAGACCTTCAGTATATCAGTATGTGGAATTAAATTATGGAATGGATTAAGCAAAGCTATCAAACAATGTACTAATGTGATCCACTTCAAGAAACTCTTTAAACTTAAAGTGTTTACAAAGTACAAAGAAGAAGAATACTGAATTTACTTAATTCATCCATTCTTTCACTCTCAAAATAATCTTTCTTATCTCATCATATGAAATGTAACTTACTTCACCAATTTTTTATTTTTTTATAGTGATTACTTATGGAGTATATTGTGAATAAATTGAGAACAGGAAGTGAACAAAAGTTTTAGCAACTGTTATGTAAAAGAAAAGGGGTAGGATTAAATAAGTTCTGCTTCTTCCTACTCCTTTTCGAACATGTTGAAAAGAGAAACTGGAAATTGTGATGTATCATGTTGTATGCTTGCATGTTCGAAATAAACTCAAACTCAAGTCCACGTCGTGACAAGAGGTTTATTATGTGTGTGATGATTGGGGCAATGGTGGTGGCAGACTCCCTGAGGAATCTTGAGGGGATTTTGTCAAGGCCTGTGGCCTTGTTTAGGTGGAGCGCGCTCAATTTTTTGAGCACCTCGTCAGCTGAGACCATTTCTTTTTTTTTTTTTTTTTTTTTTTTTTAATAATGTCCTGCCCAGCTTCTCGGGCAAATCATATAGCAGATGTAGATGCCCATATCGGCTGTTCAGATTTACTTTACAAAAGAGAAGTGTAGGATACTTCTCTTGTTGCCTTACTTGTATTTTGACTTTATTAAATGTATTTATATTATCATTTGGTGCAGCCGGGCCGGAGCAGGAGGGGATAGAAAGAGAGAAAAAGGAAGACAGAGGGGGGAATTGTGGGGACAAGAGGGGGATTAGACAGAGAGACAAAAACAACAACAGCAAACACAACAACAACAACAACAGAGCAACATCAGCAAATACGACATGTACAAATATGATGGTAAAAGTAATAGCAAATAAGCAGTTAGCGAAAATTAAAAAAAAAAAATACAGAAATGACAATGAGCATTATTACACTAAAAATGGAGCAATATGAATACCAATAGAAATAGTGCTATTGATAATAAACAATACTAGTATTTTACCTTTATTATCAACAATACAATTGTTCAAATGCAACAATACATATACGTAATGATAACTTGAGATACGAAAGAATGCAGAAAAATGGAGGGGAAGAAAGAGAAGCAACCTTAACCTTGTAGATTGTTATAGTAACAATAGGTTAAGCTTTGTCAGTGTGCCATGTGTTATACCCAGTTTACCCTAGGGCAACAACGTTAATGTATGAGTGTATGTGTGCATATGTACTTGTATATGTACAGTATGTGTATGTGTGCTTGTACAGTGAATGTATATGTACAGTATGTGTATATGTGTGTACAGCGAATGTATATGTACAGTATGTGTATACAGTATGTGTGTTTGAACAGTGAATGTATATGTACAGTATGTGTAAATGTGTGTTTGTACAGTGAATGTATATGTACAGTATATGTATGTGTGTGTTTGTACAGGGAATGTATGTGTAGTATGTGTATGTGTGTGTTTGTACAGTGAATGTACATGTACAGTATGTGTATATGTATGTTTTTACAGTGAATGTATATGTACAGTATGTGTATACAGTATGTTTGTATAATGAATGTGCGTGTGGATGTACGAACTTTGAGTGTGTAAATATGTACTGTATTTATTTGTATATGTATGTGGGAGCGTAGGTACCTATGTATGTCTGTATGTATGTGTGTGAGTATATGTGAATTTGCATGTACAATACATTTGACTCCCAGTGTGTGCGGGAGCCAGAGTACGGCCCCAGCCTCCCCGAGAACCCATCCCACAAACAGTAGGTGTGGTGCCCAGGGAACCAGGGGCCACCGCCCCCACGCAGCCAAGCCGGACAGCGACAGGAACCCCAGAGCCTGGCCCACCGTGCCGCCCACAAGGGCCAGCAGCAGGCCGCAGACAGACGCACCCGGCAGAGGACAAGGCACGAGAAAAACAGGGGGCAGCCTGACCCCAAGCCAGCGAGAGACCACACCCCACACGGACAGAAAGGCGGGACGCCCCGCCAGAGGGGCCCGGAGACCCCCCGCAACCGGACGGGAAGACCGCCCCCGCCCCACCGGCAACAGGGCCCCCACGAGCCCCCCCCCCCCACCCCCGGAGAGCGCGGCGAGGCCAGCCCACGGCCACCCCACCTAAGCCGGCCGCCACAGGACCACCCAGCACAGGGCCACAGGAACCACCCACCCCACCCGCAGGGACCCCAACGATGGAGATGGAACAACCAGCAACCGCCCCGCCGAGTGCCCCCCCTGAGGTAGGGGAATAAATAAATACAATAAATAAATACATAATAATAATAATAATAATAATATTAATAAAATATATTAAAAAAAAAAAAAAGGAAAATAAATAAATAAATAATAAAATCTATTTATTAAAAAAAATAAAATAAATAAAAAAATAAAAAAAGAATTAAAAGAAGATCACAGACATGCTGACACACAAGGTCGCTACCCCAACAACTGGCCGACTCGCAGCACCTCGGAATACCCTGCAGCACCAAGCCACCACAGTAGACGCAGGGACCAGACCCAGCAGGCCCCAACCAAGACGGGCACCCGGAAGGGATGGACGGCGGGACCCAGGAGCTCCAGACACGCAGTCCGGATGCAGTAGCCTGAGGCGCCGACCCCCACCCGACAGGCAGGCCCAGAACGTACCCCCAGAAATATACATACATATATATATATATATACACATAAACATACACATGTACACATACACACACATACACATGCATACACATACACATATATATACATACATACATACATACATACATACATACATACATACATACACACACACACATACACATACATATACACAGTTTGTCAGCCCCGACAACCACCACGCGCGCGCGCTGCCACCAGTCGCAACATCAGCCACCCCCCTGCACCAGACCCAGCAGCCACGGGCGCCCACACCACAAACAAACGGCAGCAGAAACAGCAGCCACAACACCCCCAGACAGCCAGCACCACCCAATCAAATCAAAGCGATCAAAAAAAAAAAACGCGACCGGCAACCACACGCCAACAGGATCACAGATACCAGCCAGCGCCAGCCCGCCAGCAAGCCCAAACGCCAACACGCAAACAAGAGACACCAACACCCCCCCCCCCCACCACCACCAAAAGACCCCACCACCCCAACCCAAACCCGCACAAACACACCACCGCCCAAACAACCGAGACACAGTATCCAGACCAGACACGGGCGCCGCGCCGCCACCACATCAAGTCGCCAACAGAGACCCCACAGCGCAAGGTCGGGCCACACGGGCACGGACCCCACCCAACAGGAAGCGAGACCATTTCTAATTTGAAATCTTTGTTGAATACTCCTAGCTTTCTGTAGTAGGCTTTAATGTGTTCTACACCAAGCAACCAGAGTGGTGGGACAGCTTGTTAACTAGAGTTGTGGCTATGCTGGTGAAAAAGGTGTTAAGTCTGCTTGCTACCTCCAGTTTGTCTGTAAGAAAGAAGATAAACGGCGTGTATTTCCTCTGAAAATTATGAAAAAGACTGTTTGGAGTCATTCTTATTTTTATACCAGAAAACCAACGTGTGGCGCAGAACGTCAACTCATGCAAGCCAGTACGTCACTTCCTGTCACTTCATGTCTCTTCCTGTCACTCAGGCGCTGGCTGCAAGCTAGCAAACAGAGGTGGAGTTATGATTTCATTTTTAAATAATGTTGATCAATGAAGCAGGTTATATTCTTATCAATACTGTATATTATTCCCTTCTTAATTACTTTACTACATGGTAACATTAAATACTGTTACGCCCCCGACTGTAGACAGCACCATCTTGTGATCGTGTACTCACTGCATTACTTCTCTGTTATTTGTCTAACCCGGAAGTAGAATTATCTTCTTTCTTCATGGAATATTAATTCATCTCTTGCTCAGGTGTCGTCTGTTAGTATGTCAAGTTCACAATATAATCTTTATTTACATTTAACATTGTAACAAACTGTTCAGGATGTTCCAAGTTACCTGAGTGTGTTAGGTAAGGAGGAGGAGTTTTATCCCTCCAGAGTTGCCGTAGGGCTGTGACGTAGGGTGTGTGTTGTTGTGGAAGGAGGTGTGAAGAATAACATTAAAGAGGCGGTGGCTACCGAACCTGCTCTTATGTCTCCCGTTTATTATTTTATTATATAAGTACATTGTATAGGCGAACCCAGGACACTCGGCTACATTGGTGGCAGCGGTGGGATTTTAACCGCTGTGTGAAAAAAAAAAGAAAGTGTTATACGGGACTCGTGAGTTTTTTCAGTTAGCTGCACGTGTATAGTTAGCTGCTAAGCTTCCCGGCTATTTTGCGGACATGTGGTGTGGTGACGAAGACCCTTTTAAGCCCGGCAAGGCGCTGTTTGACAGACACTCACACGGCATGAATGTCAAAGTGGACTTACCCGCTCCCTTCACCGGTGACGGTAGCCAGAGTTTTCTCAGCTGGGCGAGGCAGTTGGAAGTAGCCGTTAGCGCGACGGCGGGAGCCGGCTCCAGCTGCAATGAGGAGCTGGTGAGGATTCTCCCGACTCGTCTCAATAAGTCAGCTTTTCTGCTGTGGGACAGTCTTCCGGATGGGACTAAATCAGACTATGCTGCAGTTAAAGAGAGACTGGGGGCAGCTTTTGGACAGAGACAATTAATGGACCGCTTCCGGGCCAGCCTATCGGCTCGTGTGCGTGCTCCGGGGGAGAGCTTGGAGGTGTTTGCTGCAGACGTGAGCCGGCTGGTCACGGAGGCGTTCACGGATTTTGGAGCCATCGCACAGAGAGAGGAGAAGTTTCGGCGCTTTCTGGCCGGTCTGGACCCGGCGTTGAAAGCCAAGTGTCTCGAGCTGGCAGCGACGGACCTGGAGGAGGCTCTGCAAGAAGCGGAGCGATGTGAGAATGCCAGAGTGGCTCTACAGAGAGACTGCCTGGGTACCTACACTGCAGTGAGCCCCTCGGTGCAGTCTGTGTCGGCGTCTGACAGCCTCCAGAGAGCCGTTGAGAAATTAACAGAGGAGATGTATACCATGAAAGTGGAAATAAAAGAGATGTATGAGGAAAATCAGAGACTGAAAGCGCGCGTCATGGACATGAGGGGACAGAGGCCCCGTTCGTCTTCGGGGGGACACTGTAGCTGTAACTGCGGAGAGAGAGGATGCCAGCTGAGATTCAACAGAGAGGGACACCGTGGCCGCTCCCCCGATCGGGACCAGTTCCCGTCCCACGGGGGCTTCCCGTCACGGGGTTATCGCTCGGACCCCACGGGAGTGCCCCCCGCCACTAGGCTGCCGGGAGGAAGGAGCCCTAGTCCAGGCTGGTGCGCCCGACTTGAAGAGGAGCCCAGGAGACGCGGCATGCATTTTCAGCCGCAGGAGCGGAACACGGACGTCAACCATCAGGGAAACGGTCAGTAGCTGGTGTTGTGCCCCAAACACCAGCCACTCGGACTGAGGGCCCCTTATGCCAAGACTTTTCCAATGACGCTACTAGCATGGAAGGTAATAACCATCCAACTTCTTTTGTAAGGGGTGTGGTTGAAGGTACAGAGGTTTCCATGTTAGTCGATTCAGGGGCCACTGTGTCACTAATTAGTGCTGATTTCCGCATGTCAGTCCCGACACTAAGAAACAGACCCCTGAAAAAGAACTATGTTGATACCCGTGCAGTGAATGGACAGATGCTGGATACACTGGGTACTATTGAAGTCACCTTCCGTTCGGGCCCTACATGCTGGCAGCACACCTTCTATGTACTGAGAGAATCCACCCGGTGTGTCCTGCTCGGACTGGATTTTCTAAGCAGGAATCGTGCATTGCTGGACTTAAGAAGGGGTGTTTTACAGTTATGGGATGTTACTGTTCCCCTGCTCTGGGATCAGGAATTAATCCCACAATGTTGTAATGTGTCTCTGGCTGATGTCAGGATAATTCCCCCGTTAAGCGAGACTTTAGTGCCGGTGGACATTCACACATGCCTGTGTGGACTTTCCGACTTTTCCCAAACTTTAATGGTTATCTGGAGCCTAACATTCCAGTTACAACAGGACTAGTAGTGGCCCATTCAGTGAACACTGTGAGGGGCGGGGTGACTCTGGTCCGCATCCTCAATCCTACAGGGGAGGCTGTGGAACTTAAGCGGGGGCTGCACCTGGGGGGATTTTACCCGGTGGCAGAAAGTGACATTTAATACCCCCATGTGCCCCTATCTGTAATACAGCCACCCAGACAGCTCCTGCAGGTCTTATCTCCTTGGAGGAGTCGCCTATCTCCGGGGAGCAAAGAGCTGAGCTGGCGGGACTGCTACAGGAGTTTATGGATGTGTTTAACGTGTCAGGGAAAAACACGGGCAAGTGCACCCAAGTCAAACATCAAATCCGAACTGGAAACCACCACCCCATCAAGCAACGCGCTTACCGTGCATCTCCTGAAAAACGCGTGGAGATTGAACGTCAGGTGGCTGAGTTGCTGGCTGATGGAGGGATGGAAGAGAGCTGCAGTCCCTGGGCATCCCCTGTGGTGCTGGTGAGGGAGAAAGGGGGACAATGGAGGTTCTGCATCGACTATCGTCGGCTCAATGCAGTGACAATTAAAGACCCATACCCCCTCCCCCGAGTTGATGATAGCCTGGACGCACTAGCTGGTTCAGTCTGGTTCAGCACACTTGACTTTTCAAATGGCTACTGGCAGGTCGAGGTAGCTGTGGAGGACAGAGAGAAAACAGCGTTCACTACCGGCAGAGGCTTGTATCAGTGGCGGGCCATGCCTATGGGTCTGACTAACTCTCCGGCCACCTTTCAGCGCATGATGGAGCTCATCTTGAGGGGTCTGCCTTGGCACATTTGTATGGTGTACTTGGACGATATATTAATTTATAGCCGTACATTCGAGGACCACCTCGTACACCTGAAGGAAGTCCTGTCCAGAATTTGGTTAGCGGGTCTAAAGCTAAATCCCCGAAAGTGTCACTTTGCCCGGGACCACGTGGTATTTCTCGGCCATGTAGTCTCTAGATGTGGTCTCCTGCCCGACCCAAGAAACACGGATGAGGTGAGAACATGGGCAACCCCCCGTACCCCTTCAGAGGTCAGGGCCTTTGTGGGCCTGTGCTCCTATTATAGGAGATTTGTGCGTGATTTCTCACAACATGCTGCGCCACTGAATCACCTGGCAGGGAAAAATGTGCCTTTTGAATGGTCAGCTGACTGCGATGCTGCTTTCACTCACCTCTAGCAAGTACTCACTTCATCTCCAGTTGTTACACTGCCTAACTTTTCACTTCCTTTTAAAGTGTACACAGACGCTTCTAAAGACGCTGTTGGAGCAGTGCTGGCCCAGGAGGATGGTGGTCTGGAGAGAGTAGTAGCCTATGCCAGCCAGGCCCTCACACACATACAGAAAAGGTGGTCTACGTTTGACAGAGAACTATGGGCTGTAGTGTGGGCGGTGCGTGAGTTCAAGCATTATGTGGGGATGTCGGCGTTCTCCATCATCACTGATCATCGCCCTCTGTTGGGTCTCAGACACATGGCTATTGATAATGACCCCACCGGACGAAGAAGCAGGTGGGTGCTGGAGCTGGATCCGTTCGACTGGACTATGGTGCACAAAGACGGCTCCCGCCATAAAAACGCTGACGTACTGTACCGGCGACCCCTGATCCCGTAGAGCTAGGCATTACAACAGCAGGACTGCCCACTGTGGCTTCCGTGGGGGAATTGGATGGCTGTCCGTCCGCTGACGTAGAAGAGGCAGACATGGCCTCTCAATATTCTCTTTGTGGTGCTGGGGGAGAGCTGCAGTCACTACAGCGTCAGGACACAGACATTTGTACAGTGCTGGCTTGGCTGGAACGGGGCGTTCCCCTTCGGCCTCGCGTACTCCCACGCGGGTCTTCCGCCGGTGTAAGGAATTTATGGACTGAGTTTCACCGACTGTCGGTTAAGGAGGGGTTGCTGTGTCGTACATTACCGCCTGCGACCGTGGGAGAGCCGCAAATTCAAGTTGTGGTTCCCGCCTCCATGGTGCCGGAGCTTCTACAACAGTTACATGGGGGGTCGGCCGCTGCCCATTTTTCCGCGGAACGTGTGTGGGAAAGGGCCCGGCAATCTTACTACTGGCACTTCATGCTGAGAGACATCAGACGGTGGTGTGAGCAGTGCAGAGCGTGTCAGACCCGCCGGCGCCCGGTCCCCGGGCCAAGGGCTCCTATGGGGGGTTTCCAGGTTCGTCGCCCCCCTCCAGAGGGTGGCCATGGACATTCTGGAGTTGCCCTTAACGTCCCAGGGGAACAGATATGTTCTTGTGGTGGAGGACTACTTCACTAAGTTTGTTACATTGTATGCACTGCCCAACCAAACAGCTCACACTGTAGCTCGCTGCCTGTTTGAGGACTATGTGTTGGTGCATGGTGTCCCCGAAATCCTGCATAGCGATCAGGGTCGCCAGTTCGAAGCGGAAGTCATCCAGAGACTGTGCCAGTTGCTTGGAATAAAAAAGACACGCACCACTGCCTATAACCCCAAGTCTGATGGCATGGTGGAGCGTCATAATCGGACAAAAATGTTGATTTCTCACGGGGGTGAGTGGGACACGTATATGAGGCAGGTCACCTTTGCATACAACACATCCAAACACGCCAGCACCCGGTTCACCCCCTTTTACTTCATGCACGGGCGTGAGGCCCGGGTTCCTGCAGAGACACTGCTGCCCTCTAGTGTCCTGGACTCACGGGGCTCTGGCATCCTGACGGACTATGTTTCAGCTATGGCTGAACGGCTGGAGTCGGCCTTCAGTGCAGCCAGGCTTAATTCAGTGGAGGCTCATGAGAGACAGAAAATGTATCATGATGATAAGTGCTGTCATCGGGCCCACAAAGAGGGCGCGTTGGTGTGGCTGAATAACCCCACTGAAAGCCGTACTAAGCTGGCGCCGCACTGGAAGGGCCCGTACCGAGTGATGCAGGTGCTGGTCTCTGGAGGGGAAGCGGGCTTGACATACCGCATCATCGACCCTCTGGACTTGATGGAGCGAGCCCAAGTAGTGCATCATGACAGATTGAAGCCGTGCACATTGCCTTTGCAGGCGCAGGAGGTGCCTTCCTCTCCCTTCCCACTTGGGAGCTTCCCTACTGTGGAGGCTTCACCACCTCCCCAGGTCCCACAGTGCGGGGAGTTGGACAATGGACTGTGGGGGGATTCTTTGGGGCTTAGGCCCAGATTATCTCGCAGGGGGCGAGTGGTGCGACCTCCTTCGCATCTGCAAAATGTTTGCATGTTTTGAGGGGCCAGTGTTCTAGCCTATGCAATACTGTTGATCAGATATAAATATTGTTGATTTGTTATTCGTGCATTTAAGACTGTGAATTGTTTTTTTCTTTTCTCTGCTCTATTTCCCCTTGGTTGTTACCTATTTTGTTTGTGTCGAAACGGGGACGTTTCTAATTGAGGGGGGGACGTATGTAACAAACTGTTCAGGATGTTCCAAGTTACCTGAGTGTGTTAGGTAAGGAGGAGGAGTTTTATCCCTCCAGAGTTGCCATAGGGCTGTGACGTAGGGTGTGTGTTGTTGTGGAAGGAGGTGTGAAGAATAACATTAAAGAGGCGGTGGCTACCGAACCTGCTCTTATGTCTCCCGTTTATTATTTTATTATATAAGTACATTGTATAGGCGAACCCAGGACACTCGGCTACAACATTTTTGCTGCCTCCAGTCGTGTTGTATGCTGTATTCTGCACGCTAATTGCTTTGTGGCTAAGCTAACATCGTTAGCAACATGCTATTAGCTCACAATGACATTTATTTGATGGGATTTTTAGTTTTTGTTTCACAAAATCCTTTTTAGACTCCTCAAACATTATTCACTTTAGCGTTTTTGAAGTGAGACTGTTTATTGGAGAGCTAACTTTAGAAGCAAGTTTGGTTTATGACAATTAAGTGCCATTGAGTACCCATTTTAAGTTCTCATGTTATAATGACGTCGGTTTTAGAGTGTATCGAGTGTTTTAAGCGCATATGAGGTGTTGGAAGTGTGTGTGAAAGTTGTGTTTAGGGTTTATAAAGACTTTAAATCATACAATATTCATTAAAAAAACATAAACTACCAATGGTGGGAATGCTGTTTCATGGCTGTATGTGACCCCGCGATAAACGAGGGAACGGTGTATATTTATGAAAATACTGTTTCTCATATTGAGGACTATGAGAAACAATACAAACATTATAAAATAAATAAATAAATAATATTAATAAAAATCAAATTGTTACATAACACCGCCACCACTCCCACCTAAGATAAATAATCTACAAAAAAAGCGCATTAATATGTTTGTCATTTAGCAAGTTAAAGTTAGCAGCAAGCCTTCCTCTTCTTGTCGTCTCCCCTCTTAATCTGGCGTTTGCACAGCTCTCCTTCTTGTCTTTTCTTTTTAGCCTTTACGGCCGTCATTGCGCTCCCTGTCAAGGTATGAGACACAGCCACAACATTTCCGCAGCCACGATCCTCGTCTTTTGTCTGCAAAATAATTACGGGTCTGAAAAGAAAAACTCCCTTTGTCACCCAAAGTCTCCGAGTTTGCTTCCCTTTCAACACCTGTTGTGCCGCAGAGGGCGCAGGCAGGACCTTGTGGTGTTGATATTTTACACAGGAGAGCCTCGTAGCCTGCAATTCTAGGAGAAATCCTGGAAATAGTCTGTGACAACTGTCATCATCATAAAACCCTTATTAACTGTAAAGGCATTTTCAATCTTTATATGATGCCATTCCAACACAGAGAGTTTGCGAATTGAACACTTCTGTTACTTCAGTTAGTCATACCCCTAGCACAGGTATGTCAAACTGGTTTTCATTGAGGGCCACATGGCAGTTATGGCTGCCTTCAGAGGGCCGCTTGTAACAGCCAATAATGTATGAATTTTCCTCTGGATTTCTTTATTAACTAGATGAGGCAATTCCTAAAGGAATTGTGTGTGAATGTTCCAATGCTGAAGTTAAACTGAAATTCTGGAATTTTTTTTAGAATTGTTGAAGTAGAGCACACAATTCCCAAACAGGCTGAATATACAGTTTGAATCAGATGAAAATTGTGGGAGTTGTGGAACTTTGAAAAATGTCCCACTGATTTCAATGGGAATTTCCCAAAAAATTGGGAATTTCGGGAAAAACTGGAATTTTCTTGAAAATGGTAAGAAAAAAACCTGTATGGTCTGAATGAGTTGAAATTGTTGGTGTTTAAATTTTTCAAATTGGTCGAGAAATGTTGAAGTAGTAACATATTGAATTGAGAAATGGTATTACGGAATTCCTGGAATTTCAGGAAAACTGGGAATTTTTCCAGTTCAAAAATGTGTTGAAAAATGTGGAAGGAGTAGTCGCCAGAAAAAAGGGTGGAAATAGGGCTTTGGAAAACCAGAAATTCTGGAAAACCCTGGAATTGTTTTGAATTTGGAAAGAAGGTAGTTTAAATTTCCAAAATGGTGGAATGTGTTGAAGGTGGATTGGTTTGAACAGGTTGAAAAATGTAGAAATGGTGGAAGTTAGAAAAATGGCCAATTCATTTTGAATGGGAAAAATGTCCCGGAAAACCTGGAATTCCGGGAAATCTGGGAATTTGTGGAATTTGTCAAGGGAAAGCCTATGATTCCCGAATAGACTGAACAGTTTCAAGTTGGAACGTTTTGAATCGGGTGAAAATTGTGGAAGGTAGAGTGCGGCAAAATCTGGAGAAGAAGAAGAAGTTGAATAAATAGATGATATTTGGTGTAGAAAACCATATGTGTGAATGTTTTGGAGCATTCACAAAAGTGTATATATTTTTTTAAGTAGACTGTCGATTTTACAGTAAAATGTTTACATTTATAACATTTTACTGTAAAATATAGTGGGTTTTTTTTGTTTTTTTTTACAACATTTTACGGTAAACGGAAAAACAGTACCAATGTTTGTGTTAAATTGACATTGGTTTTTACAACATGATTTTGATCATGGAAAAACAGTACAAGTTATTTTTTTATTCTGGCAACTTAGCTGCCAATTTTTCTATCCTAAAAACTAATGTACCGTCTTTCCATTTACAGTAATACATCGTTAAAAACAACAACCGTAGATTTTACAATCAAAAACTGGCAGCTCAGTCAACAGAATTTTAACGCAAAAAACAGAAGTAATTTTTTTCATTTTACAGTAATGTGCTCTAAAGAACAACGCAAAATATATTGTCATTTTTATTCATTTGATGGGTAGTTTGCTGTAAAGTTAAGTATTTTTATTTAGACAAATACTGTATATGTTTGGAGAGTATGGTAATATACCGTAATATTTGTTGCAATAGTGGATACTATTAAGTTTAAAAGGTATGCAATCTCAAGCAGTACATATATTTTTTCTGTCAAAATGAAAAAAATCAATGACATTTAGTGAGAAAATATGAAGTACTTTATTGACACATATCATCTCCAGGTGTTTGCGGGCCAGATAAAATGTTGTCGCGGGCCAGACCTGGCCCCCGGATCTTGAGTTTGACACCTGTGCCATAGCATATATCTATGGCTGAAAACTGTATCACGATATAAGTGTATTATATCGGTCGATTTTGATAATTATTGATGTTTTTTATTAACTATTAAAAAGAAGGATCTGAAGAAACATATATTAAATGTAAATAGTTTTATTTTAAATGTAATCTTCCTCTGATTATAATTTCAACTATTAAGACAGAAAGGAAAATAAATGTCAACACAAGCATGGAAAACAATCAACGTAAATAACATTTTAAAATCACATTGAACACTTAACAATAAGGTCTTAAAATGAAGGTGCAAAAATAAGCAGCACGTTAAAAAAAAGCTTAATAAAGTGTAACAAAATAGTGCAAAGTGTGAAACATTTCCTGTATGGTTAGTGCCAAAAAGATACAGCTGTGCTCTAAAGAGTGAGCCTAGCTAAGGTGGTGTGTTATTGCCGATCTTGGTGGGGACGAGCGCCTTGCATAATTTACAGACCACAATGGTCTGACTACAGTCCGTTTCAAAGAATCAAGTTGATAAATGAATGTTTAAGATGAACAAACAATTTTTAAGTGTAAAACATACACAGAGAATGTCTGCAACTTGTGAATGACAGAGCAGACAGAGTACAATAAAGAAGCCTTTGGTGGTGTTTCTTCTTGTAATCATAATTATCACTATTATTAGCTATACTGAACTAAAGCAGTAATGTAATTTGACAATGAGCTCTGAGTATTTGGTTTTGCTGCCACCTAGTGTCTACCATTATGTCTGTGTGGTATAAAACAAGTACAACATCAGTATTGTATTTGTTTTTTTAGGTTAAGTTTACAAAGAACACTTAAAATATTGATAGAAAATTAATCAAATCACAACTTGATTCAATGACATTGGAAGAAAATACGCCTGAAAATATTGAAACTTTTGCCGAAACTTGATTTTTTTAAAAAAACTGCTGCGAACACAGGCATTTAAGGCCGCAACTTGACAAAGTTAGCTCCAAAAGTTAGCATGCTAATGTAGGCATGCTGACTGCTAGCATGTGTCAAGTACCAAGTTATATGACTCCGAGTTGAACGGCTGCAAAATTGTCTGAAAATGTTAGCATGTTAACTTTAGCATGCTGATATATGCCAATGATCCCAATGCCCTGACGCACCAACACATTCAGAGAAGATCGGAGCATAACAGAAAACGTGTCTAGTACCAGGTAAAATAACTCTGAGTTGTACAGCTGCAAAATTGGGTAAAAAAGCTAGCATGCTAACTCTAAGCTGCAAGCAACTAGCATGTGAAAAGTACCAAGTTAAATGACTCCGAGGTGAACGGCTACAAGGTTGGCGAAAAATATTAAAGCATGCTCATGTATGCCAATAATCCCAATGCTCTGATCCACCAATAAAAATGTTAGCATAGTAATGTTAGCAACATGCTAGCCTGCTAACCGCTAACTTATACCAACTATTCCATTGTCCTGGCGCACAAACAAATTTAGAGTAGATCGGAGCATAAAAAACATTTTTTTACAGAATATAAAGTTTTACTGCTAGTCCTAATATCAAACAACGTCATTACAATCATACATAAATGATGATGGAAACACAAAGGCCGATCTTTACTGCGAATGTAGCAATAAATCAATAAATCTATACTTACGTTTGTGTTCCAGCAAAGAAAGTCCAGAAAATATGATCATGATCTTGGCTCATGCGCATACACGCTAGCAGGCGCGTCCACGTCTGCGGGTGCAGACATTGGTCGGCTCAGCGCGCGTAGGCGGAGCCTATAACTCTAGGCGGCGCGCACCGGTTTAGTTTGTCGCGTCCGCGTATGCGAATCAGACACGAGTCCGCTCAGGATCAGCTGTCTGACCGTACAATTTTCAGAGGCGGAGCTGTATCCTCTAGGCGGAGCCAAAACGAATGTGACAGTAACGCGGGTTGAGCGACTTGAAGGCGGATCCGTATAGGAGTCTTCTGCTGTGTGGGAAGTCCCAAGAGGTGTACAGCTGCAAAAGTTGCTAAAAAAAAATGTAAGCATGCTAATATAAGCATGCTAACAGTTAGCATGTGTCAGGAACCAAGTTATATGACCCTGAAGTGAACGGCTGCAATATTAGCTAAAAAAGTTAGCATGAGTCAAGTTCCGACTGGAGGGACTGATGAATGGTTTTGGCTCAGTTCTTACGCCGGGTGTCCATCCAAACGCAACACCGGGTGGGAATCAAACCCATGCCCTCTGCCAGGATTAGCATTGTGTGTTTATTGAAGGTCTACTCCAGTCTGCCCTCATACAAATGTCACTTTCCTGAGAAGTAAACATTGTTTATTACAATGTGTGAGTTTGTGAAGGAAACATGTATGGAGGCCAGAACACGGAGGTGTGAACCAAAGTCTTGTATTTTCTTGCAGCTCGACAGTCAATGAGTCATGTTGGAGCGTGTCAGCGTCAGACGTTGACAGTTGAACATTTACGCTGACCATTCCAAAGACTGACTTTAGTAATTAGGGGCGGTGACTCCGGACAGATGTGATGGGAGCTGTGGAGTAGGGGAGGAGGGGGGCCGCTACAAAAGCCACTATTATTTGTCTGGAGTGAACGCCGTCACCTCTCCCATGAAGTCACTTACTTGGCCCCGAGTCCCGTTTATCCAAGGCACGTCACACCCTGCGGTGACATCACGTCAGGCCGTGTTGAACCGGGCGTCCTGTTGACTGGGCAATTAGCGGCCGATGCGTTTTTTTTCTTTTTCTTCCATATGCCAGATTAATCAAATGTTCAACGTAGCAACTGCATATTCTGCCAGCAGCGGGAACGTAAACATGAGCAGACGTGCAGACTCAGGTGTTTGTCCTGGCAGACGCAGATCAACTGACCCGCTGCAATTAGTCACGTGGTTATGTCACATTCCTGAAATACAAAAAAAGATGGTGGATTTTCTTAGGCAAGAACAAGCAAGCCAGTGTCTTTTAATTAGAAACACGTTTAGTGACTTGTGCAAGTAAATGCTAATGTATAAATATGGGAATGTAACAATTACCATTATAAAATATACTGTATTTTTCGGACTATAAGGCGCACTTAAAATCCTTTCATTTTCTCAAAACTTGACAATGTGTGACGGGACAGCGGGAGAAGAAGACGCCAGAGAGACAATGACGTTGTTAGCTCTAAGCGTGTTTATTGACAACTTAGTATGTAAGTGCGGTGTGTAATTAACCCAAAGAGATGTAATGTGACTAAGTGAGAGACTTATCTGAGCGTGGTTGTCAGAGGGTGTTGATGGTGCGTGTTGAGATCCAGGCGGAAGTCCAATTAGGGCAAGGCAGGCTCGAGCGTCGGAGGACAGGCGGATGGTCCAGGACAGGAGCGTGGCGTCGTGGTCGGAAGGCGGGCGTGAGGTCGAAGTCCAGGAAGGCAAGGGGGAATCCACAGGGGGTCCAAAGTGACGAGACACAACTCGACGACACGGAAGGACGACGGGGAGCTGGAGAACGACACAACACAAGAGACGATGAGCACAACGGGGAGGGAGCACAGGGAGAGAGAATGCACATGCAGGAGAGCTAGAGACGTGTGGGCTTACTGTACTGGGTACGAGAAGCTACGTTCTGGCGTCGGATCTCAGGTTGCGCTGGCTTATGAAGGCTGATCGCTCATCACAGACAGGAGTGTTGATTGCCGAGCGTCTGCAGCCGCAACAGAAAGAGATCAGCAGAAGAGTGACCCATAACACAATGCGCCTTATAATCCGGTGCCCCTATTGTACGTCATAATTCTGGTTGAGCTTACCGACCTGGAAGCTATTTTATTTGGTCCATCGTGAAAGGATACGTGTGACCAGTAGATGGCAGTCACACATAAGAGATACGTGTAGACTGCAACATGACGCCAGTAAACACCAAAACTTTAAATGTTCCATTGAGAATATAGACCATTACACACGGCTTTCACAAATCTGTCAAAATGTTTTTAGTACGACTTTGGTAAGCTATGAAGCCACACCGCTTGATGGATTGTCGGCGCATCAAACATACGAGTATTAATATGGTGTGTGCATATGGACCGCAAAATGGCACCTATTAGCAGACATATTATCTGGCGTCTTGTTTCACAATATTATGCAAAACCCACTTTTCTTGCCTTCTGGTACCTACTGATCTGTATTTGGGATCTGCATAAGTCCTAAAAATTTGCGCGCATCCGCCTTTGTAGTCCGTGCCGACGGCGTAGTCATAAGCTTCTTCTTTTTCTCTAGCTTCTTGTTATGGGACATTCATCCTCCGCTGTTGCCATTTGTAATATAAAGTAGTGTAAAGTTCTTACTTATTACTGTCAGTAAACTCGCCATGAAAGTGCTAAAACATACCGGTGTAGTGAGTTTACATTATTCACCCAAAGAACTTTAGTTAAGAGCGTTCCGGTCGGATGGTTTTTCACGGGACACATTTCCGGCGTTGTTGTTGCACTAGTGAGCCACGGATGAGAAGATGCTGATCTGTTATTGATTGAAGTAAAGTCTGAATGTCATTTAAACAGTTAGCTCCATCTTTTGACACTTCTTCCACTCCCATCCTTGCACGCTACACCGCTACAACAAAGATGACGGGGAGAAGACGCTGTCGAAGGTGAGCCACATAAATAAGACCGGCCACAAAACGGCACATCCTGAAGCAACCACCAGAAAGCGGCTTGAAGATGATCTGTAAAACATCATCTATGCAACATTTATAAATGATAAATGGGTTATACTTGTATAGCGCTTTTCTACCTACAAGGTACTCAAAGCGCTTTGACACTATTTCCACATTCACCCATTCACACACACATTCACACACTGATGGCGGGAGCTGCCATGCAAGGCGCTAACCAGCAGCCATCAGGAGCAAGGGTGAAGTGTCTTGCCCAAGGACACAACGGACGTGACTAGGATGGTAGAAGGTGGGGATTGAACCCCAGTAACCAGCAACCCTCCGATTGCTGGCCCGGCCACTCTACCAACTTCTTTTGACCAAAGAACCACTATTACATGTTACCACAAGATAGTGTTTTACATTTAGAAAAAATAAAAATAATATGACTCCTTTAATGGGCCTTATAATCCTTTTGTATGAAAGTAGACCTGAATAGACCGGCTCATCGGCAGTGCGCCTTATAATCCGGTAAAAATACGGTAAATATAATATACGAAAAATGACATTTTGATGGTTAGTATTAGGGCTGGGCGATACAGCTGAAAACTGTATCACGATTTGTGTTTCATATTAGTCGATATCGATAATTATTGATATTGTTTATGATCTATGTAAAATAAGGACCAAGAGAAAAGTAAATTAAATTCAAACCTTTGATTATAATCCCTCAGCTATCTAGGCAGAAAGGAAAGGAAATGTCAACACAAGCATGGAAAACACTCAGTCAATGTAGACAACATTGTAAAATCATAATAAGCTCTTAAAATGAAGGTGCAAAAATAATAAATGTGTAAGGAATGTTTAATAAAGTGTAACAAAATAGTGCAAAGTGTGAAAATGTAAACAAAGAAACCTGAGAAGAACTATTTTCTGCAGGTTTAGTGCCAGGAAGTTACGGCTGTTCTTTAAAGGGTGAGCGCGGCTAAGGTGGTGTGGTATTGCCGGTCTTGGTGGGGACGAGCGCCTTGTCATTTCCAGACCACATTGGTCTGACTACAGTCTGTTTGAAAAAAAAACTTAAAAAATCTGCCATACTGTCCAGGTGACTTTTCCTGTTTTATCTACAATTTCTTCATTTTTACTTTCTCTTCTCACTCCATGCAAAGAATCAACTGCAAGACAACAAGATGGCACAACCAAACCTGATAGTTGATACTGTTACCTGATTGGCTCCCACTGATCAGTGACCCAGAGAGCGAGTGCCTTTGTTCATGCAACCAACCTTGCTTCACAACTTCCGCTTTCTTCCGACAAAGAAGACAACAAAACCATCAACGTTTGTTTTATCAAACACCTTTTTCATTGATATCGATTATGTGTCATTTTATCGCACAATCCTACAATACAAAGCTAGTAGTGACTGGTAAATGAGGCCTCGGTGAGTGTATGGCACACACACTAGCTGCATCAACACTGTACTGATACTGTTAGTGTTTCATAATTGATTAAAACAGTCATTACATTTCACCTGCAAATATGATAAATAGTTAGTAAATATAATGAATGCATTTTTTTATAAATAGTTGCGCAGAAAGGAGTATGAGACGTGTAATTCTGCCCAATAGTAAACCAAAATTATTCTGTGCTATAAGATCAAAATGATCCCTTTTTCTTATTTCCGTTTAGGTCAATTTTGGAGACGAAATGGTAAATGGTAAATGGGTTGTACTTGTATGCTTTTCTACCTTTTTAAGGAACTCAAAGCGCTTTGACACTATTTCCCCATCCACCCATTCACACACACACATTCACACATTCACACACTGATGGCGGGAGCTGCCATGCACGGCGCTAACCAGGACCCATCAGGAGCAAGGGTGAAGTGTCTTGCTCAAGGACACAACGGACGTGACTAGGATGATAGAAGGTGGGGATTGAACCAGTAACCCTCAGATTGCTGGCACAGCCACTCTCCCAACTTCGCCACGCCGTGTCGAAGTTGGGAGATATCTGATATATATCAGATATCAGATATATGATATCTGATATATATCATATATATATCTGATATCAGATATTAGATATCTGATATCTTATATCTGATATCAGATATTAGATATCTGATATCTTATATAGACTTAGACTTAGACTTAGACAAACTTTAATGATCCACAAGGGAAATTGTTCAACACAGTAGCTCAGTTACAATGATGGAAAGTGTAAGGATGGATCGGACAATGCAGGTATAAATAGACTAAAAAAGCTATAAAATAAAATCTAACATATATACGAATATATACATAATATGTGTACAGAATAATTTATATACAGATATATTATATTATGTCTATAACATATATACAATATACACCAATGACCATGTACAATATTACAGTATATACAGTATATATGACAGCAGCAGCATAAAATAGAGAGTAGGTCCAGCAGGAAATAGAAGATAGACATTATAAACAAAGAGAAGTAGCTAACATGTCAGGTGTCAGGTAATAGGCAGATGTCATCTATTGCTGTATGGCGAGTGATTATACAGCTGGATGGAGTACGGAATGAAGGAGTTCTTGAATCGCACAGTGCGGGAAGGAAGTTGAAGGAGCCTGTTGGAGTATGAGCTCCGCTGTCCCTTTATTGTCAGGTGGAGTGGGTGGGCAGGATTGTCCATGATGGCGAGCAGTTTGTCCAGTGTCCTCCTGTCCCTCACTGACACAAACGCCTCCAACTGCGTGCCAATTGTTTGTCCGGCTTTCCGGTTCAGTTTATCAATCCGGTTTGAGTCCCTTTTGCTGGCGCTGCTCCCCCAACCAACCACTGCAAAGTACAGGGCACTGGCCACAACAGACTGATAAACCATCTCCAACAGCTTGCTGCACACATTAAAGGACCTAAGCTTCCTCAGGAAAAATAGTCTGCTCATGCCCTTCTTGTAAACAGCTTTGCAGTTGTCCTTCCAGTCCAGTCTGCTGTTCAAGTGGACTCCCAGGTACTTGTACTGCTCCACTACTGCCACCTCCCGGCCCTGGATCTTGATGGGCTCCCCAGGGGTCACTCTCTTCCTGAAGTCGATGACCAGCTCCTTGGTCTTGTCCACATTAAGGACCAGATGGTTCGCCTGAGACCACTCCACAAAGTCAGCGATCAGTGTCCTGTACTCCAATTCCCGTCCCTCTCCGATACACCCGACCACAGCAGAGTCGTCAGAGTATTTCTGCAGGTGGCAGGACCTGGAACTATACTGGAAGTCTGAGGTGTACAGGGTGAACAGGAAAGGAGACAGGACGGTCCCCTGTGGAGCACCTACACCACTGACCACAGTATCCGACAGGGAGCTCCCCAGTCGCACAAACTGGGGCCTGTCAGACAAGTAATCAGTGATCCAGGAGACAATGGATGAACTGACACCCATCCCGAGCAACTTGTCACTCATCAGAATCGGCTGAATAGTGTTAAAGGCACTGGAGAAATCAAAAAACATGATCCTCAGAGTGCCCTTCCCACCGCCCAGGTGAGAGTGAGCATGATGCAGCAGGTAGATAACAGCATCGTCCACTCCTACATGGGGCTGATATGCAAACTGTAGAGGATCCAGGGAAGGAGCCACCAGTGGTCTCAGCTGATCCAGCACAAGTCTCTCGAGGACCTTCATGACCTGGGACGTCAGGGCAACAGGTCTGAAGTCATTTGAGCCTGATGGGATGGGCTTCTTGGACTATGCAGGATGTTTTCCATAGCACTGGTATCCGTTCTAGCTTCAGACTCAGGTTGAAGATGGAGTGCAGGATCCAAGTTATCTGATATATATCAGATATCAGATATATATATGATATCTGTTTTCCACGAAAACAGATATCAGCCCCGACACGCCACTCCTCCTCCTCCATTTAGTACCAGCTGTAGGTAAGGGTACTCAACGGCAGTGTTGGGTTAGTTACTGAAAACCAGTAACTAGCTACAGTTACTAGTTACATTCTTTCAAAAGTAACTCAGTTACTAACTCAGTTACTTACACCAAAAAGTAATGCGTTACTGTGAAAAGTAACTATTTAGTTCCTTTTTTATTATTTTTATTTTTTTAAGGCTCCCATTAATGCCCTTTTAGCCTTCATTTCAGTACTGTTATTGCACTGGATAATAATACAATCTGTTGATCAACTTGACATGCATTTGCACCACTGAACTTTGCTAAGCAATGTGGTCTACATACAACACACAAAGACAAAGATATGTTTCAAAGGGCCAATTTATTTTGGGCCAGAACAAATTGACAAAACTATTTTAAATAGCTGCAGCATAACATACATAAGTAACAAACAGCATAATAACAACATAGCTGTAAACCTGGCTTCACCCAAGGAAAGGATATTGTGAAAGTCCAGTCCATAGTGGATTCAACATATCAGTGAAAGTCCAGTCCATAGTGGGGCCAGCAGGAAACCATCCCGAGTGGAGACGGTTCAGCAGCGCAGAGATGTCCCCAACCAATGCACAGGCGAGCGGTCCACCCCGGGTCCCGACTCTGGACAGCCAGCACTTCATCCATGGCTACCGGACCTTTGTAACTCCCCCTCCACAAGGGAGAGGGGGGCAGAGGAGAAAAGAAAAGAAACGGCAGATCAACTGGTCTAAAAAGGGATCTATTTAAAGGCTAGAGTATACAAATGAGTTTTAAGATGGGACTTAAATGCTTCTACTGAGGTAGCATCTCCAACTGTTACCAGGAGGGCATTCCATAGTACTGGAGCCCGAATAGAAAACGCTCTATAGCCCGCATACTTTTTTTGGGCTCTGGGAATCACTAATAAGCCGAAGTTCTTTGAACGCAGATTTTTTGCCGGGACATATGGTAAAATACAATCAGCAAGATAGGCTGGAGCTAGACCGTGTAGTATTTCATACGTAAGTAGTAAAACCTTAAAGTCACATCTTAAGTGCACAGGAAGCCAGTGCAGGTGAGCCAGTATAGGCGTAATATGATCAAACTTTCTTGTTCTTGTCAAAAGTCTAGCAGCCGCATTTTGTACCAACTGTAATCTTTTAATGCTAGACATAGGGAGACCCGAAAATAATACGTTACAGTAATCGAGACGAGGCGTAACGAACGCATGAATAATGATCTCAGCGTAGGTAGTGGACAAAATGGAATGAATTTTAGCCTCTTGGTGAGGGCGGTCGCATTTTTCTCCACTCCCTCCTTCCCTGCTTGCTTTCTTCGTTTTGTCTTGTCTGAACTTTTTTGAAGCCTCTTTCTTTGCGCTGTCCTCAAATCTAAACATCAAACATGGATATGATCAGCTGGACTCTTGACGCAATTGACAAAGTCTTTTCGACAAGGAAAAGAGGTTCGGGGGAGCCTGGCTGCCCTGATAAAACCATTGCTGGGGGGTACGTGAAAGACTCCTGGGATAAATGGAAAATCATGTGCCTCTCAGTCCTTTCCATCGAGGACGTGGAAGACATCTACCTATTTGGAACCGTGATCGCGGGGCACATGCTGATTGGGCTCGGCATTGCTCTGGTGTATCGTCAAATTCGGAAGACGATGGCAGCCACTCAAGGAGCCCAACGGCTGTTCGTCACAATGGAAGGATTGGGCCGGGCTGTAGAAACACAGACTGTGGCGATTTTTGATCTGAATCGCAAAATGGATCTCATCATGGAGAAGCTTGCTGAGAAGGAGAATTAAATTGAATT
>NC_084736.1:43305861-43338361 GCF_033978785.1 Entelurus aequoreus
ATTAAATAGATGTCGGTGTCTAGCAGAACCGATAATCAGCATTTCCGTTTTCTTGGCTTTGAGTTGCAAAAAATTAGCGGACATCTATTGTTTCATTTCATTAAGACACGCCTCCAGCTAAACGGAATACAATGATTTGCAAATAATTTTCAACCCATATTCAGTTGAATATGCTACAAAGACAACATATTTGATGTTCAAACTGATAAAAAAAAAAATGTTTGTGCAAATAATCATTAACTTTAGAATTTGATGCCAGCAACACGTGACAGAGAAGTTGGGAAAGGTGGCAAAAAATACTGATAAAGTTGAGGAATGCTCATCAAACACTTATTTGGAACATCCACAGGTGAACAGGCAAATTGAGAACAGGTGGGTGCCATGATTGGGTATAAAAGTAGATTCCATGAAATGCTCAGTCATTCACAAACAAGGATGGGGCGAGGGTCACCACTTTGTCAACAAATCTGTGAGCAAATTGTTGAACAGTTTAAGAAAAACCTTTCTCAACCAGCTATTGCAAGGAATTTAGGGATTTCACAATCTACGGTCCGTAATATCATCAAAGGGTTCAGAGAATCTGGAGAAATCACTGCACGTAAGCAGCTAAGCCTGTTACCTTCGATCCCTCAGGCTGTACTGCATCAACAAGCGACATCAGTGTGTAAAGGATATCACCACATGGGCTCAGGAACACTTCAGAAACCCACTGTCAGTAACTACAGTTGGTCGCTTGGTCGCTACATCTGTAAGTGCAAGTTAAAACTCTCCTATGCAAGGCGAAAACCGTTTATCAACAACACCCAGAAACGCGGTCGCTACATCTGTAAGTGCAAGTTAAAACTCTCCTATGCAAGGCGAAAACCGTTTATCAACAACACCCAGAAACGCCGTCGGCTTCGCTGGGCCTGAGCTCATCTAAGATGGACTGATACAAAGTGGAAAAGTGTTCTGTGGTCTGACAAGTCCACATTTCAAATTGTTTTTAGAAATTGTGGACCTTGTGTCCTCCGGACCAAAGAGGAAAAGAACCATCTGCATTGTTATAGGCGCAAAGTTGAAAAGCCAGCATCTGTGATGGTATGGGGGTGTATTAGTGCCCAAGACATGGGTAACTTACACATCTGTGAAGGCACCATTAATGCTGAAAGGTACATACAGGTTTTCAAGGTTCAAGGTTCAAGGTTCAAGGTTCAACTGTATTGTCCCCGCGGGGAAATTTGTCTTGGGCACAGTGCATCTTTGCTTTCTTAACATACACAAAAACAACAGAACAAAAACACAAGCACAGACACAACCACAACCAGACAACTAACATTTAAACATCAGAACATGGAGCTTGATAGACATAGGTGGCACTTTGATGTAGGCATAAAATCTACAGTATGGAGATAAAGATAAAGTACCAGTGTGCATTGCATTAGAGCAACATATGTTGCCATCCAAGCAACGTTACCATGGACGCCCCTGCTTATTTCAGCAAGACAATGCCAAGCCACGTGTTACATCAACGTGACTTCATAGTAAAAGAGTGCGGGTACTAGACTGGCCTGCCTGTAGTCCAGACCGGTCTCCCATTGAAAATGTGTGGCCATTATGAAGCCTGAAATACCACAACGGAGACCCCCGGACTGTTAAACAACTTAAGCTGTACATCAAGCAAGACTGGGAAAGAATTCCAGCTGAGAAGCTTAAAAAATGTGTCTCCTCAGTTCCCAAACGTTTACTGAGTGTTGTTAAAAGGAAAGGCCATGTAGCACAGTGGTGAACATGCCCTTTCCCAACTACCGGTACTTTGGCATGTGTTGCAGCCATGAAATTCTAAGTTAATTATTATTTGTAAAAAAAAAAAAAATGTTTATGAGTTTGACCATCAAATATCTTGTCTTTGTAGTGCATTCAATTGAATATGGGTTGAAAAGGATTTGCAAATCATTGTATTCCGTTTATATTTACATCTAACATAATTTCCCAACTCATATGGAAACAGGGTTTGTAGATGGCAGTACTGTGTAAGCTATCTATGGTTGTCTTTTTCCATGATGCTGAATGTGTTGTGTTGTGCTCTACACAGTGTTTATACTCTAAGTTTTGTGCTTATTACACACTAGCTGTTTTATTGTGACATTCAACTTAGTTGTAGTTTTTGCGATTTCATTTAAATCGCCATGTAAAATCGCTAATGTTAATAGTAGCCTGTCTATGGCAAATCCAATGTAAATTAGCATCAAGCTAGAGCATCTGAGGAGAGTAGAGCCTCACTTTATGTTTGAGAGTTTTCTACCAAGCAAACTTGCTTTGTTGGTGTTGAAAACTGCACCGTTATTTTGAGGGAGCTTAGCTGAGTGATTGTTTACGCGAGCCGGTGTTTAGTCTGCAACCGGAAGTGACATCACGTGCAACAAAGCCTGTCTAATGATCTTGTGAGAAAAGGAAGTGCTACCTCTAAAAACAGAGTTTGGTGCTTGTCCGTTAGGGAAGAAAAAAACATAAATTAGCTCAAAAAAGTAGCGACTTATAGTACAAAATTTACGGTAGATTTTTTTTAATACCGTATTTTCTGGACTATAAGCCGGTACTTTTCTTTCCTGCGCTTTGAACCATGCAGCTTATAAAACAGTGCGTCTAATTTGTCGATTTTTCTTCGCTAATGGCCATAATGTTCGTGTTCATAAGCGAACACACTGAACTGGTGTGTTGTTGTCTGTGCTCTGAAGCCATCTTTTGGACGAATTTGCTCACCGCTGGTGCTGCAGGATCAACTTGTACTTATTGTTTTAATGCCTTGAACTGGAAGTAAAACTGTCCATAGCGTTTACTCTTATGGACAAGCAATGTTGGTAAGTTTTACTGGCAGTTAAAAGATACAGCGGCAGTGTCGGTCACTTGTTTCTTTAAGTGACACACAAATCGAGGTGCACAGCCTCACTTCCTGTGTTTCAAAAGGAGTCGTTGCTTCAGTATGGTTTCACCCGTCACTAACAACGACAACTTGGTGTGAGGCAGAAAGTGGATGGATGGAGTGAGGTTCCACAGGCATGTAGAGTTAGCTTGTGTAACTTGGCTGCTTTCACTTGATAATTAGACTGGACGTGCCGAGCGACTCTGTCCCAGTAGACTTGTGTACGATCATGCAGTCTAATCTCCGGGTTTCCACGCTTCCAGTACAGCCATTTTTAAGCCGACTGCTGTAATTTGTTGACAATTGCAGGTTGCAACCTCCAGTTGAAAATTACACTGCAGTGTTTATACTTTGCTCCGCTGAGTGCTTCAACAACAACAAAGTGCTTCACAAACATTTTGAAATGTGCTGGTCGCTGACAAATCGGGATGCATATTGTGTACTTTTTACATTTGAATTGACATGGTGCCACCTCGTTAACATAGCCGCAGACCGAATCACAGAATTGGCCAATAAAACGAATTTGCTGTCAAACACTGAATAACACGGAAATTGACATAAATGTGGGTGAAATGCTGTCAATCTATTGATATCGATTACGTGTCTATCAGGATATTTATTGATATTGTTTAATTTTATTTTCAGAATATAAATAATTTTGCAATTCTAGCCTCCATAGATAGCAAGTACCATGTTACAAAGATGCACTCACTTAATTTTCGAAGAAAAAAATGTTTCCATATATTAGCCGCATATATATACGTTGTGAAATGAGTTGTTTACATACCTTAATTGTTTCCAAACAGTGTTTGTAACACGGCAGTAAAATGGCTGACCAAACAAAACAGAAGTCATCATCTTGGACCCAATAGCTGCAAAAGCTAGCTCTCCATTCAGCTAAACAGACTGAATAACTCCGACTTAAACAAGTTGAAAAACTTATTCGGGTGTTACCATTTAGTGGTCAATTGTACGGAATATGTACTTCACTGTGCAACCTACTAATAAAAGTCTCAATCAATCAATCAAAACATTTTGGTGAATTTACAAAACTGAAATAGTACAAAAAAATGCCATTGTAAGTTAATAATACTAACAGACACTCGTAAATGTGTTAGCATATTAGCTAATGCTAACGACACTAGATTCATCACATTACTATAGCATGTACAAATATGCATGAAAACACTCCTACTGACATCACACATGGGATGGTTTAGTAAGTAAGAATTGTTTTAGTTATATTGTAAAACTTACAAACGTTGCTTGTAGTGATGAATGAAGAATCCATACGAGTAGAAACGCTATGGATGGCTAGGAGACGGAACGACAGTTGTACTTGCGGTTGAAAGCTCAGTCCAAACAGAAGGGCAATGCATATCACCTGCAGTGGGCAAACCCGTCTGAAACATGCCGCCATAACACAAACAATAACACAACTTTTCAGTGTCTTTCCTTGTTTTTTTTATAACTATTTGCATTATGGCCGTTAACAAAGAAAAATTCATAACTTAGCCGTGCCAAAAAGATGTGGCTTACAGTCCGAATATGGAATTGACCACAACAGAGTCTCCGTTATGACATTTCATAATGCGCCACACATTATCAATGTGAGACAGATCTAGACTACAGGCAGGCCAGTTTAGTACCCACGCTCTTTTACTATGAAGCCACACCAGGGTTTCCCGCAGCGCTTTATTGTTAAGGCGGCCGCCTTAACAACAAAGCGCCACTGCCTAAACTAAAGTCTTAACAAGCTGCTACGCTTCGTTCTGCCTCTGCCTCTTTCAGTACGTCTCTGCAGCACCCAGCATTGTCCCACCCACGGAACCATCTGATTGGTTACACGCAGAGCGGTAACAGCCGATCAGCAGTGCGTATTCAGAGCGCATGTAACAGCCAATCATCAGTGTGTATTCAGAGCGAATGTAATAGCCAATCAGCAGCAAGGGTGAAGTGTCTTGCTCAAGGACACAACGGACATGACTAGGTTGGTAGAAGGTGGGGATTGAACCAGGAACCCTCAGGTTGCTGGCATGGCCACTCGCCCAACCGCGCCACGCCCTCCCCAGATGTGTAAGTTACCCATGCCTTGGGCAATAATACACCCCTATACCATCACAGATGCTGGCTTTTCAACTTTGTGCCTATAACAGTCTGGATGGTTCTTTTCCTCTTTGATCCAGAGGACACGACGTCCACAGTTTCCAAAAACAATTTGAAATGTGGACTCGTCAGACCACAGAACACTTTTCCACTTTGCATCAGTCCATCTTAGATGAACTCGGGCCCAGCGAAGCGTTTCTGGGTGTTGTTGATAAATGCCTTTGGCTTTGCATAGGAGAGTTTTAACTTGCACTTACAGATGTAGCGACCAACTGTAGTTACTGACAGTGGTTTTCTGAAGTGTTGGGGAAGTGTCCCATGTGGTGATATCCTTTACACACTGATGTCGGTTTTTGATGCAGTACCGCCTGAGGGATCGAAGGTCACGGGCATTCAATGTTTGTTTTCGGCCTTGCCACATGCAGTGATTTCTCCAGATTCTCTGAACCTTTTGATGATATTACGGACCTTTGATGGTGAAATTCCTTGCAAAAGCTGGTTGAGAAATGTTGTTTTTAAACTGTTGGACAATTAGCTCACGCATTTGTTCACAAAGTGGTGACCCTCTCCCCATCCTTGTTTGTGAATGACTGAGCATTTCATGGAAGTTGCTTATTTACCCAATCATGGCACCCCCCTGTCCCAATTAGCCTGTTCACCTGTGGGACGTTCCAAATAAGTGTTTGATGAGCATTCCTCAACTTTCTCAGTCTTTTTTGCCACATGTTCCAGCTTTTTTGAAACATGTTGCAGGCATCAAATTCCAAATGAAATAATATTTGCAAAAAATAACAGTTTACCAGTTTCGAACATTAAGTATCTTGTCTTTGCAGTCTATTCAATTGAATAGAAGTTGAAAATAATTTGCAAATCATTGTGTTTTGTTTTTATTTATGATGTTACACAACTTGCCAACTCATCTGTTGTATTGCCATGTTCTGCTACATTGCAATGCGTGTATTCTCCAACAGTCCCACGACGCAGCAGAGGCCATGCACAAAAACAAGGCGAATGCGGGGTTTGGTGCCAGAGGTCAACAATGCATGCTCAGCTCCAGTGAAGGGGAGGAAAAGGGGGTTTCACGTCTTGTTATTGAGCAATATGCTTGGTTTTGTGTTGTTGAGGCCCCCCGCCCCTTTCGCTCTGCTTGTGTTTTCATCCACGCGCTGACAAAGAGAGAGGCCCCGCAAACAGCCACCTTCACACCTCTCGTCGCCGCTCAAGCCCCCTCCATTGAGACGAGGTGGAGCTAGCGCACACACGCTAGCAAACAGATTAATGGCGAGTGAGCAGCGCCTTTCTCCCCACTCTAAGGAGCAGTATTGAGCGCTCGGTATGAAAAGAGGATAAAGCACAGAGCCCTGTTCACTTACGGGCATTGAAATGTTTATAAGGTTGTTTTTCTTTCTTGAAAAAGCGTGACAAAAAAGAGTGCCCCCAAACAACTCGAGCAGCTTGGAAGCTTTATAAAAGTGCCAAATATGAATCACTGCACCGTGCACGCCAGACAGGCCTTTCCTGTGTTGCCTTGCTCGGGAACAGGCCGGGTGGCAGCGAGCTTTACAGTGCCGCACGCTAGATATGACTTGATGCTCCCACTCCCAACCCGGCAGCCTGGGTGGTCCGGCCTCCATTCGGTACCTCCCCCTATTAGCGCCGTAAGCCGGTGATTTACGCAGCTGTCCGCTTCGACTTCATCGGCCCTGTCAGCCGGCGCTGAATTGTGGGCACCTCGCCGCCAAAGCACCGAAGAGAGCCACCCCTGAGAGCAGGAGAAATAGTGAGGGGAAGACATTTTGGGTAAATAACAAGCACTGTTAGTGTAAGACCCTCCAGTGTAAATATGGAGACAGCTGCACGTTCTGTGGGACTTGAAGAAGGTGCAAGAGAAGAGCGCTTCATCTGCTGTCACAAGTCGGAGACTTGGAAGAAAGCTAGCAGATGTTACACTTTAGTTACAGTATGCTTTAGCTCAGGGGTGTCCGCAAATCAGAGCATGCAGGGGCCATATTTTTCTATTTTAAAACCAACACAATATATACTGTACTTTCACTGGTGTATAAGCCACACCCACCAAATTTTAGAAGAAAAAAATATTCATATTCATATTTGTAAGCCACACATAAATATTTTGTAATTATTTATTTACATACTTAATTGCTTCCAAATGATGCCTGTAACACGGCAGTAAAACGGCTGATCAAACAAAACAGAAGTCATTGTCTTGGACCCACTAGCTGCGGAAGCTAGCTCTCCAATCAGCTAAACAGACTTAGATTTTGTAATTATTTATTTACATACCTTAATTGTTTCCAAACGGTGCCTGTAACACGCCAGTAAAACGGCTGATCAAACAAAACAGAAGTCATGGACCCGCTAGCTGCGGCAGCTAGCTCTCCAATCAGCTAAACAGACTCAATAACTCCACGGTGACGTTTTGGTGGATTTACTGAGGAATTTGTGAAACTGAAACAATACAAAAAGAATGCCATTGTAAGTTAATAATACTAACGCAGACACTCATAAACCTAGCATATTAGCTAATTCTAACAATGCTAGCTTCATTACATTATGATAGCACGTACAAATATGCATGAAAACACTCCTACAGACATCACACATGGGACGGTTTAGCAAGTAAGAATTGTTTTAGTTATATTGTAAAACTTACACGGTGGAACAGGGGTTAGTGCATGTGCTTCACAATATGAAGGTCCTGAGTAGTCCTGAGTTCAATCCCGGGCTCTGGATCTTTCTGTGTGGAGTTTGCATGTTCTCCTTGTGACTGCGTGGGTTCCCTCCGGGTACTCCGGCTTCCTCCCACCTCCAAAGACATGCACCTGGGGATAGGTTGATTGGCAACACTAAATGGTCCCTAGTGTGTGAATGTTGTCTGTCTATCTGTGTTGGCCCTGTGATAAGGATTTTAAAAAAAACTACCGTAAATTCTGTACTATAAGCCGCTACTTTTGTTTTGGCTTTTTTCAGCTAATTTATGTTTTTTTCTTCCTTAACGGCCATAATGTTTTGTATTCAACAAAAAGTTTTCATAAAACAGAGACACTGAAGATGTGTGTTATTGTTTGTGCTATGGCACCATCTTTTGGAGGAGTTTGCTCACTGCAGGTGCGGCGGATTGAAAATGTGCTTCCTGTTTCGCGCCTTGAACCGGAAGTATATCCTGTTTCGTCTAATATGTGGCTATAGCACAGACGTCAAACTTAAGACCCGCGGGCCCAATCTGTCCCACCACATCATTTTATGTGGTCAGCCAAATTATTTCATTGTGGCCCGCCATTTCAGTTCAATGTGGCCCGCCATTTAATTTTTAAGTGGCCCATCCTATTATTTGGAATGTGGCCCGCCACATCATTTAAAAGTGGCCTGCCATGTCATGTGTGTGACCAGCCAAATTATTATATGTGGCCCACCACTTAATTTACGAAAGGCAGGAAATAAAATAAAAAAACACTTTTTAGCTAGATGTATTTGTTCTTTTAGTTTTGAGAGAAAAATGTTGCACATGAAATTGCATATATTTTACACTTGAATATCATCTGATGTGCCACCCATTATTTTGGTTATCAAAAATAAACTCTTAAATGTCTGCTTGTCATCTTGACTTATCCTAATTATTTATCAATCCTAAACAAATGATAATAAAACAGTTGCCTTTGCAAATGGCATAACACGGCTATTGTTCATATATATTCATGTATTATTCACTTGTACGTGTGGCCATGTAAGGGCAGCCATAAATGTGATGTGGCCCTCAATAACCCTTGGTCCATAGCGTTTCTGCTCAAAAAGATCCTTCATTCATTACTCCAAGCAACTTTTGTAAGTTTTACAATATAACTGTTAGGATCCGCTGCTCGGATCACCGTTTGTTTACAGTTTAGTGTCACGTTTGTTCGTTTCTGTTGCCATGACGGCAGATTATGCTCAGCTGCCTCTGGTTAGTGTTCGAGACGCTCACCTGTTGTCCGGGCACTAATCAGAGGGCTATTTAGTCTTCGCCCGGGCAGCACTCTGCCTGGCTTCCTAATTTGCTTTCACGCAACAGCTAACGACCACTTTGTTTCCTGCTAGCTCTCATGCTATATTATTTTGCTTGCTAGCTCCCACGCTAGTCGTTTTTGTTTTTTCCTGTCTGAGTTAGTTCCTGAATAAATCATTTTTCCTACCTGCAAGCTGTGTCCGAGCCCGTCTGCATCCTTGGGAGAACACCTCGCACCACGATGCGACCAGGTCGTTACAATAACGCGTCCCATGTGTGATGTCTGTAAGTGTTTTCATGCATATTTGTATGAGCTATCGTAGTGTAATCAAGCTAGCGTTGTTAGCATGAACTAATATGCTAACAAATAATTGCTACCATGTTAGCAATTATTTCAAGTGCCTGGGAGTCTTGTTCACGAGTGAGGGAAGAGTTGACGGTGAGTTCGACAGGCGGATCGGTGCGGCGTCTGCAGTGATGCCGACACTGTATCGATCGGTCGTGGTGAAAAAGGAGCTGAGCCGGAAGGCAAAGCTCTCAATTCACCGGTCGATCTACGTCCCTATCCTCACCTATGGTCATGAGTTTCCTCCGTCCCTTAGAAACCGGGTGAGAAGCTCTGTCATTCGGGAGGAGCTCAGAGTAAAGCCGCTGCTCCTCCACATCGATAGGAGCCAGATGAGGTGGTTTGGGCATTTGGTCAGGGGAGGTGTTTAGGCTGAGTCCGACCGGTCGGTGATACGAGGAAGACCCAGAACACGGTGGAAAGACTTTGTTCCCAGCTGATCTGGGAAAGCCTCGGGATCACCTGGGAAGAGCTGGACGAAGTAGCTGGGGAGAGGGAAGTCTGGGCTTCTCTGCTTAGGCTGCTTCCCCCGCGACCCGATTTCGGATAGCGGATATGGACGGTTTACAAGTGTTTGTGTTTGTAATATTAACTTATGATGGCATTATTTTTATGTTATTTCTATTTTGTAGATTCACCAAAACGTCACCGTGGAGTTTTTGAGTCTGTTTAGCTGATTGGAGAGCTAGCTTACGCAGCTAGTGGGTCCATGATGGTGACTTCTGTTTTGCTTGATCAGCTGTTTTACTGCCGTGTTACTGGCAATGTTTGTCGTCATTACATTATGATAGCATGTACACGCCTACACGCCTACAGATGTCACACATGGGACGGTTTAACAAGTAAGAATTGTTTTAGTTATATTGTAAAACTTACAAAAGTTGCTCGCGGTGATGAATGACGAATCCATACGAGTATAAACGCTATGGGCGGTTTTACTTCCAGTTCAAGGCATTAGTACAGTACAGCATAGTTTTACCCTGCTCCAGTGAGCAAACTCGTCCAAAAGATGTGTTTAGCTGATTGGAGAGCTAGCTTCAGCTGCTAATGGGTCCATGACGATGACAGCGTTTAGAAACAACTAAGGTATGTATGTAAACATTTAGAAAATCTTTCGTAAATGTATATATCTGCGACTTATTGTTTGGTGCAGCTAATATATGTCAAAATGTTTATTTATTCAAAAATTTGGTGGGTGTGGCTTATATACCTGTGCTCGCTATAGCCCGGAAAGTATGGTCGTCTCTGTCATAAACATTTTAGACGTAACAACAAAATATATATATGTTTTAGTTTGAACACTTACATCTTGAGACAAGG
Source organism: Entelurus aequoreus (assembly GCF_033978785.1). Classification (NCBI taxonomy): domain Eukaryota; kingdom Metazoa; phylum Chordata; class Actinopteri; order Syngnathiformes; family Syngnathidae; genus Entelurus; species Entelurus aequoreus. The sequence goes on from NC_084736.1 coordinate 43,316,536, forward strand.
GCTGTTCAAACGTTTCCCTCTTAAGCCATTTTTGATCTTTTTAAAACCTACACAAAATATAGTTTTTTTTTTTTACAATATACATGAAAAATATCAAAACGGCCGCCGCATGCTTTGATTTGTTTTAGTCCACGGCCTTTAGTTGATTGAAATATTTGTCAACACAAGTGAGTAGCAAGATCATTGTCAAGCACGGTGGGGTGAAGCTGCACGAGTGCCCCCGGCACCGGGGAGCTGTGGTTCACTGAGGAGAAAACATGAATTTTATCTTTTTGACAATTTGCTTACGCATTTGTTGACAAAGTGGTGACCCTCGCCCCGTCCTTGTTTGTGAATGACTGAGCATTTCATGGAAGCTGCTTTTATACCCAATCATGGCACCCACCTGTTCCCAATTAGCCTTTTCACCTGTGGGATGTTCCAAGTAAGTGTTTGATGAGCATTCCGCAACTTTCTCAGTCTTTTTTGCCACTTGTGCCAGCTTTTTTGAAACATGTTGCATGCATCAAATTCCAAATGAGCTAATGTTTGAGAAAAATAATAACGTTTTTCAGTTGGAACGTTAAATATCTTGTCTTTGCAGTCTATTCAATTGAATATAAGTTGAAAATGATTTGCAAATCATTGTATTCTGTTTTTATTTACCATTTACACAACGTGCCAATTTCACTGCTTTTGGGTTTTGTATATTGTCTGATACGACACCTCTGTCTGTGAAAGGTGTCGTGTCTCAGTGGTGTGTGGACGTGACGCGGGTGGATTGTCTCCTCCAGACCTCCATGGTGGACGTTAGCGGGAAATGTTGCTGTTGGCTGGGTGCAGGGTGTGACTGGGCTCGGTGTGAAGTGGTTTGCTTCATTTATGCTGGCTCGCAAACACCCCTCATATTCTGCTGTAGACGGGAATTTAAAAAAAGAAAATAGAGCGCGTCCCAGATGCCGAAAAGGTCCGATCAAAGGATTCCCAATTAGAAGCATATAATTATGCAACATAATGATATTAAAGATGGCAGCTCGGTTCGCCCGAGCTAAACTAACTCAACTGGCGGCTGACCATAATTTAGGCTTGCATTGCATTCATGCACAGGGATGGAGATGTAGTGTGTGTGTGTGTGTGTGTGTGTGTGTGTGTGTGTGTGTGTGTGTGTGTGTGTGTGTGTGTGTGTGTGTGTGTGTGTGTGTGTGTGTGCGTGTGTGTGTGTGTGTGTGTGTGTGTGTGTCTGTGTGTGTGTTTGTGTGTGTGTGTGTGTGTGTGTGTGTGTGTGTGTGTGTGAGTGTGTGTGTGTGTGTGTGTGTTTGTGTGTGTTGTAAGAATTCAGAAATGCATATCTTGGCTGCGGCAGCGACATAGGTCTGGGGCGAAAAAGGGCAGAGTCACGACGGCGTGTCACACAGTGGAGGATTTTAGCTGCCTCCGTCGGGGAAAATAAATCATAAGGAGCGGTTGTTATGGTGACAAGAAAAACAGAAGAGCAACGGCAGCCTTTAACCACCGGGGAGAAGAAAAATGATGAGCACACGGCTTCACAGTTAGTTGACATCTTGGAAAAAAATGCAATTTATTTCACTTTTGCTGCTGGTTACAAGAGAAAGCACTCATTGTTTAAATATAAAGCAACTACCACATGCTAATTAGCTTAGTATTGGAGAAAAGTCACATTGAATGAGCACAAAAGGGATCTACATAGATTATATACCGTAAATCAGTGTTTTTCAACCTTTTTTGAGCCAAGGCACATTTTTTTCATTGAAAAAATCCAGAGGCAGACCATCAGCAGAAATCATTAAAAAATGAAACTCAGTAGACAATAAAAAGTCGTTTTGTTGGATATGAATTTAAAGCATAACCAAGCATGCATCACTATAGCTCTTTTCTCAAAGTAGGTGTACTGTCACCACCTGTCACATCACACCATGACTTATTTTGAGTTTTTTGCTGTTTTCCAGTGTGTAGTGTTTTAGTTCTTGTCTTGTGCTCCTATTTTGGTGCAGTTTCATGTCTTCCTTTGAGCGCTATTCCCCGCACCTGCTTTGTTTTAGCAATCACAAATATTTAAGTTGTTGCTATCTTTTTTTGTGTGGACATTGTTGTCATGTCATGTACGGATGTACTTTGAGGACGCCGTCTCTGCTCCACACGCTGTAAGTTTTTGCTGTCGTCCAGCATTCTGTTTTTGTTTACTTTGTAGCCAGTTCCATTTTAGTTTCGTTCTACACAGCCATCCCTAAGCTTTAAAGGCCTACTGAAATGATCTTTTTTTATTTCAACGGGGATAGCAGATCTATTCTATGTGTCATACTTGATCATTTCGCGATATTGCCATATTTTTGCTGAAAGGATTTAGTATAGAACAACGACGATAAAGATCGCAACTTTTGGTATCTGATAAAAAAAGGCTTGCCCCTACCGGAAGTAGCGTGACGTAGTCAATTGAACATATACGCAAAGTTCCCTATTGTTTACAATGATGGCCGCATGAAGTGAGAGAGATTCGGACCGAGAAAGCGACGATTTCCCCATTAATTTGAGCGAGGATGAAAGATTTTTAAATGAGGAAAGTGCAAGTGAAGGACTAGTGGGGAGTGGAAGATGCTGTGAGAGCCGGGGGTGACCTGATATTCAGCTGGAAATGAATACAACAGTAAATAAACACAAGACATATATATACTCTATTAGCCACAACACAACCAGGCTTATATTTAATATGCCACAAATTAATCCCGCATAAAAACACCTAGGTGTTTGTTATGCTAGCTCCTAGCTACTAGCTCGAGCTAGTTATAGCTCGAGCGGGTAATATGGACGGGATCCCGTATATATAACCCGCCAATACAATTCAAACACCTGCATAACACACACACTCACTCAGCCCAAAGAACCGTTCACCTAACCCAAGGTTCATAAAGCTTATATATTTAACCAAAGTTACGTACATGACACGCACGTACGGGCAAGCAATCAAATGTTTGGAAGCGCGCGGGTGGGACCTGATATTCAGCTGGGAATGACTACAACAATAAATAAACACAAGACATGTATATACTCTATTAGCCACAACACAACCAGGCTTATATTTAATATGCCACAAATTAATCCTAATGCTAGCTCCTAGCTACTAGCTCGAGCTAGTTATAGCAAGCGATCAAATGTTTGGAAGCGCAGCTGTGTACTCACGTTATCGCAACTGTGTATCCAAATCAAAGTCCTCCTGGTAAGAGTCTCTGTTGTCCGAGTTCTTCCATCTTGACTGCATCTTTCGGGAATGTAAACAAAGAAGCACCGGCTGTGTACGTGTTGTTGCTGACTTCCCTGGCAAAATAGACACTTCGCACCGACAACTTTCTTCTTTGCTTGCTCAGCTTCTTTCTCCATAATGCAATGAACAAATTGCAACAGATTCACCAACTCAGATGTCCAGAATACTGTGGAATAATGAGATGAAAACAGAGCTATTTCGTATTGACTTCAATGGTGTCCGAATACTTCCGTTTCAATGATTGACGTCACGCGCATACGTCAACCCTCAGAGGCGTTTCGAACCAGAAGTTTAGCGGGAAATTTAAAATTGCACTTTATAAGTTAACCCGGCCGTATTGGCATGTGTTGCAATGTTAAGATTTCATCATTGATATATAAACTATCAGACTGCGTGGTCAGTAGTAGTGGCTTTCAGTAGGCCTTTAATGCCTTTTCTTAGGGGCACTCACCTTTTGATTAGTGTTGGTTTAAGCATTAGACACCTTTTTACCTGCACACTGCCTCCCGCTGTCGTCTGCATATTGTGATCACGACAAACTATCGTCGTCGTTCCCGACATCTACAAAGCAATTAGCTACCGGCTTCCACCTACTGATATGGTATGGTATAACATGGTTACTCTACCGAGCTCGAGACAGCACAGACACTCAACAACGGCACATTATTTGCAGATTATAATTACTGGTTTGCAAATAATATTTTTAACCCAAATAGGTGAAACTGCATAATCTCCCACGGCACACCAGACTGTATCTCACGGCACAGTGGTTGAAAAACACTGCCGTAAATAACTTATTGGGGTTGTTAAAATCAGACATTTCTAAACTTATACTGCTTAGTTTTTACTCTTTAATGGAACAAAATACAGGAAAGACGTAAGGCTGGCTAACGTTAGCTAAGAAATGGCTTCAAAAAACCCTTTGTTGGAACGTATCCAAATCTTTTAGATACGATCAAATACCATTTCTGCAACACATCTTTATTATATTACTGTACAGAGTAGTGTTGTAACGATACTAATACTTTGGTACCGGTACTAAAATATTTTCGATACTTTTCGGTACTTTTCTACATAAAGGGTAACACAAAAAAATGGCATTATTGGCTTTATTTTAACAAAAAATCTTAGGGTACATTAAACATATGTTTATTATTGCAGTTAAGTCCTTAAATAAAATAGTGAACATACTAGACAACTTGTCTTTTAGTAGTATGTAAACAAACAAAGGCTCCTATTAGTCTGCTGACATATGCAGTAACATATTGTGTCATTTATCTACCTATTATTTTGTCTACATTATTAAGGACAAGTGGTAAAAAATGTATTTTTAATCTACTCGTTCATTTACTGTTAATATCTGCTTACTTTCTTTTTCAACATGTTCTATCTACACTTCTGTTAAAATGTAATAATCACTTATTCTTCTGTTGTTTGATACTTTACATTAGTTTTGGATGATACCACAAATCGATCCGATACCAAGTAGTTACAGGATCATACATTGGTCTATTCAAAGTCCTCATGTGTCCAGAGATGTATTTCCTGACTTTATAAACATAATATACATTTTCAAAAAAAGAAAGAAGATGTTGTAATGGCAAAAAAAATTTACATAATCATAGTAGTATCGACTATATACGTGCCTGTACTTGGTATCATAACAGTGGATGTTAAGTGTAGATCCACCAATGACGTTTGTTTAGATTTTAATGCCGGTGAGCTACGGTGTGCATGTTTAGCTATTCCTCGTCCTGCAGTGATAATAATACTTGTAAGAAACATACTTTATTTGTCACCAAGTAGATCAATATTAGTGATTTAGAAGTCGCTAAAACACTGCTGACGGCGGATGGACGTTAGACGCTAGCTAGGGACCGGTACGTTTCAGAGACGGTATAGTACCGAAAATTATTAATTAGTATCGCAGTACTATACTACTACCGGTATACCGTACAACCCTAGTACAGAGTTAGTTGACATCTTAAAAAAATGCAATTTATTCCACTTTCCTCCATGTTTAAATGTGAAGCAACAACCAGATGCTAATTAGCTTAGCCATGGGGAAAAAAGTCACATTGAATGAGCACAATAGGGACCTTCATAGAGTATATACTGTATATTTAGGTTGTTAAAATCAGATATGTTGAAACTTATACTGCTTAAATATTACTCTTTTAATGGAACAAAATACAGGAAAGAAGTAAGATTAGCTAATGTTAACTAGGAAATGGCTTAAAAAAAACCTTTGTTGGAAAACTTTTAGATACAATAAAATACCATTTCAGCAACACATTTTTATTATCTTACTGTACACAGTTAGTTGACATCTTAAAAAAATGCAATTTATTTCACTTGTGCTGCTCGTTACAAGAGAACGCAAAGAAAACGTTTTCTTTTCCAATTTTGCCACCCCAGAAAACTTGCTACTTGAAAACCTGCAAACTGCTAGCATGCTAACTTTTTTCGCCAACTTTTCAGCTGTATATATAACTTGATACATAACACATTTTAACTGCTAGCATGCTAGCATAATACCATTAGCATGCTAACTTATTTTTGCAAATTTTTCAGCTGTACACCCTGAGTCTATGTGACACATGGTAACTGTTAGCATGCTAATTTTACCATGCTAGCATAATATCATTAGCATGCTAACTTATTTTGCCACCATACACCTTAGAACCATAATGCTTGATACTTAAAACATGGTTAATTGTTTAAATATTGTTTAAATATGAAGCAACAACTAGATGCTAATTAGCTTCGCGTTGGAGAAAAGTCACATTAAATGAGCACAAAAGGGAGCTTCATAGATTATATACTGTAAATAACCTATTTAGGTTGTTAAAATCAAACATTTTGAAACTTATACTGCTTGGTTTTTACTCTTTTAAAGGAACATAATACAGGAAAGAAGTAAGGTTAGCTAAGAAATGGCTTTAAAAAAAACTAATGTTTTACCTTTTGTTAAATAAGGGGGGACCCTTACACAAAATGTAAGAAACTGTCTTGCTTCAACAGCACAATACTGGTCCTGTAGTTGTAGGAGACGTCTCAACACCTCGTCAGGAGTACCCGAAAACGGCAGAAAAGTTTTTTGTTTTTTGACCTCGGATATGCGGAAGAAGATGGATGGATGGATGGACACCTCGGGGTCATATAACTTGGTACGTGACACATGCTAACTGTTAGCATGGTAATGTTAAAATGCCAGCATAATATCATTAGCATGCTAACTTATTTTGCCACCGTACACCTTAGAACCATAACACTTTGTACGTAAAACATGGTTAATGTAGCATGCTAACATGATACCATTAGAATGCAAACTTTTGTTTTCCAATTTTGTCACGATACATGATACTTGAAACATGCAAACTGCTAGCATGCTAACGTTTTTCTCAAATTGTTCAGCTGTACACCTAAGTCATATAACTTGATACGTAACACATTTTAACTGTTAGCATGCTAGCATAATTACAATTAGCATGCTAACAGTTTTTCCAGCTGTACACCTCAGATATGTTAAAGAGGTTCATTTAGCCTACTAATGTTTATTTATAAATAGTTGATTTATATAGGCTAGTAAGGTAAAGTTTTGTACCTGACAAGTTTCGGCTATGCTTCTGCAGCCTTCCTCAGAGGTGTCACGTGATGTTAGTGTGACGTCATCTGTGACGTGTTATGTGGATTGTTCCATCCCACCTGAGGTGGTGGGATGGCGGTGTCCCCTGGTGTGCGTCGGGGGTAGGGCGGGGCGCCCCCTGTCACGCCCATCACGTGACACCTCTGAGGAAGGCTGCAGAAGCAAGATAGCCGAAACTTGTCAGGTACAAAACTTTACCTTACTAGCCTATATAAATCAACTATTTATAAATGTACACCTCAGAGTCATATAACATGGTATGTGACACATGCTAACTATTAGCACGCTATTTTTAGCATGCTAGCATAATATCATTAGCATGCTAACTTATTTCGCCACCGTACACCTTAGAACCATAACACGTTGTACTTAAAACATGGTTAATGTTAGCATGCTAATTTTAGCATGCTAGCATAATAACATTAGAATGCTCACTTTTTGTTTCCAATTTTGCCACCCCAGAAAACTTGGTACTTGAAAACATGCAAACTGATAGCATCCTAACTTTTTCGCCAATTTTTCAGCTATACATCTCAGTCATATAACTTGATACGTAACACATTTTAACTGTTAGCATGCTAACATATTTTTGCCAATTTTTCAGCTGTACACCCCTGAGACATATTACATGGTACGTGACACATGCTAGCTGTTAGCATGCTAATTTTACCATGCTAGCATAATATCATTAGCATGATAACATATTTTGCCACCATACACCTTAGAACCATAATGCTTGATACTTAAAACATGGTTAATATTAGAATGCAAATTTTTGCATGCTAGCACAATACCATTATCACGCTAACTTATTTTTGCCAATTTTGCCGCCGTCCCTCCCAGAACCGCATGCTAAGTTTTTAGCCATTTTTTCAGCTGTACGCCTCATTCATATAACTTGATACGTAACATATGTTAACTGTTAGCATGCTAATGTTAGCATGCTAACTTTTTTGGGGGCAATTTTTCCGCCGTATGCCTCAGAACCATAAAACTTGGTACTTGAAACATGCTAACTGTTAGCATGCTAACTTTTTTAGCCATTTTTGTGGTTCAAATATGATGTATAATAAAACCAGAGAATAAAATAGTGTCAACATGGTCTGCTAGACAGGCTGCAGTGGAGAGAGCACCTCGACACGTGCTGCTTTCAAAGAAAAGCACGTGTGCAAAGAGAAAAACGTTTGCTCAGTTCACTGAAGCGTCGTGACCTTTGGAGTACTGAAGACCAGACTGCCATTGAAGCATTGAGCTCCAATCCAGCAGGGATGTCTGTCTCACTTTCTGCATACACTTATCTCTACACCATTAACCTTTAATCTCCATGTTTGCACTCCTTCATTAACCTTCTGTCTAAATGTGTTTGCACTCAACAAAGACCCTGCATGGGTGTGTTGTTCCCCCTTGTGGGTGACTCTTAATATTCACTTGTTTACGCCTCATATGAATATTGAAATAAACTGTATGGAAGACAACGCAGCTCGGAAACATATTTGCTTTCATTTCTCTCAGCCGAAACAATATTTTGTAATTCATTTTTACCTTTTTAATATTTTGATTAATTGTACATAAATCAGTTTGTTTTTGATAATTAATAATTTTTTAAAAATCTGTGAAAAATACAAACAAAGGACCCAGATTTCCTGGTAGACACCAGCGGTGAGGGATGCTGTCAAGCTGAAAAAAGAGTCCTATCGGGCTCTTTTGGCTCGTAGGACTCCGGAGGCAGCAAACAGGTATCGACAGGCCAAGCGGTGTGCGGCTTCAGCGGTCGCGGAGGCAAAAACTCGAACAAGGGAGGAGTTCGGGGAAGCCATGGAAAACGACTTCCAGGCGGCTTCGAAGCGATTCTGGACCACCATCCGCCGCCTCAGGAAGGGGAAGCAGTGCAATGTCAACACCGTGTATGGTGAGGATGGTGTTCTGCTGACCTCAACTGCGGATGTTGTGGATCGGTGGAGGGAATAATTTGAAGACCTCCTCAATCCTACCATCACGTCTTCCTATGAGGAAGCAGTGCCTGGGGTATCGGTGGTGGGCTCTCCTATTTCTGGGGCTGAGGTTGCCGAGGTAGTTAAAAAGCTCCTCGGTGGCAAGGCCCCGGGGGTGGATGAGAGACGTCCGGAGTTCTTTAAGGCTCTGGATGCTGTGGGGCTGTCTTGGTTGACAAGACTCCGCAGCATCGCGTGGACATCGGGGGCGGTACCTCTGGATTGGCAGACCGGGGTGGTGGTTCCTCTCTTTAAGAAAGGGAACCGGAGAGTGTGTTCCAACTATCGTGTGATCACCTTCCTCAGCCTTCCCGGTAAGGTCTATTCAGGTGTACTGGAGAGGAGGCTACGCCGGATAGTCGAACCTCGGATTCAGGAGGAACAGTGTGGTTTTCATCCTGGTCGTGGAACTGTGGACCAGCTCTATACTCTCGGCAGGGTCTTTGAGGGTGCATGGGAGTTTGCCCAACCAGTCTAAATGTGCTTTGTGGACTTGGAGAAGGCATTCGACCGTGTATCCCGGGAAGTCCTGTGGGGAGTGCTCAGTGAGTGTGGGGTATCGGACTGTCTGATTGTGGCGGTCTGTTCCCTGTATGATCAGTGTCAAAGCTTGGTCCACATTGCCGGCATTAAGTCGGACACGTTTCCAGTGAGGGTTGGACTCCGCCAAGGCTGCCCTTTGTCACCGATTCTGTTCATAACTTTTATGGATAGAATTTCTAGGCGCAGTCAGAGCGTTGAGGGTATCTGGTTTGGTGGCTGCCGGATTAGGTCTCTGCTTTTTGCAGATGATGTGGTCCTGATGGCTTCATCGGGCCAGGATCTTCAGCTCTCACTGGATCAGTTCGCAGCCGAGTGTGAAGCGACTGGGATGGGAATCAGCACCTCCAAGTCCGAGTCCATGGTTCTCGCCCGGAAAAGGGTGGAGTGCCATCTCCGGGTTGGGGAGGAGATCTTGCCCCAAGTGGAGGAGTTCAAGTACCTCGGAGTCTTGTTCACAAGTGGGGGAAGAGTGGATCGTGAGATCGACAGGTGCGGCATCTTTAGTAATGCGGACGCTGTATCTATCCGTTGTGGTAAAGAAGGAGCTGAGCCGGAAGGCAAAGCTCTCAATTTACCGGTCAATCTACGTTCCCATCCTCACCTATGGTCATGAGCTTTAGGTTATGACCAAAAGGACAAGATCACGGGTACAAGCGGCCGAAATGAGTTTCCTCCGCCGGGTGGCGGGGCTCTCTTTTAGAGATAGGGTGAGAAGCTTTGCCATCCGGGAGGCGCTCAAAGTAAAGCTGCTGCTCTTCTACATCAAGAGGAGCCAGATGAGGTGGTCCGGGCATCTGGTCAGGATGCCACCCGAACGCCTCCCTAGGGAGGTGTTTCGGGCACGTCCGACCGGTAGGAGGCCACGAGGAAGACCCAGGACACGTTGGGAAGACTATGTCTCCCGGCTGGCCTGGGAACACCTCGAGATCCGCCGGGAGGAGCTGGACGAAGTGGCTGGGGAGAGGGAAGTCTGGGCTTCCCTGCTTAGGCTGCTGCCCCCGCGACCCGACCTCGGATAAGCCGAAGAAGATGGATGGATAGATGGAAAAAAAAAACTGTATTATTAGATTTAAATGATTTTAAAAGGGTTGATTAAAATGAAGAATATTTTTTTTATATACTGGTATTCTCATGAGAACATAAAATACATGTGAAAAAGTGTCCCTACTTGAACAAAATCGCAGTCTAAAACAGAATATTTGTCTATATAAGTATGGTCTTTTCTTCTATTTTTTTTTTTTAACAAAAGATAAACATGCTACAGCAGCTAGCAGCTACACAACAGCTAAGCACACAATAGCGCACAAGCTAGACGTACATAATCAGTAATTGAACAATATTGCAGTCTAAAACAGCACATTTGTCAATATGAGTAAGGTCTTTTCTTCGGTTTTTGTCAAGTCATATACAAAAGGTAAACATGCAGCTAGCAGATACACAACAGCTAAGCACACAAGCTAGACACACGTAATCAGCAATTGAACAATATTGCAGTCTTAAACAGCACATTTGTCAATATAAGTATGGTCTGTTCTTCTATTTTTGTCAAGTTATTTTCAAAAGGTAAACATGCTACAACAGCTAGCAGCTACACAACAGCAAAGCACACAAGCTAGACGTACGTACAGTAATCTATAATTGAACAATATTGCAATCTAAAATAGGTCATTTGTCAATAGAAGTATGGTCTTTTCTTCCGTTTTTGTCAAGCCATTTACAAAAGGTAAACATGCTACATTAATTACACAACAGCTAAGCAACAATAGAGCACAAGCTAGACGTACGTAATAAGTAATTGAACAATATTGCAGTCTTAAATAGCACATTAGTCAATATAAACAAGTATCAAATAATTCTATTTGCATATTACTTACACATACAAAGTCTCCAAGACAGAAGCATATTAGAAACTATCCAGTAACAAATGTGTCCGCATTATTTTACTTACTGCGTCATCTTTCATATTGATTTTATTTTTTGATAAGAATACAAGTATATACAATAGTATATAGTCATTTTAATCACTGGCACTTTTATAATCAGAATCAAAATCAGCTTTATTGTCTAAGTACGTTAAACACACAAGGAATTTGATTTGGTAGACTCTGCTCTCTTTGTTCAATGTACAAAAATCAATAATATGAATGAACTAAAAGTATAATCAAGTATTTAAATAACTAGTATGTGCAAGGTTAATAACTAATAGTGCAGTGGTGAACAGAGCAAAGCAAAACGATGATGAGGGGAGCATGAGTTAGCAGATTTGATTAATCATTTTAAAGTAGTAACACATTTTGTATTTAATAATTCAATAATATACTTATTGTCATATACTTAGTTGTTAGAAAATATTTAGTCAATGAAAAACATTAACCAATGTATTGTTAACCGTCTGAAATGGACTTATGATGTCTTAAAATTGAGGTGTAAGCTTTTTTTTTTTTTACTTCAAGGAGTTAAACTCATAACGCAAGCAGGTTGAATGAGGCGGACACATTTGTTACTGGATAATTTCTGCCATGGAGACTTTGTATGTGTAACTATAATTATTTGATACTTGTTTATCTTGACTAATGTGCTGTTTTACACTGCAATATTGTTTATTTACTTATTATGTACATCTAGCTTGTGTGCTTAGCTGTTGTGTAGCTGCTAGCTTCTGTAGCATGTTTACCTTTTGTAAATGACTTGGCAAAAATAGAAGTAAAGACCAACCGTGTGTGTTTTTTTTGGAGTGGTAATTTTCTTTTTTGGGTGACACTTAATTCAAGAAGTTAAACTCATAACGCAGTAGGCTGAATGATGCGGACACATTTGTTACTGGACACTTTCTTATACGCTTCTGCCTTGGAGACTGTAAGTGTAAGTACTATGCAACTATAATTATTTGATACTTGTTTATATTGACTAATGTGCTGTTTTACACTGCAATATTGTTAAATTCTTTACTATGTACGTCTAGCTTGTGTGCTATTGTGTGCTTGGCTGTAGTGTAGCTGCTAGCTTTTGTAGCATGTTTACCTTTTGGAAATGGCTTGACAAGAATAGAAGTAAAGACCGACCTTGTGTGTTTATTGGAGGACATTTAGATGTTAACTGTGTACAAGTAAATACTCTGCACGACTGATGCACCGACTTTTTTGCTGATATCGGGCTGATATCTGACATGGATATCATATGGGGACCTATACTGAATGACAAGAGTTGGGAGTAGAACTATCCATCCTTTGTTTTTGCAAACAAATGAGTGGTGAAAAGTGGCCAGCAGCCGAGTGAATTGAGATCTAATCACCTGTGACGTCACAGCTGCCAGAATCAATGTTTTCTTTTGAAAAATGTGAAAACATATTCTTGCTCTTACTCTAACTTTTAATGTCCCTACTTAAAGTAATGGCCGTCATTTGCATGATTTAAACGAGCCATTTCCAAATAAAAGGTGCAGAGCAGATGCTTAATTACATATTGATGTCTTTTTACTGCGCAGACATTATTATTCAACACGTCGCCAAAGGTTAGAGATACATTTTGCTTTCAGCTTTGCTTTGTATGTTGTCTTTTTCTTTCAGCCCACCTGAAACCCCCAGCTAGCACACTAATGTGTTGCAGCTGTGCAAGTCACACTTACAGCGCCCACTAGTGGTCAGAGAGGGAATAATCTGCAGCATGCTATTCTGTCTATGTACAGTATGTATTTATTATGTAAAGTCCCACAAATATACTTGTTTTACTTTCAGCGTTGATTTTTTTATTACGTATGAAAATAATTTGTTTTGTTTGTGAGCATTTAACATAAATATATGTCACTTTAATGAGAATAAAAGAGAATACAGGACATAAATTATACAAAAATGACGGTAACAATTATATAAAAATGTATTACCATTTTTTAAAGCAATATGGTTATATTTTTAAGTTGTTTTTATAATATTTTGAATTCAAATTAAATCACTAAAAGCAATTTAGGTGACTTATTTCATTAAAGTTGTCTCGAAAATTGTAATTTACAGAAATGTAATATATATACGTATATATATGTACATATGTATGTGTATGTATATATTATGTATATATATATATATATATATATATATATATATATATATATATATATATATATATATATATATATATATATATATATATATATATATATATATATATATATATATATATATATATATATAGCCATTGTTTGCAAATACAGAGGTCAAAGGTTTCCTATAGTTCTTCAGCAGGTTTGCACACACGACAACAGGGAATTTGGCCCACTCCTTCACACAAATCTTCTCTAGATCTGCCAGGTTTCGGGGCAGTCGCCGAGCAACACAAAGCTTCAGCTCCCTCCAAAGATTTTTTATTGGATTTAGGTCTGGAGACTGGCTAGGTCACTCCAGAACCTTGATATGCTTGGTATGGACCCACTCCTTGGTTATCCTGGCTGTCGTTGTCATGTTGGAAGACCAAGCCACCACCCATCTTCAATGCTCTGACTGAGGGAAGGAGGTTTTTGGCCAAAATCTCACAATACATGGCCCCGTTCATCCTCTCCTTAATACAGTGCAGTCGTCCTGTCCCCTTTGCTGAAGAACACCCCCAAAGCATGATGTTTCCACCTCCATGTTTCACTGTAGGGATGGTGTTCTTGGGATGATACTCATCCTTCTTTTTCCTCCAAACCCAACGAGTGGAGTTTATACCAAAAAGTTATATTTTGGCCTCATACCACATGACTTTCTCCCATGACTCCTCTGGATCATCCAGATGGCCATTGGCAAACTTCAGGCTGGCCTGGCTGACTTAAGCAGGGGAACCTTCCGTGCGATGCATGATTTTAAACCACTACGTCGTAGTGTTCTACTGTAGCCTTGGAAACAGTGCTCCCAGCTCTCTTCAGGTCATTCACCAGCTCCTGCCGTGTAGTTCTGGGCTGATTCCTCACTTTTCTTATCATGAGTGATGCCCCACGAGGAGAGATCTTACATGGAGCCCCAGTCCGAGGTAGATTAGCAGTCATGTTTAGCCTCTTCCATGTTCTAACAATTGCTGCAACAGTTGATCTATTCTCACCAAGCTGCTTCCCAATTGTCCCATAGCCTTTTCCAGCTTTGTGGAACTCTACAATTTTGTCTCTGGCCTCTTTTGACAGCTCTTTGGTCTTGCCCATGGTAGCAGTTGGACCTTGACTGACTGTGGGCTGCACAGGTGACTTTAATGAGCTCAAAGGGGTGATGGGTAGGTGGGTGGGTGATTAGTTGTGGGGTCAAGGTGGACTTTTTTTTAAAGTAGACTGACAGCTCTTTGAGAGTCATAATTCTTGCTGATTCTCATGTGTGCAAATACTTATGAACCCCAGTTACATACAAATAAATCATAAAAAAATCATACGATGTGATTTCCGGATTTTTCTTTTTAGATGATGTCTCTAACAGTGGAAATACATCTATGAAGAACATTTCAGACCTCTCCCTAATTTATAAGTGGGAGAACTTGCAAAATTGCAGGGTGTGCAAATACTTGTGGACCTAACTGTAAATATATATATATATATATATATATATATATATATATATATATATATATATATATATATATATATATATATATATATATATATATATATATATATATATATATATATATATATATAATTGTGTATATGTGTGTATATATATATATATATATATATATATATATATATATATATATATATATATATATATATATGATGGGTTTTTAACATGTAAAGCGACTTTGGGTACTTAGAAAAGCGCTATATAAATCCCAGGTATTATTATTATTATATATACAGTGTTGGGACTAACGCGTTACAAAGTAACGCGTTACTGTAACGCCGTTAGTTTCGGCGGTAACTAGTAATCTAACTCGTTATTTTTTTATATTCAGTAACTCAGTTACCGTTACTACATGATGCGTTACTGCCTTATTTTACGTTATTTTTTATGTAGTATCGGCTAGAAACAGATGCGCTGCGGTGTCTTTCTTCTGAATCTTCCTCTGTCACACGCCGGAGAGAAGAAAAGATGCGTGTGTGTGTGTCTGGGTGTGGCTGTGGGGAGGGGAGGCACACACGTGATCCGCGGTTTGATATATAAAACAAAACAAAAAGGTTGTTCGCATGCACGTTCAGTCCACACACAGCGTGGTCATGGCGAGCGGAGTAACGGAGGAGCTTGAACGCCCCGCGCCATTTAATTGGTGTGTTTATAGGTGCAGACTCCGTTGTGCAAAACGAGGCTTTTAAACACATGCTGAACGTGCTTGAGCCACGTTACGACATCCCGTCGCGCACCCACTTCAGCGATAAGATTGTGCCAGATCTTTATGAGCAGGAGAAGAAAAAAGTTGTGGATGAACTATCCCGAGCATCACCAGTTGCGCTCACGACAGACTGGTGGACGTCCAGGGAAACTATGTGACGATAAGCGCTCACTTCATCACAGCAGACTGGCAGATGAGCAGACACGCCCCCTCTACGAGAGTCACATTGCGCAGGTACTGACACAAGCAGTGGAGGAATGGAAGATAAAGATATCCCAGTCACAAGTGATAATGCCAAAAATCAAATAATTGCAGTGAATGAGGCAGGACTGGGACTACAGACAGGTGCTTTGCACATGTAGTGAATTTGGCATCACAGAAGGGAATCTCAGTCAATAGGATGGATCAGGAAGGAGGTTTCCTAGCACAACAGCTGCTCATGTGCTTAAGACAAAGCAAGAAATGCTAAAGCTGCCTACTCATAAAGCTCATACATGATGTCCCAACGAAGTGGAACTCCACTTATGATATGTTGCAGCAGCAGGCAGCTATATACTCTGCATTGACCCACAACACCCTGAAGGCAAATGTCAAAGACATCATCAACCTGTCTGATGATGATGTGAGAGTGGCAGAGGAGGTCCTCCAGGTGCTTAAACCCCTCAAAAGTGTTACATCTGAAACTTCACCATCTGTGTCAATGATCCTGCCACTGAAAACAAGGACTCTACAATCCAAGTGTGGAAGACAGCAGCATCAGGCTTTATTTCACTATCTATGTTTCAAGGAAGATGATGTGCCTTCTTAACTTGCACTTTCAGTTGTTTTTTATTAATGGTCATTGGTCCAAGTTTAAAGAAAGGAGAAATGCCTTTTTATGTTGCACTGTTTTTCATTAATTATGTTAAAATGCAAATAAAAATGCATGTCAAGTTGATCAACAGATTGTATTATTCTCTAGTGCAATAACAGTACTGAAATGAAGGCTAAAAGGCCATTAATGGGAGCTTTAAAAACAAGAAGAAAAAAAGAAGTAACTAAATAGTTACTTTTCACAGTAACGCATTACTTTTTGATGTAAGTAACTGAGTTAGTAACTGAGTTACTTTTGAAATTAAGTAACTAGTAATTGTAACTAGTTACTGGTTTTCAGTAACTAACCCAACACTGTATAAATATATATATATATATATATATATATATATATATATATATATATATATATATATATATATATATATATATATATATAATGTGTGTATACATATATATACATATACATATATATATACACATATATATATATATATACCGTATATACACATATATGTATACTTAAATATACATATATATATATATACACATATATATATATATATATACATATATATATATACTTAAATATACATATATATATATACACATATATATATATATATATATATACATATATATATATATATATATATATATATATATATATCAGTACATATATATATATATATATATATATATATATATATATATATATATATATATATATATATATATATATATATATATATATATATATATATATATATATATATATATATATATATATATATATCAGTGACGTGCGGTGAGGTCCATGGCTGGTGAGGCACTGACTTCATCACAGTCAGATTTACAAACATATGAACCCTAAAGAGCAGGGGTGTCCAAACTTTTTCCACGGAGGGCCGCACACGGAAAAATTCAAGCATGTGGGGGCCATTTTGATATTTTTCATTTTCAAACCATAACAAAATATATGCATTTTTTATGTATTTTACCTTTAGGGGTCCCGGGGACCATAAAGGGTTTCAGTCATTAAAATGTTAAAAATAAGTCAAATTATTATTATTTTTCAATAATTTAACGCTTAATGTAAATCTCTATATCAACTTCAAGTTGATATAAAGTAATACAAATTAAAAAAAATGTTTTATGGCTTTTCTGTCAAAAACAACTTAGTTTTTTTTATAGTAAAACTGAATTATGCAGTATTTAGTAATTAGAGCCCTAAAAGATCAATAATGCAGTACACCTTTGATTTTAATTATTTAATATTTTTGAGTAATCACAGTGAAAAGATAAATAAAAAATCACTAAATATATCTGGGATCCAAAAGGTGCCCCACTCATAAAGTGATACATTTTTATTAGGTTTTTCTTTTACTTTCAACACTTAAGTTACGAGATCAACTTCAGATATATCTGTCGATTTTATGCTGGAACTATTATTTTGTTTGTTTTATGCGCTTTTGTCAAAGAAAACGTTGATGTTTTTATATGGCAACCACACAATATATGCAATATTTACCACATAAAACATTTTAAAGTGAAATATTTGAAGTAATTGGAGCCCTGAAAATAATTCATTATAACATGGATTTTTTGTCATTATATATTTTTTTTGAGCAATGGCAAAAAAAAAGAAAAATGAAGTAAGACAAAAGAAAAAAAACAGCCTGCATGGCAGCTTTTGTGTCAACATTGCAACTTTTTCTCGTTAGATTTCACCTCATTCCACTTTTTTTAATGTTCTTTTTTATTTTTACAATAGTATTTCCAGAATGTGTGGCGGGCCGGTAAACAATTAGCTGCGGGTCGCAAATGGCCCCCGGGCCGCACTTTGGACACCCCTGCTAAAGAGTATCTTATTCACCATGTGATTGGCAGCAGTTAACAGGTTATGTTTAAAAGCTCATACCAGCATTCTTTACACATACAAACTGTAGCACACAAAAAAGCACATTTAATAAAAAAACATTATTATGGTCTTACCTTTCTTGCTGGACAGACATCCACACAGCCAGCCTTTGCGTGTGTACCACGCCGTTTGAAAATAACGGGTCTTCTGTCCCGAAGTCAAAAGCAAACCTTTTAGCTCCGGCGTTGGTCTACCTTAAATTATTACCTCATGCTTCGATTGAAAGTCAAGTTTAGAAAACTGTTTTATTTTACATATGTAATCCTCCATGTTTTTAATAAAAGTTAAGGCGAGAGGAAATAAACAATCGCTGCACTAATTGCTAACTGTTGCTTGTTCTCACTTCTTCTGCGGCCGAGGAATGATCTCTGGGATCACTACCGCCCTCTACCAACAGGAGGCCGGATTACTGCGAGCCTCAGCCAGTACGTCTTTTGCAGCAGTTTTTATGAATGCTCAGCACAAAAAATACGTTACACACATACAGTTGTTGACAAAATACACTGTACATTATATACCTCAGCTAACTAAACTATGCCATAGTTTAGTTAGCTGATATAATTTCATATAGCAATAGTCTCACTGCACAGCAGGCCAGCAGTTAGCCGAGTCATTGCGCAATCCATGTTGAGGCACAACTGAGTGACGTGCCTCAACTGGCTGCTGATCACCGCACCGTCTCTTCTCAGTATTTGAACGGCAAATGTGAAAATAAAAATAAAAATAATCTAAAACTGGTGAAGTTAAAGGCCTACTGAAACGCACTACTACCGACCACGCAGTCTGATAGTTTATGTATCAATGATGAAATCTTAACATTGCAACACATGCCAATACGGCCGGGTTAACTTATAAAGTGCAGTTTTAAATTTCCCGCCACACTTCCGCTTGAAACGTCTCGGTATGATGACGTATGCGCGTGACGTAGCCAGTTTAACAGAGGTATGGCTTCCCCATTGAAGCCAATACGAAATAGCTCTGTTTTCATCTCATTATTCCACAGTATTCTGGACATCTGTGTTGGTGAATCTTTTGCAATTTGTTCATTGCATTATGGAGAAAGAAGCTGAGCAATCAAAGAAGAAAGTTGTCGGTGCGAAGCGGATATTTTGCGAGGGAAGTCAGCAACACAACACAGCCGGTGTTTGTTTACATTCCCGAAAGATGCAGTCAAGACCGAAGAACTCGGACAACAGAGACTCTAACCAGGAGGACTTTGATTTGGATACACAGACGCGATACCGTGAGTACGTAGCTGCGCTTCCAAAAATTTGATCGCTTGCTATAAGTAGCTCGAGCTAGTAGCTAGGAGCTAAGAGCTAGCATAACAAACACCTATGTGTTTGTTATGCGGGATTAATTTGTGGCATATTAAATATAAGCCTGGTTGTGTTGTGGCTAATAGATTATATATATGTCTTGTGTTTATTTACTGTTGTAGTCATTCCCAGCTGAATATCAGGTCCCACCCGCGCGCTTCCAAACATTTGATCGCTTGCCCGTACGTGCGTGTCACGTACGTAACTTCGGTTAAATATATAAGCTTTATAAACCTTGGGTTAGGTGAACGGTCCCTCTGGGCTGAGTGAGTGTGTGTGTGTGCAGGTGTTTGAATTGTATTGGCGGGTTATATATACGGGATCCCGTCCATATAACCCGCTCGAGCTATAACTAGCTCGAGCTAGTAGCTAGTAGCTAGGAGCTAGCATAACAAACACCTAGGTGTTTGTTATGCGGGATTAATTTGTGGCATATTAAATATAAGCCTGTTGTGTTGTGGCTAATAGAGTATATATATGTCTTGTGTTTATTTACTGTTGTAGTCATGCCCAGCTGAATATCAGGTCCCACCCGCGCGCTTCCAAACATTTGATTGCTTGCCCGTACGTGCGTGTCATGTACGTAACTTTGGTTAAATATATAAGCTTTATGAACCTTGGGTTAGGTGAACGGTTCTTTGGGCTGAGTGAGTGTGTGTGTTGTGCAGGTGTTTGAATTGTATTGGCGGGTTATATGGACGGATCCCATCCAAATAACCCGCTCGAGCTATAACTAGCTCGAGCTAGGAGCTAGGAGCTAGGAGCTAGGAGCTAGCATAACAAACACCTAGGTGTTTGTTATGTGGGATTAATTTGTGGCATATTAAATATAAGCCTGGTTGTGTTGTGGCTAATAGAGTATATATATGTCTTGTGTTTATTTACTGTTGTAGTCATTCCCAGCTGAATATCAGGTCACCCGGCTCTCACAGCATCTTCCCTATCTGAATCGCTTTCACTCCCCACTAGTCCTTCACTTGCATTTTCCTCATCCACAAATCTTTCATCCTCGCTCAAATTAATGGGGAAATCGTCGCTTTCTCGGTCCGAATCTCTCTCACTTCTGGCGGCCATCATTGTAAACAATAGGGAACTTTGCGGATATGTTCAATTGACTACGTCACGCTACTTTCGGTAGGGGCAAGCCTTTTTTTTTATCAGATACCAAAAGTTGCGATCTTTTATCGTCGTTGTTTTATACTAAATCCTTTCAGCAAAAATATGGCAATATCGCGAAATTATCAAGTATGACACATAGAATAGATCTGCTATCCCCGTTTAAATAAAAAAAATTCATTTCAGTAAGCCTTTAAATGGAAAATAACTTTAGTATAATCACTAGATCAGGGGTCACCAACCTTTTTGAAACCAAGGCTACTTCTTGGGTACTGATTAATGCGAAGGGCTACCAGTTAGATACACACTTAAATAAATTGCCGGAAGTAGCCAAGTTGCTCAATTTACCTTTAACTCTGTTATTATTAATAATTAATGATATTTATCTTTGTGGAAACACTGATCATCTTAATGATTTCTCACGATAAATATATATAGAAACAGATAAATATCAATATGCAACACTTTATTTTTATATTTTCTCTAAGTGCACATTTTTCAAATTGAACATTTTCAATGATCACTTCTAAGACAGTCTTGTGAAATCACAATATCCCATTTAACTAGCTAGCCACTAACATTTTTTAAGAAATTATGAATTACTTTGCACCATGTTTGTACAAATAATAACTCATGTAAAATACAAAAGTAAACTCTCAAATTTTTAAATCATGTCACACTTTGAACTGGACACCAAATCTGTTATCTGTTTCTTTGTCAGTTAGTGGGAAGCCTGGCATTGCATGCTCTTAACTAGTGTGTTGTACTCTGGTGTGTAACTTGACACTGCAACTCTGAGTGAGTCTTGCAGATGTGCATCAGTGAGGCGTGTTCTGTGTTTGTTCTTGATGAAGTTCATGTCAGAAAAGGCTGATTCACAAAGATAAGATTTTTCCTCATTGTTTGCGGAACCTTCTTAATCTTTTGGACATATTTTCA
>NC_084736.1:43345861-43354765 GCF_033978785.1 Entelurus aequoreus
TATATATATATATGTATATATATATATATATATATGTATATATATATATACTAAATTATGACTCGCGATTCAGATGTGAATTCATTTTTTAGCAGCACTTTAGTTTTATACCCATGTAAATATATTGTGTGTACATAAAAGATGTGTCCCTTAAGAGTGAACTCATGTAAAGCCACTAAGAATGGATGTGTTTAATCAAGATAAATGCAACTCTGGTACAATTCCCTGAAAGCCTGAAAACAAATTACCTAATAGGAAGCGAAGCACCGAGTCCCATGACTATTTCAATGATGTCCACAAAAAAGAACAACATTCACCAATGTGACCTCTTAACAATAATAATTTTAAAAAACTTTGATAAATTGATTGCTCGTTGTTTGGAGTAAAAAACTCAGAAGTCTTCCTCAGCGTTGCGACTCTTGGATGACTTGAGCTCTTTGAGGCGTTGGATGCACTCATCCACGCTGCGCTCACCGTGCACTTTGTTGTCACGCGTGCGCACATTGACTGTGTTGCTGCTCTTCTCCTTCTCCCCCACCACTGTGTGTGTGCATGAGCAGCACCACGTTAGCAGCACTCCATATGATGATGATGATGATGATGAAAACACTCACCCAGGATGAAGTTGTACTGAGCCAACTGTGCGTTTCGAATCTTCTTGTTCAGAGTACATCCTGGGTCTAGATCCACGTCACTCATGAAGCCTCTGGTGTGGAACTCTTGTTGGACCTGCACGCACACACACACACACACACACACACACGACCAGATGTTTGGTGTCTGCTCCACTTGGGGGCAGTCATGCACTTTGACTGTGAGGGCAAACCTAATACATGATCTTTGATTTGCTATTCCACTTTTGTCCCTGTCAGCAGTTTTTCACAGCAGCAAAGTGCAAAACATATTTGTTTGAAATGATTTTAAGTAGATTTCTATGAAGACTCCTGTCATATAGACAATTTTTGATTTGTTTTTTTCAGTGGAGCCCTAAAACAGCAGTATTTCTGTTAAATACTCATTTAATAATGAATTAATGAAGATTATATTCACTGATTGTGTTCGCTTTTGGTGAAGTGGATGTTTTGCAATATTGTCTAGACTTATTAAAATAAAACAATTGTTATGTTGCATGAGCCAGCTTGTAACTCAAAGTACTTGAGTCTCTAATCATTGTCTACCATTGAAATGAATTTACTGGGTGCTTGGACCCTAAAACTGCACAATTGTAACATGCCTTTAGAAAAAGTGACTTTTAGATGACCAATGTGTGAAAAGAGTACAAGAGAATTTACTACAAACAACTACGGTATTTACTATAGATGTGAATTGCACAATTCATGATTTAATTCCGATTCTTGGGATGACGATATGATTCAACACAATTCTTGTGATATATTATTTGGTGTAAAAAATTAACAAAACAGGTTACAGGTTACAAAATATACTTTTGGCTGCTGACATGACGTCGGTGTATTTGAAGCGAGCAAGTGGAGATGGCCTAGAAAACATTTGTAATAGATTTTTAATGAATAATTACATGTATATAAATATATGTATATAATATATGCATATATACATACATATAATATATGCATACAGTATATACTAGGGGTGTAACGGTACGTGTATTTGTATTGAACCGTTTTGGTACGGGGGTTTCGGTTCGGTTTGGAGGTGTACCGAACGAGTTTCCACACAAACACATTAAGTAGCCGCCTACGCTTCCTTCTGCCTCTGTCTCTGTCAGTACTCTACACAGCATCCAGCATTGTCCCACCCACACAACCATCTGATTGGTTACAAACAGAGCGGTAACAGCCAATCAGCAGTGCGTATTCAGAGCGCATGTAGTCCGTGCTTAGCGTTTAGCAGGTAAGCATCAGGCAGCAGACTCTCCCCAAATTATAATAAACACCTCCCAATCAACTACTAGTAACATCACTATGAGCCCGTTGACGTTCTAGAAACCTAAACGGCAACTCAGCTCACTCGCAGTCCTGGCTTGAGGTGAAGGCTAATTCGCTTTTAGCGTAACGTTAGCTCATTTTGCGGTGTGTGCGTGTGTGTGTGTGTGCATGTGTGTGTTACGGACAGCAAAGCCCTGTCTGTCTGTTATTTCACTTTACCTTTTTCTGTGTTGATTGAGCTATGTTGAAGCAGGACATTATGTTAAATGAAGAGTTTCTGTCTCTGATAGTTGATATAATAATGTAAGTGCATCATTAAGCCTACATGAACTCCATGGTGTTCAGGGATGAATAGTCTCTCCTATTGCTATTGTACTATTTTTTTCAGCTATAGTTACATTAATCATTAGAAATGCAGCAGCCTATTTTTGAATGGCAGGGTCCCTGCTATCACATGTTGATAAAAATATAACATTTACATAATAAAAATCAACTACAGGCTTCCCAAATGCTGTAATAAATTAAGCATGATGAGTTGACTTGAAACTGCTTAATGTTGCACTTTTTATATGTAGAAGAAAAGTTTTGTCATTTTATTTAATCTGAGCAACAACTTGAGGCAGTTTAATGTTGATTAACGTGGGCAGAATTATTATAGTGTTCCCAATGTTAAAAGGATAAAGCCATTGTTTACAAATTTGGTAAATAAATAACCAAAACATTTATATTTTGTCGTTTTCTTACTATGCCGAAAATGAACCGAACCGTGACCTCTAAAGCGAGGTACGTACCGAACCGAAATTTTTGTGTACCGTTACACCCCTAATATATACATACATATATATACATATATGTTTATATATATATATACATATATGTATATACAATCCCCGTTTCAATATGAGTTGGGAAATTGTGTTAGATGTAAATATAAATGGAATACAATGATTTGCAAATCATTTTCAACCCATATTCAGTTGAATATGCTACAAAGACAACATATTTGATGTTCAAACTGATAAACTTTTTTTTTTGCAAATAATCATTAACTTTAGAATTTGATGCGAGCAACACGTGACAAAAAAGTTGGGAAAGGTGGCAATAAATACTGATAAAGTTGAGGAATGCTCATCAAACACTTATTTGGATCATCCCACAGGTGAACAGGCAAATTGGGAACAGGTGGGTGCCATGATTGGGTATAAAAGTAGATTCCATGAAATGCTCAGTCATTCAGAAACAAGGATTGGGCGAGGGTCACCACTTGGTCAACAAATGCGTTAGCAAATTGTTGAACAGTTTAAGAAAAACCTTTCTCAACCAGCTATTGCAAGGAATTTAGGGATTTCACCATCTACGGTCCGTAATATCATCAAAGGGTTCAGAGAATCTGGAGAAATCACTGCACATAAGCAGCTAAGCCTGTGACCTTCGATCCCTCAGGCTGTACTGCATCAACAAGCGACATCAGTGTGTAAAGGATATCACCACATGGGCTCAGGAACACTTCAGAAACCCACTGTCAGTAACTACAGTTGGTCGCTACATCTGTAAGTGCAAGTTAAAACTCTCCTATGCAAGGCGAAAACCGTTTATCAACAACACCCAGAAACGCCGTCGGCTTCGCTGGGCCTGAGCTCATCTAAGATGGACTGATACAAAGTGGAAAAGTGTTCTGTGGTCTGACGAGTCCACATTTCAAATTGTTTTTGGAAACTGTGGACGTTGTGTCCTCCGGACCAAGGAGGAAAAGAACCATCCGGATTGTTATAGGCGCAAAGTGTAAAAGCCAGCATCTGTGATGGTATGGGGGTGTATTAGTGCCCAAGACATGGGTAACTTACACATCTGTGAAGGCGCCATTAATGCTGAGAAGTACATACAGGTTTTGGAGCAACATATGTTGCCATCCAAGCAATGTTATCATGGACGGCCCTGCTTATTTCAGCAAGACAATGCCAAGCCACGTGTTACATCAACGTGGCTTCATAGTAAAAGAGTGCGAGTACTAGACTGGCCTGCCTGTAGTCCAGACCTGTCTCCCATTGAAAATGTGTGGCGCATTATGAAGCCTAAAATACCACAACGTAGACCCCTGGACTGTTGAACAACTTAAGCTGTACATCAAGCAAGAATGGGAAAGAATTCCTCCTGAGAAGCTTAAAAAATGTGTCTCCTCAGTTCCCAAACGTTTACTGAGTGTTGTTAAAAGGAAAGGCCATGTAACACAGTGGTGAACATGCCCTTTCCCAACTACTTTGGCACGTGTTGCAGCCATGAAATTTTAAGTTAATTTGTATTTGCAAAAACAAAATAAAGTTTATGAGTTTGAACATCAAATATCTTGTCTTTGTAGTGCATACAATTGAATATGGGTTGAAAATGATTTGCAAATCATTGTATTCCGTTTATATTTACATCTAACACAATTTCCTAACTCATATTGAAACGGGGTTTGTACATACATATATGTATATACATACAGTTGTGCTCATAAGTTTACATACCCTTGGAAAATGTATGATTTCTTGGCCATTCTTCAGAGAATATGAATGATAACACAACAACCTTTCTTCCACTCATGCTTAATGGTTGTGTGAAGCTATTTATTGGCAAACAACTGTGTTTACTCTATTTAAATCAAAATGACAAAAAAAGTACCCAAATGACCCTAATCAAAAGTTTACATACCCCAGTGACTTTGATCTGATAACATGCACAAAAGTTGACACAAACAGGTTTGAATGGCTAATCAAGGTTCCAATCCTCACCTGTGACCTGTTTGTTTGTAATTAGTGTGTGTGTATAAAAGGTCAGTGAGTTTCTGGGCTTCTGACAGACCATTGCATCTTTCATCCAGTGCTGCACAGATGTTTCTGGATTCTGAGTCATGGGGAAGGCAAAATAATTGTCAGGAAAGGGGTATAAAAAGATATCCAAGGAATTGAGAATGCCAATCAGCAGTGTTCAAACGCTGATTAAGAAGTGGAAAATTAGGGATTCTGTTGAAACCAAACCACGGTCAGGTAGACCAGCCACAACTGCCAGGAAAATTGTTCGAGATGCAAAGAAAAATCCACAAATAACTTCAGCTGAAATACAGGACTCTCTGAAAAATGGTGGTGTGGCTGTTTCAAGATGCACAATAAGGAGGCACTTCAACAAAAATGGGCTGCATGGTCGAGTCGCCAGAAGAAAGCCATTTCTGCGCAAATGTCACAAAGTATCCCACTTACATTACGCCAAACAGCACAGACACAAGCCTCAAAACTTCTGGAACAAAGTAATTTGGAGTGATGAGACCAAAATTGAACTTTTTGGCCACAACCATAAACGTTACATTTGGAGAGGAGTCAACAAGGCCTATGATGAAAGGAACACCATTCCTACTGTGAAACACAGAGGTGGATCACTGATGTTTTGGGGGTGTGTGAGCTACAAAGGCACAGGAAAGTTGGCCAAAATTGATGGCAAGATGAATGCAGCATGTTATCAGAAAATACTGGAGGAAAATTTGCACTCATCAGCATTCTGAAGCTGCGCATGGGTTGTTTTTTTGACGTTCCAACATGACAATGATCCAAAACACAAGGCCAAGTTGACCTGTCATTGGCTACAGCATAACAAAGTGAAGGTTCTGGAGTGGCCATCTCAATCTCCTGACCTCAATATCATTGAGCCACTCTGGGGAGATCTCAAACGTGCAGTTCATGCAAGACAGCCCAAGAACTTACAGGAACTGGAGGCTTTTTGCCGAGAAGAATGGGCAGCTTTGCCATCTGAGAAAATAAAGAACCTTATCCACAACTACCACAAAAGACTTCTAGCTGTCTTTGATGTTAAAGGGGGCAATACACGGTATTAACAACTGGGGTATGTAAACTTTTGATCAGGGTCATTTGGGTACTTTCTTTTGTCATTTTGATTTGAAAAGAGTAAACACAGTTGTTAGCCAATAAATAGCTTCACACAACCATTAAGCATGAGTGGAAGAAAGGTTTTTGTGTTATCATTCATATTCTCTGAAGAATGGCCAAGAAATCATAAATTCTCCCAGGGTATGTAAACTTATGAGCACAACTGTACATATATATGTACATATGTGTATATATACACATACATGTATATATATACACACATATGTATATATACATATGTATATATACACACATATGTATATATACATATATATATATACATATATATATATATATATATATATATATATATATATATATATATATATATATATATATATATATATATATATATATATATATATATATGTATATATATATATATATATATATATATATGTGTGTGTATGTATATATGTATATATGTGTATATATATATATATATATATATATATATATATATATATATATATATATATATATATATATATATATATATATATATATATATATATATATATATATATATATATATATATATATACAGTGTTGGCCTTAACGCACTTTTTGTGTCTTTGTACGCATTGAAATCAGAAAGGACGCACATTTCCGGAAGCCCACGCGTCTCCCGGAAGCTGATTTTTTTTTTTTTTTTTTTTCGCCCAATTTGCTTGGTTTATTTTATTTGATCGATTATCATTTTCCGCCGGTGTTTTGTTTTGTTTATATTTGCCGGGTCAAATTTCCGTCCCTGTTTATTGCGTTTTTATTGGTCGTAAATTTTGATTCGCCAAAAGGTTTATCGATGACAAATACTGCCTCAGTTTGCACTGGGACAACTTTACCGCAAGGGGCTGTCAAAAGAAAGACTTGATGGTAAACAAAAAGGTGAGTGTAAAGTCAACCTTTATAACTTTTAGTCTCGGTGAGTCCATGGAAACTTCACTTTTATCTCCCGCTGAAGCGACATCGTTCGAGGATGGAGACAGGCTAGCTGTTAGCTTCAAGCTAACCAGCACCCGACCAGACTCCTCCACCCCAAAAACATACTTTGAAGGTCAACAAACGGGGCAAATATGTGCCTTTTGAAGTGTTAATGTGCCAGAAGTGTTGAAAAGGAGTCTCTTGGAGAAGTGGCTGACAAGTTAGCAAGTCTGTCATTGTTTACTGAAGCAGAAATGCTGACTGTGCGTTATAATAAACGTGCATGCGTCGCCAGGCTCTGCTTTTTATCCATAGATTTATCAGATTTAATTATTTATTATCAATAGCAAGGGTGTCAAAAGTGTGGCCCGGAGGTTAATGTTTTATAGGCCCACGGCACATTCTAAAAATACTATTCAAATAAACAAAAACATAACAAAAGTGGAATAAAAAGGCTTACAGGTGAAATGTAATTTAGAAAAAGTTGCAATGTTGACTAATAAAACAAAGCTGTTTTTATTCTTTAAAACTGTCATTGCTCAAAACATAATATTGAATCAAAATCAATGTTTTTTATGAATTATTGACCTATCCAAGGCTCCTATTACTTCACATAAATGGGTTATGGTAAATGGGTTATATTTGTATAGCGCTTTTCTACCTTCAAGGTACTCAAAGTGCTTTGACACTATTTCCACATTCACCCACACTGATGGCGGGAGCTGCCATGCAAGGCCCTAACCACGACCCATCAGGAGCAAGGGTGAAGTGTCTTGCTCAAGGGCACAACGGACGTGACGAGGTTGGTAGAAGGTGGGGATTGAACCAGGAACCCTCAGGTTGCTGGCACGGCCACTCTCCCAACTGCGCCACCCTGTCCCCGGTCAAATATTCCACTTTGAATATGATTTTTTGTTGAAGATTTTTCACATTTTGTGTGTTTGCCATAAAAAACTGTTTTCTTTGACAAAAAGGGCAGAAAACAAACAAACAACATAAAAACAAAACAAAACTTAGAATTGAGGGATAGGTGTGAAGTTGATGTAGACTCTACAGATTTAAGTGTTAAATAAATAATGCATGTATGCCCTGGCACACCATTGTCATCATTTCATGGCCCAAGCAAAATACTTTTTACACTTTTATACTAAAATAAATACACACACGGCTTATTAAATACAAATAACGAAAAAACTACCGGCAGCAGTAAAGTTTAGATCCATGAAGGAAAGAAGAAAGTGAATGAATATTTATAACTGAATACATATGCATAAAAAAATTGGTTTTCTTTTGTATTATTTTTAAAAATGAATTAAGTAACGTTTATGACAATCTTTTTCCAAAACACAATATAGAATGTGAGATATAACAGCATAATGCATACATTTATCATTGGTTTTCAAAAGGCTTACAAAAAAGTGGGACCCCAAAAATTTACTGTGGGAGCCCACTTTTATGAAATGGGGTCCCCAGGACCCCATTTAAAAAATTCCTAGCGCCAACACTGTACATACACATATGTATATAAAAACACACACATATATATATGTATATATATATATATATATATATATATATACATATATATATGTATATATATATATATATATATATATAGTATATATATATATATATATATATATATATATATATATATATATATATATATATATATATATATATATATATATATATATATATATATATGTGGCGTGCAGTCAGTAGAGGCAGGGGAGGCGGGGCCTCCCTGCCATCATGGAAAGAAAAAAAATGTAAAAAGAAAAAAACAAAAATTAAATACTTATATGTATCTAGTGATTATACTAAAGTTATTTTCCATTTAACTTCACCAGTTTTAGATTATTTTTATTTTTATTTTCACATTTGCCGTTCAAATACTGAGAAGAGACGGTGCGGTGATCAGCAGCCAGTTGAGGCACGTCACTCAGTTGTGCCTCCACATGGATTGTGCCAATGACTCAACTAACTGCTGGCCGGCTGTGCAGTGAGAACGTATTGCTATATGAATTATATTATACATTTCCATAGTTTAGTTAGCTGAGGTATATAATGTACAGTGTATTTTGTCAACAACTGTATGTGTGTAACGTATTTTTTGTGCTGAGCATTCATAAAACTGCTGCAAAAGACGTCCT